>NC_134406.1:224560296-224870851 GCF_038048845.1 Mixophyes fleayi | reverse complement strand
CCAATCGCTCATTTTTTATTTTATTAACTAGAAAGAAAGCTTATAGGATAGAACTGAAATAACCAAATAAACAAGAATAAAACGCAACCTTAAAACGAGTGCAAAAAAAGTGGTGGGAATGCAGTTCCATCCAAATCAGAATCAGAGAAATGGGTTTAATGTCAAGTACAAAAATCCTCTTTTCTCTGTCTACCACTTTGGGGGGCACTGCTAACCTTGGGGACATTATAAAACTGCCAATAGGACAGGGTATACTCAGATACAGCTGTGCATAAAAGTTTCATAAAAAGACAATGAACATTTAGAATTTGGTAAAGGTATGTATGAAGGACCAGGTGGCTGCTAGACACAAATGTTCAACCGAAGGTCCACGCCACGCTGCCCAGGAGGCGCTCACGGATCTGGTAGAAGGGCTGTATTGTTATTTAGAACCGCCATTCCCACAGAGAGATAAGCCTGTTGTACAATGCATTAAAATAGCGATCAACTTTTTGTTGGTGTTTTGTTGCCAACCATCCTCTCGTGTGCGTCAATGAACTAGTATTGATCGTACACAAGGATGACAATCTCTCTACATAAATTCTCAAGGCTCTAACCACATTCAAGCGGAGGAGAGAAACTTCCAAATCTTGGTTGCTGACATTTAGAGAGCACCATGGTCTGGAAGAAATGCTTGACTCACAGGACTTCTTTCATTGTGAAAGACCTACAGCCAATTCAGACACTTCTTGCTGAAGCAATAGACAGTAAAGAAAAAAAATAAAGAACAAAAAAGGGCACTTTCCACGTTAGGAATTTTAAATAGACAGAATCTAGAGGCTTGAATGGCAATGGAAAGGACAAAGTTTATGTCCCATGGTATTCCTGGCATAATGTAGGTGGTGTTTGGACGTGAAGAACTCGCTGAAGGAAAGTCATCCAGAAGAAAGTAGAGAGGAATGAAACCCAAACTTTAAGGGCGGTCAATTTCAGGCTGATATCCATGCAATCCTGTAAGGACAGGAGTCGTGTCAAGTTAAAGGAAGTAGTGTGTCCTTTACACTCACACAAGGCTTCCCCATTCCGTGGTAATTTTTTGAGGAAACTAGTTTCCTGGCCTTGATCATGGTTTGAATGACCTTCTCCAATAGCCTCTTAGCTCTAAGAATTACAACTTCAACAACCACACTTAAGTATTTGTGGTAAAATGGGCCCTGACTTAGAACGTTGTGAAGCTACCTCTAAGAGAAGATATTCTGTCGACATGCTTAGAATGTATGCGTACCAAGATCTTCTTGGACAGACATCTGCTACCAGAAATATTAGGACACCTCTCTTTTGGCCTTCTTTAGTACCGGAGCATGTGTATCGGATGGAAAAGATACAGTGGTCTGTTCTTCCATGAGATGCCTTTGCATCCCTTGAGCTTGCACAGTACCAAGCTACTGTTTGGTTCAGCTTCTAGGCCATAATGTCGACCCCATGTCTCCACTGGTCCCCTGATGGAGGGACCTCAACCTGGGATGAATGGCATGCAGACTGAGGAAGTTGCCTCCCAACTGTCCACCTCAGGGATGAATACTGCATAGATCGCTGGGACATACCGTTCTACATAGCATAATATCTTTGCCATTTCCTTCATCCCTTATATTGTACGCTCCTCTGAGCAGGGCCATCTCTCCTCCTGTTTCCACCACTTCTAACTCTGCTCTCCAGCTACTTAGCCCTCCTCCTCGAGGGTCCTCCACCCCACATCCACTCTCGCTCCCTCCTCCCCCCTGGGGGTCTCCCTGTCTTTCGCGCCCTCCTTCTTGGGCCCCGTTGTTTGCGGATCCTCCCTCCTCCTTCCCCGCCCTCTCTAGCTGTGCATTGAGCTTACTGAGTTGCTGTGCTTACTGTACTGTGCTGTCTCCCATTGTATTGTAATTTGTTTGTCTCTGTATGGCGCTGTGGGCGCCTTATAAATAAAAATTAATAATAATAATAATAATAATAATAATAATCTCCAAAGGGCTCCTCTGACGGTTTATATGCAACACAGAGATGGCATTATCCAACTGTATTCGATTGAGTTGGTCCCTTAAGAGGGACTGCCCTTTCAGCAGAGCGTTTAAAACCGATCTGAGCTCAAGAAAGTTAACGGGGAGCTTTGCCTTCTCTTGGGACCAAAGTCCCTGTAGTCAGAGGTTCAACGTCACCTCCCTGCAAGCTGGCAACTGTGGTCAGAAAGGTTCAGTCACAGATAGTGAACATTGCTGAGATTTTGTCTCTTCAGCCACCACAGAAGTGACTGATGAGTTGGTGGTGACAGTTTGAAGAACTCTGTTGCCAAATGAGGGTTAGACTTTGACCACCTGGTCAGAAGCACGATACTATTATTCCCATTAGCGTCATGCAATGGAGGACCGATACCGGTTTAAGAGATAAGAGCGTTTTCACCTGTTTCTTAATCTTTTCCTCTGGTAAAAAGACATCTGATGTTGAAAAGGACCCCCAGAAAAATCATGTGCTGGGATGAGACCAGACTGGACATTTGCTAGTTTATTACCCAGTCATGTGATTTCAATGTTTCCGCTGTCATCTGCAAAAGGGTCAAGAGAAGAGATACAGAACTCGCTTTTATCAGAAGGTCATCCAGGTATGGTAAGACCTTTTTTGACCTTAAAAGTCCTGCCATGACTTTCGTGAATACCCTTGGTGTTGTGGCGAGAATGATGGGCAGAGCTCTGAACTGATACTGCAAACCAGAGGAGGCTGCTATGTCCCTCCCAGATTGGGATCTTTTATATCCCTGGAGGCAAGAGATTCATCTCGCTCCATGGCACCGATGACCGATTAAAATGACTCCATCCTGAATCTGTCCACTGGCAGATGACCATTTAGGGATTTCAGGTTAAGGGTGGGTTTAAAAATCAATTCTGGATTCTGTACAATAAATAGGTATGAGCAATAACCCAAACCCTCCCGCTCTTATGGGACAGGGACAATGATTCCCAACAACATTGGGAACTGGAGAGCCCACTGAAAGGTCAACCTCGTTGTCCCATCTCTTGGCAGGACCGTGGAAAGACCTGTCTGGGTGAAGGACATAATAGATTACCTCTTTCTATAATGTTCTGACAGACAAATCCGAAAAAGATCTGTTCCATGAGTCACAAGAAAAAGGCTTCCACTACAGATTTATTGTAGGTGGGGAAAAACCTTATTATCTGTCAGCAGGTTTGGTACCTGGATGGTTGCCCGGCCAAGCCTGCTTATTTCTTTTGGGACCATCAAGTGGGGCAAAGGAATGGCCCCTTGAAGTACCTCTTGTTTTCCCCCCAAAAAAAACCAAAAAAGGGCCACATTACTGGATTTTGCTTTTGGAGCATTAACTGGGAGGAAAGATGTATTTTCTCCTGCAGCCTGAGAGATAATCCTGACCACTTCTGGGTTGAAGAGGACATTCCCATCAAATGGTAAAGCTTTCATTGTCCTTTTGGACTCCATGCCTGCTATCCAAGAGCTAAGCCACAGTGCGAGTTTGGCCGAGACCAGCATCAAAGACTGCATCTCCTAATTATGCAAACGCTTCCTTTATATGGATTCATTAAAGGCAGCAATTCTAAACTGGAAATCCCAGATTGTATACCCTCATTTGCTCTGCTTAGACCACTTTTCTACCACTTTATTTACCCACGGGACCATTAAAATTGGTCTGAGCAATGTGACTGATGAGACAAAGATAGATTTCAAAACCTCATCTATACAGTCTTTCAAGGGAGCAGCAATAGGAATAGGAATAGTGATGGATTTAGCAAGGAAATGTAATGGGGGCGTCCACTCTTGGCAAGATCCCCCATTTACCAGCATTTTCTTTCGAGAAGGTATTGAACCAAAACCTCCATGAAACCATTTTCCTTTTGAACAAGGAAACATCAGGTTCCTCCGGATTCTGAATATTGAGGGCTTGTCGAACTGATAACAACAGCTCCTTGACACCCTGCCAGTTAAATTGGTCATCCTCCCATCCTGTCAGATCCTGATAGAGTCCCCTGGAATCTTACTTTCCTCCTGAGAGGATGGTTCAGATCCAAAATCCCCTAGAAATGGACCTGAGTGATAACATCCTTGTTGGAGAGATTGTTGGTGACCCAGTTATCCAACAAGCCTCATAAGCGTCAGACAATCATGCCAAACCCTGTAATGACTTGGTTTGGGACCCAAGGAGGCTCCTGGACTACTGCTAAAGGGCCTGGTACCCTTTGAGTCAAAACTTCCTGAGTAGAGGATCCACTGCTGGAGTCAAACCGTGGGAAAAAGTAAGAGGGATGCATTCACTTATTTACATAGGACGTGCTGTGCTGCATGCCTTGTCAGTTCCACTACGAATTGAGCCATCGACTTTGTCCAGGGGTTCCACCATCTCAGTTGTGTGAACGCTGACATGCATGGACCTTGGTCCTTCATCTCACAAGCCCCCTTTCAGGGAACTGGTTCTGAACGTCCATTTGGAACATATGAAATATATATAGACCCCCCCTTGCGTATGAAAGTAGTCCCTTTTTCTGACATCATCGAGAGAGATAAACTGTAGAACACAACCTAGTGCAGTAGCAGGTAAAATATTATATACAGCAGCAGGGAACCTAACATCGCAGAGGGCAGCACTTCGTCTAACACATACACCTTTCTAACACCTAAAACTAAAAAATTTTTCCATTTCTAGCATAAAAGTAGTGAAAAATACTTTTCCAGATGCATAGCAATGTTCACATAATACAGCAAGCACAGCCACAGTAGGTGGTGTATGTATCTATAGCCACTTTATGGAATTAGAATCTTTCAGATCACGTTAAAAAAAGAAAAATAGACTTGCTAGAAAACTTCACCTTTTACATTTCAGTGAACATCCTCTTTTTTGCAAAATGTTGGCACTAGTACTTAAAGTACCAGAACATTAGGCTCCAAATGAAGTACTATAAACCCCGCCTATAATATGTGCACATATAGTACATTAGCAGTAGTTGCATAACAAAAATATAAAAATAAAAACAGGAAGAAAACCTAACCACAAAGTTCTTCTCAAATGACGATCCACCAAATTGCATCGGAAGACCCATTTGCAGCATGAGCTCAGCTTCGGAGTCCAGCTCCTCTTTCTCATCAGAAGGATCAGAGACAATAGGGATTGCTGGGAGAGCTATAGACACCACCTCCTCTTCCTCCTCCTCATCACAATCTGCAATGTGATCAAATAAATTGCAGCTAAGCTATGCGACTCAAACCACAGTTTAATACATCAACCCTGTATTCTAGCCTTATTTTGTTTAAACTTTATTACATTTTTCACCATACATTTCGTATGAGACACAAACTTACATTACAATGTAGTTTTTCATCAATAAAAGTGAAATAAGAACACACTGTAAGAAGGGTCAAACAAGGAGCTCTTCCATAACTCAAACAATATTAATGTATCAGATCATCCATTCCCGTAATCTAAAGTGGTTACCATGTGGGACTAAAGTTAAAAGTGCTGTAGACCAAACTGAACTGAGGATGGAGATGTGAAGTGAGCTTAAACAAGGAAAGTGGGGTAGGTGAAGGGGGAGGGTAGACGGAATAGGATGAAGAAAACTGCATTTGACCTTAAAGTGAGGAAGGTTCGACCTAGCCTATAACGACTAGAACCTAACTATAGACCTAGAACACAATAATTATCCACGCCCGAGGATTATAGGCAAGGGGAGATGTTTCATTTTAGCGCTTACGTCTGGCACCCAGGTCTCCCCTGTGTCGTTGCCTACTGGTTCCCATGGCCGGTGGGATAGAAGCAAACTGTTTTATACAATTCAGAAACTTTAAAGCCTAGCCATCTAAACGAAGTGTTGTAGAAGTTTTTGCACTTATCCCCTGCAACTGACATAATATCCTTCATATTCAAATAAAATTCTAATTTAAAGAACCAGTCAGACAACGTAGGCGGAGAGGAGGATCTCCAACTAATGGGGATCATTGCCTTGGTGGTATTATTAAGGTTTTTTTTTTCAACCATTCCCACCAGGCCCTACTGAGCATTTCCAGTAGGAATTAGGCAGCCCTGGAAACATCCTATTCCAAATATGTGGGCACTTAGGCCAACGAGAGAGCAATTTAAACCTTTTTTCAAATACACACACGTTTGGGGAGCTTGCATGCGTCATCTGAAAGATTTTGACCCATTTCTAATCACCTAGTGTATATTCAGATTCCTTCTCCCATGCCTCTGTATATCAAGGGAGTGAACTATATGTGTTTTCTATAATGAGCTTACACAGTCCAGATATTGTATGCTTCGGATTTTGGGGAGTTATCATAGCTGTTCAATAGAAGATAAACCCTTACATATTTCTCCATGCATATTTGTGAACATGTAGGAATTTCCATTCTTCCTTTTGGGGGGAGGTTCCACAATTTGTATATCTGCAAATGGGCGCACCCTAGTAGTTGTCACCAGCTGGCAAACCCAGAAGACTCCCGCCTTCAGCCACCTTTTGAAACTCATAAGGTCAAGACCTGGTGGAAATTGCGAATTAACCACAAAAGTCATCAATGAAATACCTTTCCTATATCTGAGGCTTTTCCAGAATATAAGTGTGGGTGAAATAGTGAGGTGAGAAAGTAGAAGTGGGTTAGGGATCCTGGGTATTACCTTTGCAGGTAACTATATGGCAAGCTACTCTATCCCAGTCTACTGTTTAACTGCTTACAAGCTATGTCCCTGGACCATTCTAGTATTCCATTTAACAGAACAGAGTGATAAATAACTGGTGATGTGGGGCAGTGGGAGACCCGTAGATGCCTCCTTCTATTTTCAGGGTCTGAACATCTGCAAATCAAGTTAATTTTAAGAATGGCAATACTCCACATCCAGGTGAAGCTTTTAGACTTCCAGCCCTTGTTGTATTCTAGTCTTATTTAGTACCATAATACTATCAGTGCATAGCGTGCCTATTTTTCAGCAATTTTTATGGATTTCTGAAATTAATTATTATTCCTATTTGATAATGTGCAGTAGTAAAACTATAGGCATCTATTCCCATTACTTAAAATGCATTTTTTTCAGTGGCAAAAGCCAATACTGGCCAAGGATGCCTGGCACATATGGAACACCTAATAGTACAGTTTATTATTATCTGTGACGGGACTGGGCCACACTGCCAAGATAACATCTCCCACCTGCCTGTCAATCCGCAGGGATTACATGGACTGTCACCCCAGGACCAGTTCTTAAACTGCGCCTGGCGGACAGGGGAGAAGTTACTGAGGATACATGGGGGAGTAAGAAGGAAGGGACAGGATGTGAGGAGCAGCTGAAAGCCCTGACACGTAAGAAATCCGTTGATAAGGTTAATTTCAGGAGTGACTGTGTGTTAACCAAGATCTGGAGGTGGGGAAAGGTAAGCATTACCCATTGTCTTCCACAGGACTGGCCCAGACATTGTGGCACGATGCCAGTGTGGAAGGCCAGCTCATCAGCACTCCAACTTCAAACCACTGGCCCAGCATCCAACAATGTTTAAAAGAAGAGACATAGGGGTTTGCCTGGGGAAGGGAAAACAAAATGGGAATTTGACCATGGATATAAGAAGCCACTGCAGGAAGTGAGGGGGTGGGGAGATACTCATTCTGAGGACTGATTCCTTGAGGCTGTAGGGCTGACTGGTGTTGAGTTTCTGTTCTCTACCAGCAGACCGGTGATCATCGCTGTCCTGTACCTGGGAGAGCAGGCTGTTGTTCCATCTTGGGACCAATCATCACCTCACTCCATCAGCAGATACTCAACAGGTTCTAAATTGTTGCGCGCGAGTAGGGAGACTGATACCCAGAGCCCCGCTGGTGGAGAGTTGGCCAAGCGTCCGGGAGCAGCAAGATACTGAGTCTCCCTGGACCTTCTGTTGACAGACTCTTCTGTCTGTGGAACTTTTGTAAAGATAACATTTTTTCTTTTGTTCTCTTCCGTGCCGGTGTGATTTCTGAACCTAAGTGAAGTGAACTTCAGTTCTAATATTACGGTACCCTCACATTATCGTTTATTTCAGAGGCTATGTAGTCACCCCAGTCCCTGTCCCATTGGAGCACACACACACATAGTCTAGGGTCTATTTTGTCAGGAGTTAATTAACCAACCAGAGCACCCAGAGGAAACCTACGCAAACTCAGGGAGATCAAACTCCACATAGAAAGAATGTGTAAACAAATAGGTATTTTTACGATTTACAGCATATATTACTTTATATATATCCTATAGAACTCATTCTCTGGTGTACAAAGTTCTAAATCAGACTCTGCACCAATAGGGTAAACTGCCAGCATAACATAAGAAACAACATAATAGTAACATGGTAAGAGAAGAATTTTAATCATAGAGGAAATTTATGCTTTAGCTACTTCCAATGCAATCATGCTTTAAACAGTGGTAATGAAAATAAGACTTTTAGCTTTCCCTCCCACATCCTCCCAGTAACTGCACATTAGCATGCTCCTAGTAGAGAAGGGAGCAGGCTGGATGTGAGGAATTTTGGCCTAAACATTAAGAATCATATAAAAATAAGTCTTTCTTATGTTGACCTTACCTCTAACATCACACTTGTGCTTACTGTCAAATCCTTTTAATCCTAAATAGTATAGGTTACGATCACTAGAAAGAAAGAAGAAAATAAACATCAGATATTGAGGGAGTTACTTGGGCAGGAGGTACAAAAATATTCCTGTTATATAACAACTCTTAAAAATACATCAATTGCATTCACTGTATTGAAGGGTGGGAGGCGAGTGAAAGATGGATGACAGCTGTTGTTCATATTCACTACAATCCCCTTAGCAAAGCATATAATATCCGTCTTACTTCAGTGCTAGGAACTCTTCTATATTAGCAGCACTTTATATTATTGTCAGTGCATAGAGCTACATGGTAAGAGTGAAAGTCCAAGGAGGATCCCCAAAATGCTTATAGGGGGGGGGGTTGTCCCAAATCCGGCAAACCACTTAAACAAAGTGTCCTAACAAATCATATTTTCGAATAAGGCATCATTCAGGAATGGCTGTATTTTGTTATGCAATTATATTTACTAAGGAGAGCAAAACGCCCTACAACCAGAAGAACAGGGCTTGCAGCCAAGGCAGAAAGAACAGGACCTGCAGCCAACTGAGACATCTCAGGCCTAAGCACAACCTGAAAGAATACCTAGTATAATATACACATATTATTCAATGCAAGGTTCCTCTAAGAGGTATGATGTCTATTTTCATTATACATAACATGAAATCCCATAAACTCCGTCCACCTACGGACAGGACACTGGTAAACTGAGAAATACTACCGCTCTAGTTCAATAGTTCATTTTAGCACTTAATATCAGAGGGACAATTCAGGAATATACATGTAAAATGTTTGAGGATGACGAGAAGCAACGTCTTAGCACTTACTTCACAAAAGCTCTGGAGCAGAGACACCGTATCCTACTGTCCTCACTCAGATCATCCAGATAAAGACATATCTCCGCCACATGGTTCCATTCCACACACAGCATGGTCCTAAAATAGTGCAGAGAGTGACAATGGGAAAATGATATATCTAAACCTGTGTTATATATCACAGAACAGTGTAAACAAGTGGGATGTATGACCTGTTTCATACGATGTGCACTTGACTCCCCGATCCGCTCACATCAGTTTTACATCACTACTCTCTTCTGCTGAGGGTCTCTGCGCCTCCCACCCTCTAATTGTCAGTCTGTGACTTCACACTTGTCCTCATTCCCCTTCACACATGATACAGCCTCTGCCACATGCAGCTCTGTCCTCACTGACACAAACACACAGGCGGGCAGGTAACTGCAATCCGCATGATCAGGATACCTTTGTCCTGAAACATTATGTGCTGCTGTGACTGGCTATAGGTTGTTCTATCCTCACCCTCTTCCAAATAGGGTAGACAGCAATAAAACGGAGGAGGGACACAGAATATGCTCAGACCCTAGTGAAATGTACCTTATAAATACTGTATTACAAAGGTGTGTTTTGTGCACATATTAAACATCTACAGATAATGTGGGGTAAAATCACCATTTAAGATTATACAGGGGAAAATATTTCCTGTATTTTGTACTGTAGATTATAAAATATATTAGAATCACTGGCGGATTCTGTTACCCTACAAAGGGAAAAGGCTGCAGTTCTCTGACATGACTAATACAAATTAAATAGCACAGCCTATTACAGAATACAAATGATATATATTTTCAAAATACAGAGTCATTGGTTATAGTGTTGAAGAGGATACAGTCATCTGAAGAGGAGCATTTAGGAAGTGATGATAGGCAGGGCCGCCTTCAGAAATCATGGGGCCCAGGACAGGCCCCCCGTGTCCTCCGGGCCCCCCCCATGAGCAGCAGCGCAACACATAGTAACCTGGGGGCCCGCTGTCTTGCAGTCCGCTGGTCTCCGCTACTCTGGCTGTCACAGGCAGATCACATGATCGCAGGGGGAATGATTCCTCCACTCCTGCGAACGCATTCTGGTGCCTGGCTGTCACGGTGACAGCCAGGCTGAAGACAGAGTAGCGGAGACCTGCAAGACAGCGGGCCCCCAGGTAAGTATGTGTTGCGCTGTTGTACCGGGCCCCCTGGTGAGCCCGGGCCCAGTACAACAGTACCCCCCTGATGACGGCCCTGATGATAGGTGAAGCAGAAGGAAGCTGTGTGGGAAATTCGTTTCTGTACTTAATATTTTCATGTGTATTTAGTCAAAGACTTTAACACGTTTCGTCCATTTCTGTCTCTTTACAACTACAGACCAGTCTACCTGTGTCACATTGTGGGTCTTTTTGATGAAGTAAATAGAATTACTCCATTTAAATGTGTTCCATGATGGAACGACTCATTGATTATGTGTCATATATCGGTGTGTTTTCCTGCAGAGTTTGGATGTCAGAACTCACCATTACAAATTTTTTTTTCAGATAAATTTATGAGAGTATTTTTGCTTCATATTAATGTAACAGCTATTACAGTGCTCTCCCCAGAAAATGTTGTCAGCCAGGTAGCATTAAGAAGCAGCCGGTTGGGGGCAGTGTATTACTTTGTAATAATATTAAAAAATGTTGGCAGTTATTGCCCACACCTGCCAGGACTGTTGGTCAGTGGTCTAACACACACTGCCGGCTGTATTGCTCACATAGTGCCTGTTATAATATAATAGACCATTGTTTCTCCTATTATAATATGACTCTGTTGGGCTCCAAGAGCCGGATGGCAAGTAAAAACAGCCAGGTGGGGAGAACACTGTATTTACAATGATGTAACTGTCCCAAACAGAGTTGGATACTTGTATGGTGGACAGGGCAAATCACTAAACTAAGAGAAACTCACATTTTGTCAAGCTGGCCATGGTTATAATTTGTGCACTCGCAGCTCTTAGTGCCCCTTCTCTTGATCTGTAAATGATGGAATGTGTAACGCAAATCCTGGGTTTAAGGTAAAACTATGAACATTTGCTACATGCTCATTATCACTAATGATTGCTGCTCAGAAAGTTATTTGCATACGGAGAATATTTTGGAGCTCTGTCCTCTTCACAGGAGAAATGGGGGGGGGGGGGGGGAGGGGGGCGCAAGGAGATACAAATAAAAAGATGTTGAGAGAAAACAACAAAACTAACAGAGATCGTAACATATATATGAATTGTAACACAAAACTCAGATATAAGGAGTTATAACGAAAAATACAAAGCAACACAAACCAGTATCAAATCCCACGGCCTACTGGGGTTATAAACGTTGTATATAAAAATAGAGGTCAACCTTTGGTCATGTGACCATTCATTATAAAGTGGGTAATAAAGAATTTTTGGGACTTTTTATGGTTCATAGTTTAGGGAAAAAAATGTGTGTGTGCCTCACTATAGACAGGTGAAAAATGTCCGACAGGGGAGCACTTGTGTGGGGAAAGGATAATGAGGTGGGGAAGAGTCGGTAGTTCTACTATTTCTGCAACTTTTAAGGAAAGGTGAATTTGAGGGGTTTTTGAACTCATAGCAGGGGAAGAGGAGGGGAGGGGAGGGGGGTTAAGATGTTCCTTGGAGGTTACGGCTATAATAGAGGTACAGCAGATTCCAGACTTTGTCGACTTGTATTGTGAAGGAGACTTGCCATCTACACCATGGAAGCTGCATGCCAGGAAGCTGATGTGCCTGATCAATATATTAGAAGTTTAATCGTTTTTATCTACTGATCTAATTGGTTGGCAGAGTAAATTGATCAAAGGGTCCTTTGGTAATTTTTTATTGATAATCTGCGATATCAGGTCTAACATGTTGTCCCAGAATCTAGATATTATGGCAGTCTCACCCAATATGTAACTGGGTACCATTGTGTCCAAAATCCCACCAGTGTAGTTTAGTGGGGACCATTTACCATCTAATATAGATTTTGTAAGTGTTTTCACGTACTGCCGTGTTATCTGAAGATTCTGTGATACGTTGATGTATGACCGACCTGTGACAGGTCATCCTTAACCACACCCAATATTTACACACCTACTTGACGATTACCTATAGGGGGGAATTCAATTGGTTGCATTACTGTAAAAAGTACTGTTATTCCGGTAATAGTGCGCTTAAATACCGTTATAACGGTAGTTTAAATGTCAGCTTTACAATGCAAGGGGTGCAAATCAGTTTATTATTTTGCACATAAGGAATACACTGCCTGTTTTTTCATGTAGCACACAAATACTTGATAGGTTTTATTTGTACACTGCAGTTTTAAATTGATCTAGGACATGTCCTACAACAACTATAAATCCATCCACACATTTTAAATTTATTTCCCCCTCCAATGCAACATGTTTCTGCCAAGGTGCAAAGTTTTTTTTTTTTTTTTTTTTTTGCTTAATAAAAAAACCAAGCCCCATAAGTGCATTCAAAATTAAATCACATTTAAAATGTATTGTTGCACAAACCATTTCAGTCTTTAGTAAGAATTGTTGCACCACTATTATTACTCTTATGTAGTTTTCATATTTACCTGCCTACTACCCCTTCCTACAATGTACTGCAGGTCATGTGGTGCAAACAACACGTTAAACATAGCCCACAGTTAAAAGCAAATATAGTTGACCTTCATATCAGTGCATAAGACAAGCTGAAAATAGTGGCATTTTTTTTGGGCATTTATCAAATATGTGCTTTGGACACGAGTATGCTTAAATGCATGGTGTATTGCAGTAGATTGTATGTAACCCAGATATGTATTCCAGGATACACTGCTATTGCAGCCTACGTATTACCTAATTACCGAAGCTACAAATACAGCAGACAACACCAGTGTAAAATAAATGTTTTCATAAATGCAACAAAATATAACCCCACGATACAAAGCAACGTATATGCGTATTCCTAAGCGTAAGTAAAGCAATACTTGCAATGTGTAATCGCATCCTCACTCCAGTGTTCAGCATGGGCTTTAGTAGGTGTGTTTATACAACATAAGAAAAACTACATCTCCCAGCATGCATCTCACACCTCCCTCCCCTACATCCTAGAGATGACATAACTCTATGACAAGCTTGTGTATCTCCAACACTAGAAGCCCACGTCCCATCATGTCCTGTGTATAGCTCAGCAACAGCTGAGGAGTCACATGATTCCGACTCTATGGTTTCTACATATTAAATAAGTGCTGTCTGCTGTATTTCCGGGTATCTGTGCAGGAGCCAGGACGTCAGCAGCCTACATATCCCACTGTGCTCTGCTTTGTTGACAACTTCCCATGGGTGCAAAATAGATATAGGTGAAAATAATGGGGAAGTATACTCACATCTTCATACAGAGATCACTTCACTATATAGGAGATTCACATGAATGATACATGGAGTTATGTATGCATGACAGCAGCCATTCCTGGTATAGTAGGCAAAGCCTATCCACGATGTTCTTTCTGCTCAGTGTCTGGGGACAGGAAGAAGGCACCAGAGCATGCTGGGAATTGTAGTTCTATGCTCTGCCTGTAGTCGTAAAGCTCAGGGAAGTACTTTTGTCAGAATCTTGGACGCTGTCAATGACATTGGGCTCTGGGTGGGTATAAGGAGATGTATTGGGGGGCTTCTCAGTAGAATAACATCAATATGTCACCAGATGACTGACTGCTGACCTCTGACTGTATATGTGTCACATGTACATAATACATCTCTGGCATGTAGTATTGCATGTAAACGTGGTGCTGCTGTGTAAGATTGTAGGAGCAACAATAAATAATATATATTGTGTGTTTTAGTTGTCAGTGTAGATTCAGAATGTAATAAAATGACAGTTTTGTGTTTTTTTGTTCCAGGTTCCTGTTCATTATAACAGCTAGAGAAGCCAGATCTACAGGTGTTACACTTGCCAGTTATATGTATTGTAATTTATTTATATAATGGCAGCATACTCCGCAGTGCATTATATATGGGCATAAACACAGTAATAAAAGACACGACAACACAGACAAAGAGGTAAGAGGGTCCTGCTCACAAACTTGAATATATTCTGTTAATCAGTCTTTATATTGTCATATTGGCTTCCATTACTTATAGCATGTCTGTCTGTAAATTATTACACAATGTTTCAAAGGTCTTTGCACATGTAATTGCTTATTTATATTTCACATATAGCAGTCTTAAAGCCAGCATGTTCTACTATAGGGAGAATTCAATTCTGACCGAAGTGCCTCACACATCTATTATACGTGTCAAATGTCAGGGAGCTATTACATTCCTGAACCTGCAATGCTTATTGTGCCTGGGATAGCACTCCAGGATGTGCGAGCAAAAATAAGCATAATTAAATGCAATTTCCTGGAACGATGAGCAGTGCGGGTCCCAGAGCTGAATAGCTCCCCCTCCATTCGGCGCTTATCATAGACGTACAAGGCACTTCACCCAGTGAAAACCCCTTATAACTCACTATTATCCTGTTTGGGAGTGTGTCTCACTATTCTGTCACCTGAGATTACTAAATGGAATTATATATACTATAAGGGAGCGATTAATTTGCTGACAATGTGGCGTGCAGACATCGCGCTGCACATATTGCCGGCAATTATGGTTGTCAATTCTCCGCTGTGAGGTGTCTTGTGGACATTCCGGAGACAACTTGCAGCTAATTGAATCTCCCCCAAAAAGTCAATAACTATAATGTTGAACATTACATGTAACCAACAAACAATATACCACAGTTTTTATAGGATGACTATACCTACTTCACTTTGCAGTAAATTATAATATAAACCTTCTTTAAATAGAATAATTCCAGTTTCATGCTATAAAAATAAAATTTTCTAAGAAATGGAAATATAGGGCAGCACGGTGGCATAGTGGTTAGCACTTCTGCCTCTCAGCACTGGGGTCATGTTTAAATTCCTGACCATGGCCTTATCTGTGAGGAGTTTGTATGTTTTCCCTATGTTTGCGTGGGTTTCCTCCGGGTGCTTCGGTTTTCTCCCACACAAAAACATACTAGTAGGTTAATTGGCTGTTAACAAATTGACCTTAGTCTGTCTATCTGTCTGTCTGTTAGGAAATTTAGACTGTAAGCTCCAATGGGGCAGGGACTGATGTGAGTGAGTTCTCTGTACAGTGCTGCGGAATTAGTGGCACTATATAAATAAATGGTGATGATGATATGACAAATGCAATCCTTACTTTTGGATTTTTGAGTGCATAAATGGAAATTACTCTTTTTATATCTTAATGTGCACCCAGAAGCACTCTTAGACTGAGCATTAAATACATTTTTTTTGTTGTGTGAGGCAATTATATTTTTATAACAGGAAGCATGTGTTTTTATTTACAATATAGGACTTTTTGGGTAATTTTAACCCATTTCACCCTAACCGCACTGCTTGCTCTGCATTACTTATTTTTTTAACACATTTTCATTGAGAAATGTAATGTTTAGTGATTGATGTAAAGAACCCCAATCCGCTAATTTTATATTTCTGTAAGACATCACGGTTACTTATCATTGCTTTGGAATAATGGAGAGGTATAATTACCATTGATTGTCGATCCAAAGGTAATGAAACAGACTCCAAGGTGGAGGAATTCAACAGACCTAGCCAATGTTGTACACACTTTTTAGTACACATAATGGGCCTGATTCATTAAGGAAAGTAAGATAAAAAAAAGAGTAAATTTTCTTCTGGACAAACCATGTTACAATGCAAGGGGTGCAAATGAGTTTATTATTTTGCACATAAGTTAAATACTGGCTGTTTTTCATGTAGCACACAAATACTTGATAACTTTATTTTTATACTGAAATTCAAAGTTGATCTAGGACAGGCCTGTCCAACCTGCGGCCCTCCAGATGTTTATGAAACTACAAGTCCCAGCATGCCCTTCCAGCTATCAACAGGTTGTCTACTGGCAAAGCATGCTGGGGCTTGTAGTTTCACAACATCTGGAGGGCCGCAGGTTGGACAGGCCTGATCTAGGACATGCCCTACCCCAACTATAAATCTGTCCCCACATTTTATATTTACAAAGTTACTTCTTTTTTTTGCTTTCCTTTCCTTAATGAATCAGGCCCATTATTTTTTCTGCTTTCTATTTAGCTTAAAGTGTTTATTTTATGTCCCTATTTAACTCATTTCTATTATGTATGCATCTTTTACTCTAGTCATGCAGAAATATAGACACCAAGCTCTTGAAAGCAAAAACTCTGTATTAACAGAAAATGTAATGCGGTGTTTGGTATTTAGGTTAATCCTTGTTCTAAAAAACAAAACAAAGGGCCTGATTAATTAAGAAAAGTTAAGTAAAAAAATTGAGTAAGTAGTCTCCTGGACAAAACAATGTTACAATGCAAGGGGTGCAAATTAGTATTCTGTTTTACACATAAGTTATATACTGTCTGTTTTTCATGTAGCACACAAATACCAACTTTAAATTTCAGTGTACAAATAAGCTATCAAGTATTTGTGTGCTACATGAAAAAACAGACAGTAATTAACTTATGTGCAAAATAGAAAACTTATTGGCACCCCTTGCATTGTAACATGGTTTTGTCCAGGAGACTACTTACTCAATTTTTTTTACTTAACTTTCCTAAGTGAATCAGGACTAAAAAACTAAGTCATAGTTGTATAACTCATAGTTTTCAACCAGTTACAGCCAGATTACCCTTTATCTGATAATCCCTTCACTAACTAAGCAGATTTATATAATAACTAGGAGATTTTTATAAATATATTGTTAGCAATTTGTTGTCTTTAAGGTTTCCTTTACAATCGCCTGATCCATTGTCATTAATGTTGGTACAGTTACACTTTATGAAAAATGTTTTGTTTTTTTACATTTTATCTTTAATGTTTCATCTGCAGGTTTGTGATGTTTCTTCCACCCCTAAAACTTTCAACTCCGAAGTGTATTGTATGAACTAAAGTGTTTCTTAAATGTATAGCGTGAACTATACAGTGACAGATGAACCCCATAAGTGTCTTTTGGTGAGTAGTTTTATTGAATATGTATCTAAAATCGATGGTTAAGTAAAGTGGACCTTTCATCTGCACACAAACACTGTAGGAAGATCCAGTATTCAGCCTATTAATTCAGTAGGCTATGTTGTGCCTTGTGATAGAAATGCAGATGGAGAGTCACATTAAAAACAAAGACGTTTTGCTTTCCTGGTGTATATAAACTCTGCAAAGTCCCACTTGCATAACATCAAATACTAATGATTAACAGTTGCATTTGTCCTAGAACCAATGAAAGCAAAGTCCACTTATGTGTTTAGCCTTTGTAATAACATTAACATGGTGTCATTCTTCTTAGGAGGGAAATAGAGGTCTGAGAGATTCTCAGCTTAGGATTCTGCTCTGAAGATGCAAGACTGGAATGAGTCATGTCCCACAGGCCCACCTCTCGCCTATCTCACCTGCCTCATGCAGATGTTTCTGGATTGGCTGGAAATGGAGAATGTGGAAGATTACCTGAACTACCTAGATTACCTTCTGTGGGTCTTCACACCACTAATAATAGTATTCATACTGCCCTTCTTCATTGTCATCTTTCTCTACCTGTCCATCCTCTTCCTCCATGTGTACAAGCGCAAAAACGAACTGAAAGAAGCCTATTCAAACAGTATATGGGATGGCGCTCGGAAAACCTTGGCAACACTTTGGGATGGGCATGCTACAATATGGCATGGTAAAAATGATCTGTTGGCACCAATGGCATAGGATGAAAGGGGATTTTGTTGTAATATATTATGTGAACCACGTGATATGAAGCAGGATGATGTCAGATTACGCTCAGCATAAGTAGAACAGTGCCTCTTGAGAATAGCCGCCATGAACACAGGAGGATTTAATTGTATATCGGAATACTTCATTCTGTTGGCTGGAACCACACTCCTGTCTAATACATGTCCAGTGTTTTGGTTCCCTGATCTGTGGGTACATAGAGGAAATATTCAAATTTTATTTTTGGTTAAACTAAAAAAGTAATTAACAAAACATGATTTTAACCTGTGGGGTAGATGTATCAAGCATTCTAAAAATGAAAAGTGTAGATGTTTCCCATAGCAACCAATCAGATTCTAGCTTTTAGTTATATAGTACAGCTAGAATCTAATTGGTTGGTATGGGCAACATCTTCACTTTAGATCAGGGATTCCCAAACCCAGTCCTCAGGGCTCCCCAACAGTGCAGGTTTTCCAGATCACATGTGACATAATTAGGACCCCCTGTGGATCTGTTACAATGTGTCAGTCAGTAATGAATACACCTGTGCTCCAGCAAGGAGATATGAAAAACCTGTACTGAGGGAGCCCTGAGGACTGGGTTTGGGAAAACCCTGCTTTAGATCTTTAGAAGGTCTGATACATCTATCCCTGTGTGTCATTTGTTTGTTTTTTAACATTTCTACATTGGTCAGCTACTGGAGTAGAAATTATTTTGACCACATCTGTAAAATGTCTTACAGTCTTATTGCTTCTGAGGGTCAGTGTGATTTTATTTTACATGGGCTGCAATTAGTATGTAAATGTGTTGTTTCTATGTGCACAAGAGCGTGAAGATTTTTCATTAATTTGCTGAATTGTGCACTTTATATGGTTTGTTCTGCAGTGTTTTTCTCACTGAATGTAGGCAAAATATATCATCCATCCTATATACCAATTACTACATAGCACAATCCACAGAAAGTAAAGTTTACAAAAGAGTTTATTCTCAAAATTACCTTGGAAATCCAATTGAAACATATTTATATGAGCTTGTATTTTATACTAACATATAGAGGTATATTTACAAAACTGCGGGTTTGAAAACGTGCAGATGTTGCCTATAGCAACCAATCACATTCTAGATGTCATTTTGTAGAATGCACTAAATAAATGAAAGCTTGAATATGATTGGTTGCTATAGGCAACATCCCCACTTTTTCAAACCCGCAGTTTAATAAATATACCCCATAGTCTTACAATTCTTCTAACTGAATTCCTGGGATTCCTTCAAGATAATTTAGTGCTGGTGATTTTGTAGATTTACACTAACCGAACTCACTGAGATGCATTATTAACTAGAGCTACTGTGCAATTAGCTAGATTCATTGTTTAGTTTGCATCATGCAGTATTGATGAGTGACATTATTTCCAGTATAGGGAACTGCTTATATTCCACATATTAAAAAAACGAGCAGAAAGCCACTGACTAGCCTCAGCCCACAGGTCTGCCACCACCACCAAGGGGTATATTTACTAAACTGCGGGTTTGAAAAAGTGGAGATGTTGCCTATAGCAACCAATCGGGTTCTAGTTATCATTTATTTAGTACAGTCCATAAAATGACAGCTAAAAAACCACAGTTTAGTAAATATACCCCAAGTCTCCATGCAATTGACATAAATAGGCAATGAAGATGGGCGTAGATTTAAAAATATGTAGAAAATGTAAATGACCTTTAAGTCTGCAATGAAACGACAGCAACCTTTCACCCTTCAGCATTTTCCCTTCGTCTGACTTGTTAATGTTAAACAAAGAAAGCAAATGTTTGATCAGTTGCTATGGTTTTAATGCGGATCTGCACCTTTTAGTGAAGTTAGTAAATAACTTTAGGAGAGGGATTTACTAAAATGTGGTATTAAAACCGGCATGATCAGATGCATAATGTATCAGACTGTGATCTGTGGTGGTTTGAAATGCGCTTCTCCTGTTACAGGCAAGACGGGGAAATCAGCGTAGTGGGATATTCCTGTGACACAGGGAACTAGCCCCTGCCAGGGAAGGAGAGGCCACAAAAACCCCCCACACTGGTGCTCTTCTGACCATCCTGTTATGTGAGGGTAATAAAGAAGATCTGCAGCCCTGGAGTGGCAACTTTTCCAACTCCATGTTCCAAATATAATAGTAAGAGGTCCCTAATAACCATACTCATTATACCGAAGTGTTGGGGAAAAAAATAATAATGCTCAGACATTTTTTTTTAAAATAAAGTTACATTGAAAAAAAACTAATCAGAATCCCTCATTCACCAGTTTATCATGTGAAAAGCAAACAAGTAACTATTGTTGTCTTGTTCCACCGTAATCCAGCGGGAAATCTATCTTTTACCACTCTGGCTGCTTGTGATTGGCTTAACGGCTAGTGGCACGCCAGGTAAATCCAGCAAGGCACAATGATCACGTTACTTGTGATGTCTCTTCTAGTTTTGGTTATGGTCTTGATTGATAAATTGCGCAGAATGCAAACCATGCATCAAAGCACGTGAAAAATGAAATCCTCCCCAAGTATCTTTAAACCAATATTAATTTTTGACTAAATGACTTTCCTAATAAACTTTTAGTTAGGAGTTTTTATTTCATGTACAGTTCTTTCTTCTAATGATATCCCTCCTTTAATGCTTTTATTTTATTCTTTTTGATACAGGTTATGAACTTTATGGCTTGGAAAAAATCCCAGATGATGGACCTGCACTAATTGTGTACTATCATGGAGCGCTTCCTGTAGACTATTATTATTTTGTAGCGAAGGTGATTCTTCTGAAAGGCAGAACCTGCCACACCGTGGGGGACCACTTCCTTTTCAAAGTACCAGGTAAATGATCATTCTGTGACAACAGTCCACTATGCAACTGTCTGTATCTATAATAGTGTCTAGTCATTTATAACCAATAAGAACCAACTGACTTCTAGTTATTTTACTAATAGTACTTTATAAAAAAGTTCTGTCCTTAATGAATGCTAAAAGAAAGAAAAAAACGCTTAAGAACAGTAAGCCTAAATTACAGCTCCTAGCACATTTGATGGAGGTCATCTGTGGTATTGTTCATTCTAATGTCTTTCTTTCTCACGGCTCAGGGAGCCACAAGCAAAAATCAACGTTAAAGATTAACGTACTAACGGTAATAGTGCTCAGGACGCGTTGCCTTCGACAGTTTGCAGTGGTTTTTTTGGGTGTTTTTTTTTTTTTTTTTATCAAAGTGAGCTTCATTTACTGTGCAAATTTGCACACCAATAAATATTGGTGGAGAAGAAGGTTCTGTTTTTAATATAGGCTAGGTCTTAAATAGTTTTGCTGACTCATACAAACTAGTTACAATATGGTTACAGCTTAAACTGCAGCTGGGGAACATATTTCACAGCATAACAAAACCTCATTTTAGATATGTAGGAAAATATAAAGGAATATTAGTGTCCTACTAGTATGCTATATTACATATTTAATATAAATAGGAATGCCCCATGCAGTGTAAATGATATCTCCTTCATTTATTGCAGGTTTTAAACCATTGCTTGAAGTATTTAATGTAATCCATGGACCAAAGGAGAAGTGTGTGAAAGCTCTGAAGAACGGCCACTTGTTGGCTATCTCCCCGGGAGGAGTACGGGAAGCGCTGTTTAGCGATGAGACTTATACAATCTTGTGGGGAAATCGGACAGGGTTTGCCCAGGTGGCGATAGATGCTAAAGTGGTAAGTGTTCACTACAACCAATTTTGCAAACCATTAAACTGAATTGACTTAAAGAACTATAGAAAATATTTTATTTATGTAGTTTTGACTTTTGACTTCTCTTTTAGTTCCATTTAAAAGATAATTGTTTAGTAGCTGTTAACTCTTTCAGTGCCACCCGACATAGATACTATGCGGTTCCCCTGCTCTCCCAGAGGGCTAACCCATATATAATCTACGTGGTGTGCTACAAAAGCTGTTGGGTCTAAGTTCACCTGGCTGCATATAAATCTGACTGTTTTAAAATATCCCCCAACCTAGCTTCCATTAATTTTATCTGTAAACTTTTATCTTCTAAGCTTTTTATTAATGACTTATATGCACCCCATGTCTGCAAGTCAAACTGAGAGGTGGCGCTATATTTTGGAATTGTAAACTTGTCGCTCTGAGACCCCCCAGTCACACCTTGAGGCAGAACCTACCTTTTATACATAGCCAGGGTGCTTCCTGCGCCTGGCTGGCTATTTCCTGGTTTCGTGGTCGCTGCTACTTGATTGAATAAAGCACATGTGTATCCTTTGTTTGTTTTTTTTCTACATTTATGTTGTAACACAGAAATTGTATATTTTTAGGCTGTTTATATTGTCGTCCTGTTTTCTCTGTCGTCAGGCCAATGCTTTAACAACGTCTGAAACTCGTTATTTTATTAAACAGTGATTTTTGTATCCTTGTTCACTCTCTTCTCAGCCCATCATCCCAATGTTTACACAAAACATCCGGGAAGGGTTCCGATCGCTTGGGTGCTTACGTAAGATATCATCTTTTAGAATATTGCTAAATATTTCCATGGGCTCTGCTGTTCTGCAACTCTACATGAATGTGTGTAAACCTGTGTAGAATTTCACCCACAGTAACTATTAATGTTTGCTTGTAGCTTACATCATTGTGTTTAGTCTCGTCAGAATCACTTGTGTAAATCTTGTGCATTATCATCATCAACATCATCATCATCATTTATTTTTATAGCGCCACTAATACCGCAGCGCTGTACAGAGAACTCATTCACATCAGTCCCTGCCCCATTGGAGCTTACAGTCTAAATTCCCTACTATAGACACACACACAGACACACAGACAGACAGAGGGGGAGAGACTAGGGTCAATTTTTGATTGCAGCCACTTAACCTACCAGTATGTTTTTGGAGTTATGGATTGTTCATTAAGTATAGAATTAAATGTATAGGTTTATAAATGATTACTATATAAATATTAATACATATATATTACTATATCATCATCATTTATTTATATAGCGCCAACATATTCCGTAGCGCTTTACAATTGGGGACAAACATAGTAAACTAATAAACAAACTGGGTAAAACAGACAAAGAGGTGAGATACATATCTATATATAGATATATATTACTTTATTTCTGAAGATTAGCATAATCTGGCAGACAGGGCAAATGTAAAGCGCTACAGAATCTGCTGGCTCTATAGTAATAAATGATAACATACTCTACTGATATACTGCCATCTGATTGATGCGCTCACTACTATTCAATGTAATAATTGGCCGGACATTTTAACTATATAAAAACATTAGTTTTATGAGCAAATAATGAAATTCCAGTTGCAATAAGCAGTTAGGCTTTTCGCCATGGACAGAATGTAAATATTAGCAAATCTTACATAGATCCCCAGAATGTACGGCACGACTTGATATGTTGATGCTTTATCAATAATCATCATCATTATAATAATAATAATAGATTTGGTTATTGTAAGAAGTGTAACCGGTCTTTTCTCTCCCCAAAGGTATTTTTCGGTGGATGTATGAGAAATTCAAAATTCCCTTTGTTCCTGTGTACGGGGGATTTCCAGTAAAATTTCGTACATATCTTGGTGATCCTATCCAATATGACCCAAATGTCACCGCCAGTGAACTGGCTGAGAAGGTGAGGTGTATTTTGAATATTTCTCTAAGCTGCACATTCAGAAAGTCCATGTTATGTGTTTTGTTCTACAAATGCAAGAGAACCGTATAATTTCCATTGCAAGCATTATGGACCTGATTCATCAAAGAGTGCAAAACGAACATAATGTGCATATTTTTAAAAACACACATACATCGTTCATACGCACGTCCGTATTGATAAAGGAGCGCATGTAAACATACGTCTCTTAATGGGTGTAGGTCTACTCTACTATAACAGACTATACACTGCAGGATACGTCCAATATAAATGTGGAATATTAAGTCACAAAAGAAAGCACAGAAAAAAAAATACTTTTCAGTTAATTTCACCTGTTAATAATACAGTCATTAAAAAATAAGTGTTTTTTTTTCTTCCATAAAATACATTTATTAGGATGTTATTAATGTCTATTGAACATACATGTTTAGAGCTGCTCTTGATTGTAAACGCTTGTTCTAGCATACATACACAGCCGTCATCACTAGTAACCAGCACTTACATAAGACCTGTAGCTGGAGCAAGTCATACCACAGAAAAATAAGTAGCTTTGAGATGCCCAAAGCTTGAATTGGACGCTGCTGCATGCGCTCTGGCTTGGCACGTCCTTACTGTACATTGACTATGAGCTTAGAGCCTATTCCACTCTTTGTTCCACCCCGGAAATTGTAGGTTGTAATAAGGGTCCTTAGCGGTCAAAGATGAATTGGACGTTGCTGCGTTTTCTGGCACATGGTTTGTTTCTGAGCATACGAAGTGTGATTTTATGCAAAATATGGCACGTAGCGTCAGTTACGCTCTTTACTGAATATGGCCCTATAGGTCTGAAGCATAAGAAAATGGCCATGTTTTTTTACTATTTTACTACATCTGATTCTGAGTATGATGTTGTACGCAAAGTAGAGGCTGCAATTTTGTGGGTTGACCCAATATTCAGCCTGTCCAGTAGGAATGTGTTCATAGTTACAGCTTGGATGTGAGGTCAAACATTTCTGTGTACAGAGTACCTTACGTTGCAAATACCACAAAAGCAATCATAATATATATATATATATAGAATGTAGGTGTGTATATATTTTTATAATCAAGAGAGCTTGACACATTGTTAATTCTTCAATAATGGTAAAAATCCAATACTTACAAAGTCAACCAGATGAAAACAATGCTGTTAATATTTAATACTATTACTGAATAATTCAAGCATGTTGAAAGGGAAAACATGGAAATCAGTTATTAGACGCTAAATGTAATTGCTCTATTAATCAAGTCATATTACTCTGCATTTAGGCTGGAAATAAAATTATTTTTAATTAAACATTTATAAAGTTTCTTCAAGCTAAATATTACTTCAGAACATTAATAATAATCATTTTATTACAATCATTTTTAAATTATAAAATGACACCTTTTCAGTAGCGCTGAAGTCAGTCAACCAGAATTTGGCTTTGATAGGCTCGGAGGTGAATATCATGTATACCCCTTTGTACTGAATGCTGGGAATACTGAACACAGTAGCTTAACCCTGTCAGTACTAAGATACAGTGGGACTCATCCTCTGCATATACCTTAAAACTGCTAATGACAAGTCCTTAGTTCTGCCGGAGTTCAAATGGGAGGGAACAAACCCAAAAGTCCCCCACAGCTATTTACTGCAAGCGGGAGCTGGGGAGGGACTTAATGACATCATCAAGCTCCTCCCCCTCCCAACCACTACACTGCTGACCATTGTAAAGAACCATGGGATAGGTGGAAGCACCATATATCCTCAATCCTGGCACTCACAGATTCGGAGGTACACTTGTCTGAAAGAGGGATGTCTCTTCTTTCAAGTGATTATGGCCCCTGAGAAGTTATTCTCTGGTGGTCATGTGTGATCACCAGAGAATAAGTCCCTACACTGCAGAAAACATTAAGGAGCCCAGGATGTGGGAGGGTTTGGAAACACCCACCCTGGCTCCAAGAAACTATGGGGATCCATCATTTAAAAGCGGTTAGCCCTCAAATGATGTGCGCTCTGAGTCCAGAGATGGGTCGGGGGTGACCACCCCAAAAAGTGCCAAAATAGGCTCTGCACAGGGGTGAGGAAAGCCTCAGTGGCGAAGAGGTTAATAAGGTTGGAGCGTGTGTACTAAAGGAGTATTATGTTATAGATGTGACAGGTATAAGTACTTTTTTAGTGGAGATAATCAGATTTGTCCACAAAGGGCAGGGCTGGAATGCTGTCAAGCCCTTTGCCAAAGGACATAGAGCCGCACAGGACTCCCCTTAGCCTAACTAGGAAAGGCACAAGTGTCCCAAATGTTGTGTTAGTGATATACATACTCCACCCCCTATCCTAGCAACACCTACTGGTCTAATAGACAACTTTAAATGGGACTTTCATGGACCTATCATGATGGAGGTCTGGCTAGAAAATCCTGGAGTGTAGATTTGTCATGCCCAGATGAAGGCACCTTGGCATGGGTAGAGGGCAGAAGTACACTTCTCTTGACCAGGGAGCATGTTTTGGGAGGATGAGTGATGATGAACGATTATGTGGTCAAAAGAGTTGGCAAGAGCAGGCACATGAAAGACGCAAGTGCGGACCCCTTTTTTGCTACTAGCAGTAGTGGGCCCCATGGCCCCTTCCCCACCGGATCTGCCACTGGGAAGATGTAACCTATGGTTGTTAGGAAATGTGACTGTAGAATAATGGGGGATGTAAACCATGGTAATAGGAGTGGAGAATGTGGAATAGTTGGAGGAAAGCAGAGGTACAAAAATAAACCAATACAAGTTTCTAAACAAAGCAACAATATAATCAAATGCTGATCCTGCTAAGCTGAGAACAAAGGTTACATATTGGTTGTAATTAGGTGCTGCCCCTCAGCCTTAATTGCTGTTGCAGCAGAAGTGCTGGGCTGTGCCTAGCAGTGAGCTGCTGCACTTCAGCCCTGATTACTTTTGCCAGCTTGTAGTTCCTCCTGTTGTCAGCAGCTGAGGACACATTTCTGCTGGCATTGATTCCTTCGGGGCACATACTATCACAAATGCAATAAACATCAACAGAATGTAAATTTGTTATAAATTATCAAAAAATAAGTCAAAAACCCAAATTGAAAAAAATTTCAAGGAATCACAAAATAATGGTGTAAAATCTGGGAATGTGTAGATGAGGGAAAACTAATAATTCCCCAAACTTAATTCCCCAAACTTAAAGTAACATAAGGGAAAAACACTTTGTTAAAGTTTGCTATGGGCAGGTAACATGTTTGCACTTGGTCGACTTTCTATTAAAAATTTCCTCTGCACAGTAATATAAAATTTTGTAAAAAAAAAAAAACATAGATGCCCTTATCTAAGAAAACATATCTAGTCTTATATATTGCAGGCACTGTGTTTTTTGTATATTTTATATTACTAAAGCATGAATTTATTGTACTGTGCTTAACACTTGCAGTAACACAAAAAAAGACTTTTGTGACATCATAAAATTCTATATCTGATTTTTGAGGTTTTATTAGTGTAAAGGGTAGAGAAATGGGCCAATTGTAATGATTTAATGACTGAGGGAGCTGTAAAAAAGTGTATATTCTAGGAGAGTGTGAATATAACTACACGTAGCCTAGCAGATCAAGAGAATGCTCACATCATCATCACCATTTATTTATATAGCGTCACCCATTCTGCAGCACTGTATAGAGAACTCACTCACATCACAATCTCAGCATCACAGAATATTTCAGGAATTCAGTCTGCTGACAGGGATGGAAATATTGCATTTGCAGCAGTAATAACCACAACAGACCCCTCATGTTGAGAGTGTCCCCTCCAGCAATGTTAAGGAGAAGAGGTGCGACTGCTGGGAATCGTCTGGTGCTATTAGTGGCATATAGAGCTTAATTTCCCTCTTATGCACTGAACTCCAACAGCTAACCAAAGTCAGCCAGAATAGGAAACAAAGCTCTATATAAAAAGCTCTATTACCCAGCAGGCACATCTCCCACCAGGCCCCTCGTTACACCAATGTGTGCTGAATCTGTGGTCCTCTTACACAATTATGTTAAAGAAGTACAGGTCTGTAATATACATATATGCAAATACCATATTCCCGTAGCACTCTAATGCAATGTGTGTTTCATATGAGACTGACCTATTATAAGCACTCTAATGATCATTAACTAATAGGCTAACATTTGTCCTCTTATTGTAGGTAAGATTGCAGCAGTTACATGTATCTGTGCATTATTAGAAGATTGAAGGCTCCCTGCTGAGGACGCCTCACTGTCTCATTCTGTATGTGATTGTTTTATACACTGCAGTAAATCTTTTCTTTTTCTGACAGACAAAATGTGCCATTCAGTCACTGATAGATAAGCATCAAAAGATACCTGGAAACGTCTTCCGAGCCCTTCTGGAAAGATTTCACAGGAAGCATAAAGAAGATTAAAGTGCATTTATGTATTGGGTTTGTTGTACAAATGTGTAAATTGTATCTACTTTGATAAATACTGTTTATGGACAATTTACATAAAAACTAAGCAATATAAATCTGTATTCTATGTAGCAGATATCCACAACTCCTTGAAACATCTGCTTGTCCACTTTTTTTGATGGTGATTAAGTACAAGTAATTGATTTACTTTGTGCTAGCTTTTAGTAAATGAAAAAATATACAGTATATGTTACTTTCCAACCGGCAAGTTGTAGATAAGAATATTTGTGTATAGATTGATTGTGGGGCCTGAGACTACAACACTACCTCTTAGACAGACAGATAGTGACCATGCTCGGTGTCGTATCCAGCACTAGGAGCAGACAGGTCCAGGACACAACGCGGTGGTTTTACTATATAATACATAAACAATCAGTGCCGTCGCTGTGCCTTCAAGATGTTACAGAGTCTTGTTTATAATGCACAAATGATGATAAGACCTATTTAAACTCCTTGAAATAATACCTTTATCAACGGCTATTTGGATGTCATTGCCTCTAATCAGTGAGTTCTGATATCATCACATCAGTAATTCTTATGGAACCTTATTTACACCTCTTCTTGTAAATAATTGAATATATCAGAAATCACCATGGAGATTATTATTGTTTATTTATAGAGCGACAACCAAATTACGTAGCACTGTACAGAGAATAGTCTTTCACATGAGTCCCTGTCCCGTTGGAGCTTACAATCTAAATTCCCTAACACACACGCACATTAGGGTCAGTTTTGTCAGAAGCCAATTAACCTACCAGCATGTGTTTGGACTGTGACAGGAAAGCTGAGAACCTGGAGGAAACCCACACAAGAGCCCACAAACTTCACACATGGTCACAGTTGAACTCATGACCCCAACGCTGTGAGCCAGCATTGCTAGCCACTGTGCCACCATGCTGCCTATACAAAAAGCACTCTGTCTTTAGCCCTGTGCTTTTATATGGTGCTAACGTCCAGTCTCCCCTTCTCCTCGAAGGACTAGGATACCAGGAGTACTGATGTTGAAGAGGGGTCCAGAGAGATCGTTCCCCAGCTAAGGCTTTAGAACACTGGGCCTAGTACCCACCAGTTTCTCTCCCAAGTGAAAGGGAGGGGATGCAGTTTTAACACATTTAGAACAGCCTATAATTAATTTATAGAAAATTTAAACAAAACGTCCAATTATGGAAGACACAAAAAGGACATTGGAGCAAGACAACAATGGGGGAGAGATCATAAGGTTGTGATCAAACAAATTATGTTTTAAGGACCATGCAGATACTTGGAATAGCTAGGAAAGTTATCTGGGGTTACTAGACTTTTTTTAAGAGTTTGTAATAATA
Organism: Mixophyes fleayi; assembly: GCF_038048845.1. NCBI lineage: Eukaryota > Metazoa > Chordata > Amphibia > Anura > Limnodynastidae > Mixophyes > Mixophyes fleayi. Next base: position 224,841,149 of record NC_134406.1, on the reverse strand, counting down.
TCAGTTTTTCATATTACATTTAATGACTGTATTTGAAGACAGAGTTACTCTAATTCCACTGTATGGCAACGTTAACACAAGGGGCCATTCAAATATTTTTAGCCAGTGTGCAACATTTTTGCATTTTGGGGTGGGTTTGTTACTTCTAATAGCATAATTGATCTACAATTTAGTAAATTGGAATGAATATATCTTCCATTCAAAGTGATAATCATTGAGTTAGATATTGTAGCAAGTGGATCTTTTCAACAAGGCAAAAATTCTCTGATACATGTTGACAATACTATACTGCCCTTAAGTGAACTAATAGAATACGGCCAGTCTTAAAAACAATCACATTACAATGGAATGCAGTTTATATTAACATGAAGTATCTTTGAAATGTGCTGTGTATAAATGTACAATATTATGATTTTATGTGAATTTTGCTATATTCCAATATCATTTCTGTAAATCCTCCTGCTTCATATTAATGGTCGGTGTTAGTACAGTTACTTTTATTTACCGAATGTATTTGTGTTTTACATGTTGGCGAGAATAACGTGGTCTGTGATTTTTATTAGTGTAAACAGAATGACTTTTGGAAAATAAAAACAATCTATCTTTTTAGAGTCATGGTGAAAGGCCTCATTTGGTTAAACATTTTCTTACTGGTAGTAGCTGATGGATTTTATTGATGTATCCTGTTTGGTATGTGTCACTGTTTCCTACATCCACATGATTCTTTCAGAAGATGTGAACAACATGCAGTGTTGCGGTGCCTGAGCATAGGGCTTAGGCTGGATTCACACTACAGTATTTTCAGCTGATTATCGGGCCAATCAAACGATAAATGACTGTTCGGCCTGATACCACATTAGTGTGTACGCTGCAGTGATTAATTATTGCTCCAAAGCACATTGTATTGTTTAATTTGATTTTAACATTTTTGTTAAGTGAAAGAAATCCAATAAATCACGCACCATACGTAGGGTAATATTATTAACACCAAAGATTAAATCTGTTATGCTATTTTGGAGTTGGACGTATCTTGAAATACGTGCAACTCAAATTACACACATAAGTACACTTTTTCTACAACAGAATCTTTACATGTATGCAAAGGGCAACAAACTCTACATGAGGCTCTTTGTGTGTAGTATGTTTCCTAGTTTCTGTGTAGTTCCCTTTTTGTGTATTCTTTTGTTATGTGCTACTGTTAGACACACGGGGCCTGATTAATCAAGGCACACCTACTGACCACAATGTGCTTTTGTTCTCAAATGCACGTAAATCAGCTCTGCGCACTCCTGAATTCAACAAGGGACGGATCTGAAGACACGCGCTGGTGAATTCAGGTGCAGGTAAAAGTGAAATAGTTCAATAATAAACACAATTAACCTAAAGTACTATTGCTGAATAAATATAAAATAAAAAGGGAGGCTGAAAAAATTAAATAAAGCAAGTAAAAAAGAAAACAATGTTAAAATGTAAATCACCTGTAAACAGAGCCTGGCTGATAATTACTGTGGTCATTACTGAATCAGAGTGGAGACCTGAACAATAGGAAGACCACGTGACGGGAAGAACAACTGAAGATAGGTGCTGAGACGCTGTATAAAACTGATATCATTCTGAGCATATACCGTGTTCACAGAATGTAACCTCAGGAGTGGTGACTGTAGCAATCAGCAAATATACCTGTTTCATAGAAGAAAGTTGCATGTTACAAATAATGGTTTTTGTTGTCTGTGTTTTACGGGAGGAATTAGAGACCGTCATCTTTGTCTTATAGAACTGTCTACCAATTCTGCTGCTGAAGGAAGCAAGTGAAAGCCCCCTTCCCATTCCTTATGCAAACTACCAGATATGTGTTCTGTACACAAATATTGTAATTCTTAAGCATTATTTTATCTACTAACAAGGAGTGCCTGGTTTAACAGATTAGTTCAAAATCAAGATTCCCTTTGCGAAGGAAGATTATTGAAATCAGATACAGGGGCAGAGAGAGCACATTATTAGGGGTGCTCCTTGCTGTGCAGAGGAGTGCACATCTTTTTCAGTTCTCAAATATCTTACATTTTGCATAAGCTCAGAGCTGGCAGTCTTTGTCCTCTACAGCTAACAGGACTTGTTTTGCATCTCGCTGTTGCACTTCGGCAGAGAAACGCATTTCTCTCCGAGCAAGAAACAAAACTTCACACACAGTGTAATAGAAAGGCAATCATAGTATTATATGCTGTCACTACTTATTAAATTCTCCCTATATAGCCTAGTGAAGGCTGTAGTAAGTGTCCTTTGCACACAAAGATGAATTGAACATTGCACAGTGTGCAGGAGCAGGGCAGCAAGAGAATGCTGCCACTGGCAGGAAGGCTCTGCACTCCCTGCCACTTAAATCCCCAAGGACCAATCAGAATGCTCCTTAGAAGTGAGCCACCCAAGCAATGATTAGGCATTGCAGTCATGTGACTGCCACTGAGCCTGGAAGTGGCATCCCAGTCTCTGAGCAACAAGCAATCTGGACACAAAAGAATATGGCAGAGGCTCCATGTGAGCAACCCGCTGCCGCTCAGAGCTACGCCTCCAAACAGCTTTACCATTGTTTTGCTAGCTCTTTGTCTTTTGCTCCTTGCTAGGGGTGTATGGATTGAGGGGAGAGTGCTGAGCCATCTCTTGTGGTAGTGATAGAGTGTGGGTACTGCTTGAATGCTGGGTTAGGGCTTTTAAAGGCAAACCCAGCATACATTCACTTTTTGCGTGATGACATTGCACACACAAGGATGAGCCCTTTGGGATTTGCAAGCTGCCTACACAGCATGTGATCACGCCACCCATGGTTATGCAAGCACTACATGTATGTACGTGTACGTGTGTGTATGTGTGTACTGTGGGGGTACAGGAGTAACAAAGAGAATTGCAACATGTAATAAAGACAGCCCCTATGTCCATCCGTCTCCTTAATTAAAGGTATAAATGAGGCTAAACTGAGCAGTATTTTGGGGGAAAAAACATAAATGTTTATTTTATTAAAAGGGGTGATACTAAAGTGGTAGGAGGTTGTATTTTTATAGGAAATTGATGCTTTGAAGGATCTTTTTACCTTTGGGCTCTGCTAAGCCTATCTCATACTTGCCTACTCTCCTGGAATTGCCGGGAGGCTCCTGAACTTCAGGGAGTCATCACAGGAGTAGGCATAGCTCCCGCATTTGCCGAAATTCACGTCATTGAATGGAGGGGGTGGGGCTTAATTGCATCATTAAGAGCTCCGCTCCTCCATTCAATGTCACCACGCCCTCCTCCTACCCCATGTCACTTGAAGTCTTAAAGGTTGGAATGTATAGCCCCTATCTCTAGTGTGTAAAAGTGCAGAGAGTGAACAGTAAGCATGTACCTTGAAGTGCACAGGGTGGATAATCAGGGCACACCAGTGCAAAACAAAAGCATTTATAAGTGTGCTTTGAAAATGACCTTGAATGTGTGCTGTTATGTCCATAGCCAGGGATTGGGAGCAATGGTTTACAAACCTCAGGTGTGCGTATGTTTTATAGATAGTAATAAAGCAGTACTTATAAAAGGATCATAATAGAAATATATTATTATTTGCATTTTACAATGAACACTAAGTTACTAAAGCCTGGTACACCACTGACACCTCTCTTTCCAACTGTGTTATTGTTAGTCCATGTTCAATTGACACAAGTTAGCATTATGTTATTTACTTTTTTAAGAGCGTTCTTTTGAATCAACAATGATTCATCCTCTCATGCAGACATTGATCATTGTGAATGCTCACAGTTGTATGGGAAAAATGCAATTCATCATAGCCCTGTAAAACCAGATACCAGGAAATGAAATTGAAATAAAAAAAAGGCAGAACGAAAACGGCAAGAACAGAAAAGAGCTTTCCCAGCTCTGTATTATACCTCAGCGAGTCTTTCTACATGAAAGAATTCTTTATGGCAAGTAGATCAAATATAGTATTTCATTTAAACATTGTGGCAGGGGGTGCAGTATATTTCAGACATTAGTAAAACTTTTTAGACATTTCAGCTTCAGAAGCAGACACTTTAAAAACATAGTATGGTGTAATATATTTGAATCTAGCTCACTAACTTTATGCTTTGTTGCTAACTTTGCATCTCCACAGTTTCTGAAGCCTGTACACTAAAGTTTGGTTTTTGATCCTCTATGGCTCGCTTAGTTTGGTAGCATATACCAAACAAAATGAGCCATACCTACATATAGCACATTTTGGCCTCTAGTTCCTGTATAATGGATGGTTGACTGAGAAGCAAACACTGAATAAAAATTCCTCAATCACAAACCAAACCCCTAGATGGTCTGCCCAGTAGTTGCTTATTGATATCTAACAAAGATGCACTGGTGTAATGCAGGTGGAATGAAAGATATTCAGTTAAGAAAGACAAGTGTTGAGTATTAACAAAACAATACATATGTTATGTCATACTTGCCATGTCATACTTGACCTTTCTCACGAATTTCGCATAGCTCTCCAGAATTCCTGGGACAGTGGGCCACTCACCTGCGTCCAGTCCACTTCCTACTGAAGTGGGTGGGATGGGGGCCTCAATAACATGATTGCAGCTTTGCGTCACGGGGGGGCGGGTGATGTCATCCGACCTCCACTTCGGGATCTCCTGGAGCAGAGTTAGAAAAAGTAGGCAAGTATGTGGTATGTAATTTGTTAGTTGTGCAGAGCAAAAAAATGGGATGTATAATAAACATCTGTTTTAATGTCACTTGTGTTCATTCTTTAACTGTTCATTTACTGGATAATATAATTCTGCAAATGTGTTCAGCAACTGTATACATATATAAACATCCAGGGCTGTGTTTCTGACTGGACATGATGGGCAGGTGCCCGGGGGCCCAGTCGGACAAGGGGGCCCGAGGCAGGGACTCCTGTAAGGGAAAAAAAAAAAGTACCTTTTGCAGTCACCTGACCGTTAAGGTCAGATGGTGATCCGGCTCCCTCCCTGGTCCCCTCTTCCATGCTGCGCTCTCAGCCCAGGGGCCCATGATGTTGTTAAGATGGCCCTGTGCACATCCACATTCTACTTTGGGACGTGCCTCAGAAAATCATTATGCACAATTTTTTTCAGGATTTGGGGCCTTGATGGAATTACACACGATAGAAAGAGTAAAAATGTCAGTTCAACGTCCTGCCTACTTTTCAAATGTACTAACTCAATAGCTTGCTTGTTGGTTTTAGGGGTTAACTGAATGTGAGCTGATAATGGAGGTAACAGTTTTTCTGGTTCTTGTGAGTAAACCTGAGAAAATATAATATCCTTATATTACATAAACCTGAAGTGAAAAGGGAGATATAGATTTATCATCTGTATCAGTATAAATGTTTATTTCAGAGACTGTGATATACTGTAGGTTCATTCAATATACTATCTGAATCATTAGAAATACTTATTTCAGACACTGAATTATATATCAATTCATTATATCATATGATCGTTAGTGAAATGAAATTCAAATACATATCTGGAGAAAATAAAATGTACATATAACTATGTGAGAAATAGCTACCAACGGTATTATAAGTGCACCAATGACAGCTTGGCCTGGAAGTGAGGGATATTAAAAAAAAATTAATATTGTGAATTATGAAGTTTTTAGTGTGTTACAATATAAATGAGTTAATATTTATTCTATGTAATGAATGTAATTTAGTGCATCAAGCTATTATAAAGTAATTTAGTTTGACATGAGCTACTATAACATCCAAATATATTAATATATCTTTAGTGAGTCTAATACTCAACCTCATAAAAGTGTTTGTGCTTTTAATTATTACTTATTCCCTAATTGTACATCTATTTAAAATATATATTTTCAAAGTAAATATTTTTATATAAAAGAAAAGTCTCATCATGTGTAAGAGTTGTGTGAAAAGTGTGTGGTTACAGGGGGTCCCACAGTTGTCCTTGGTGATCACTACATCCACGTCCTTACATACCCAAACTATGAAGACTTGGTGGAGACACTACACATGAAGAAGTAAGCGATAGACACACAATCATTTTACATGTACACCCCTTAGCAGGAATAAGGGAGTGTTTTATTCATACACATGGAATTCATACTTGTTTTATTGTACGTCATTGCTCAAACATAAGTAATAAACAAAGGTGCCGAGAGGCGGGGTGGGGGCGGTTACAATTTACCCAGGCCTGGACCTGCCTCCGAGCCCAGGGTCCTTCTGGAGCTCCATAGTTAAAAAAAAAAATTCATTTTTTATTTCCGGCCGCAGGTGTGCAGGGCTGATATGAGTTCTCAACATCTCATGTATCCATTTGTTTTCCAAATAGGGCTTACAACATTCCAGGATCAAGACAAGCAAAAACTAAGCTAAAGACACCAGCAGCCACAGGTATTGAAAGTGAAAAGAACAGGTAGGAGAGAGTAGGACAGACTACCAACTGTCCAGAATCTGGTGGGACAATCCCGAATTTGTTTGACAGTCTTGCTTAGTCAGAATTTTGTCTGACTGCAGGGACAGATAGGAGGTATGTCCCGCTTAACACTGCACTGCTCTTGAAGGCAGAACTGCGTGCACCTTTGAATATGTTTACATTGGAAGTGTTTATTTTGGAAGTTTGTTGTGAATACAAAATACCAGTTGACAATATTGCTTTAAAAGACCTCATACAAAAATGTTCCCCTTTTGGGCTCAAATTGATGTGGATAAAATAAAACATGTGCTTGTGATTTTTGAAAGCAAAGCTCCTCCCCCTAGATGTTAATATAGATTCCCACCAGTATCTGTAGCTCCAATTTCAGTTATCATTCTGCAACAAGAGATGTTGAGGAAACCTAATTCTGTTTATATAATTCAATCTAGCCAGTAAAGGAATCCTACAATTCATACAATGCTTACTTTTCTGACACAGCTATTCAGTAGTGTTTCTTCAGTTGCATGTAGGTAATTGGAGCACACTAGGCTATTTCATACCAGACATTTGGTAGGACTTTGTTATGCTATAAAGCTACTGGGCACATAGTTTCAACAACATTACTTTGCAAACTAATCAATTTCCTTTGAAACTTGATAAAGGTATCATATAAGAGATCTGGTCACTGGTTTTCTCACAGGTTATTGGCTTTGAAACTGAGGTTGATGACAATACTAATATATAGGATACACACTGACAACAACTGTATTTCATATCTATATAGGACATTTATATTGTCATGTCATGTAGAATATAGGTTTAGATGAGCAATGGCTTTTTTTTTTCATTTTGTTTCCAGATGCTGCTTAATGTTGTCTTACCTATTGTCCATTCAGCCCTTGATGTTGGGTTACAAGTAGAGATGCTCGTTCTCGGATCTCCGAGAACCAAGGCCACCTGAACTTCGCCGATCCAAGTACCAAGCTCAGTCGGCTTCGTAGTTTAGTGCGCCCTCGTAAGTGAAAACGAGACAAAACGTCATTGTTCTGTTGTCGGATCTTGCGAGATTTGGATTCTATAAGTACCAACCTCAGCCGCGATCCAGCGCCATTTCACAGAGAGACACGGAAGGGGTAGCACAGTTATTGGCAGTCTCTAGTGCAGTTGGGCAGCGTCATATCTAAAACAGAAAGAGGAGGAGTGGCAATTTTCTTAAAAGTCTCCAGTGACATTCTACTGAGTTAAAGCTCACACAGAAACAGGAGAGGTCCATTGCTCCATTGCTGAAATAGAAATATAGGGCTGTCGGTGTTCTTCAAAATCTGCAGTCACATTGTACTGTGCCATATCTCACCCAGAAATAGGAGAGGTGGCAGTGTTTAGTTTTGAAACAGAAATTCAAATATTAGGGCTGGCAGTAGTCTTCAGTAATATTCTACTGTGCCATAGCTCATACAGAAACAGCAGGGGTGGCAGTGTGCTTGTTGCTCTCCAGTCACAATATTCTTGTCACTCTCCAGTCTTCAGTAGCATTGTTCTTGTCACTCTCCATTCTCGGTGCCGTTGGTCACAGAGAAACAGGGGTTGCCGTGTTCTTGTCGCTCTCCAGTCTCAGTCATGATGATACTAATCCCTCTACGTCATGTGCTAAAACCTATGTTCAAGTGCATAGTGGTTTTAAGTCAGGGAAACAAAAATGTAAAAAAAAAAGCTTGTACCTTTTTAAAAAAAAAACCCACATCTCTAATAAAGGTGAACGTTTACTGTAGAAAAACATAAAATTGCCAACATGCCCTTGTACCCAAAATATTAACAAGCATACCAGCATCAGCTAGCTCCCTTCTTTCAGCTAGATCCCAGCACCTGCAATCTACACTGTCATCATCCTCATCCTCATCAGTGTCTACCTCATCCTCACACAATACTAATTCATCCCCGCTGGAATCCACCATTAAAGAAGTCTCTGTACTTTGATGTAATTGCCGATAATGGCCTTCCCCATGGAATTTGCAGCTCATTTTACGACAGAGCTGTCACGATTTTTGGCTAATTCTTTTACACCAGACCAAATGTCAAAATGTTGCGCTGACTCATCTGCATCACCACTGGGTGTCTTGGGAAAGCTAAGTTTTTTCCTAGCAGCAGTTGCCAAAGAAACTGAGGGAGGATGAGCCGTCGTGTCATGTACCACTTGAGCTCTCAGCTTGCTGACCAGGAGCTCATTGCATCTCTTGAGATCTGGGTCAGCTGGAAAGAAAGAGAATACATAGCTCTTAAACCTAGGATCATGCACAGTTGCCAAAATGTAGTGATCTGATTTCAAGATGTTGATAACTCTCGGATCCTGGGGAAGCAAATAAAGTACTTGATCTACAAGTCCTACATAGTTAGCGGAATTGCTTAGTTTCGTCTTCTCCTTCAATTTTTCTCGCTGCTTTTCCAAAAGTCTAATTAGGGGAATCACTTGACTGAAGTTAACAGTGTCTGAACTCACTTCACAGGTGACTACTTAGAGTGGTTTCAGCTCCTTGCACAACACAGAAAGCATTCTCAACTGCTTTGGATTAAACTCAAATTTGACTCTTCTTGCAGCAGCTGCAATCTCCTACATGCCTGTTGCAGAATGCCAAAAATTACCCAAATTATTTCTGGACACAGGCAGCATGTCACTGTCATTTTAAAAAGCTTGGTACCACCAAGTTGATTGTGTGAGCAAAACAGGGAATGTGATGGAATTCTCCCCGCTGTAATACTCTCACAAAATTGGTGGCATTATCACAAATGACATATTCTCAGGAGAGTCCAAACGGGATAAGCCATGTTGCAATGACATCCCTTAGTTTTTCAAACAGGTTGTCAGCAGTATGCCTCTTAGTGTAGCCGGTGATTACCAAGTGTAGGATACCACTTTGTATTTGCAACAGGTTGAGGGGGATATTTGTGTAGCTGACAACAGCGCTAATGAGGATGTTGATGAGGATGATGTTGTTTGTGTAAGTCCTGCACCAGTGGAAGCAGTTCTTGCCAGCGATACGAATGCGGCTATTGTCATGCCTGGACATAAGACCTCTTATTTGTGCAATTATTTTTACCCACTCTTGACAACAGTTGTCTAGCCATTTGTAGCGTTTGTAAGCCACACCGACACCTTCCTCATCAATATCCTCACTAGTGATCGAAGTTAGTCCTGCATCCAAGTTTCTAAGGCAAGATGACTTCTCTCCTATCCAGGATTACTCTGAAGAACTCTTGATCGTTAGTCCCGCTGCTGCTGCTGCTGCTGGGGGTGGATCATCAAACCAGAAGTAGACCAAGTGGTTTACAATAATTGACTGTTAAACAATCCTTTGCAAGAGAAAGTATGAAAGCTGTCACCCAGTTGCAAAGCGGATCACAGAAACCATGGCGACTGTGCTAGAATTAGATCTGCGTCCAATATCCACAATTAATGCAGCTGGTTTTAGACAGTTAATTGAGGTCCTGTGTCCCGTTACCAAATTCCATCACAACACCATTTTAGTAGAAAAGCAATTCCTCACCTCTACCAGAAGGTTCCATAAAATGTAATTATTTGGCTACAAAATGCCATTCTACCCACAGATATGTGGACAAGCGGAACTGGGTAAACTAAAGATTATATGATTGTGACAGCCCACTGGGTTGAAGAATTGCCTTCAGCAACAGGAACAGCAGCAGTATGTACCCAACAACTCCAGATTATTCTGAGGCAGGCTTCTCTGTGTATCAGCAGTTTCACTAAGAGGCATACCGATGACAACAGGGATGTCATTGCAACATGGCTTATCCCGTTAGGACTCTCCTGAGGATATATCACCAATATTGGTAGAGCATTACAGTTGGATGAAATCCATCACATTCCCTGTTTTGTTCACACAATCTACTTGGTGGTACAGAGCTTTTTGAAAAATGACAGGGACGTGCAGGAGATGCTGTCTGTGGGCCGAAAAATTTCGGACATTTTCGACATTCTGCAACAGCATGTAGGAAATTGCAGCAGCTGCAAAAACAATTTATTTTGCCCTGCCACCAACTGAAGCAAGAGGAGGTAACAAGGTGGAATTCCACTTTATATGCTTGTGAGGATGGAGGAACATCAAAAGGCCATCCACGCTTACTCTACAAGCCATGACATTGGGAAAGGAGGGGGGATGTATTTTAGTCCAGCGCAGTGTAGAATACTTTCCATGTTGTGCAAGGTGCTGAAACGATTCGAAGTAGTCACCTGTGAACTGAGTTCAGACACTGATAGCTTGAGCAAAGTGATACCTTTAACTAGACTTTTGGAAAAGCACCTTGAAAAATTGAAGGAGGAGATAAAACAAAGAAATTACGCTAACTATGTCGGACTTGTAGAGGAAGTACTTTAATCGCTTTGCCAGGATCAAAGAGTTATCAACTTCTAGAAATCGTATCACTACATTTTGGCGACTATGCTTGATCCTAGGTTTAAGAGCTATGTCTTCTCTTTATTTCCCACTGTCACAGATCACAAGAGATGCAATGAGTGCCTGGTGAGCAAGTTGGCAACTGACGTGGTACCCGACACAACGGCGTCCCCTCCTTCAGTTTCTCAGGCTACTACTGCTAGGAAAAAACTAGCATCCAGTCAGGTCCCTGCAGTCTTTGTCCAAAAGTGGATGAAAATAATATTGTACATGTGAGGTGGTCAAAAGTAGCTGGAAATTAATGTTATTGATGTTAATAATAATGTAAGAACAAAAAAGAGCAAAATTATGTGATTTTAGCATATTTTTCTAAAAAATACAGATCCAAAACCAATAAAACATGAGAGTGGTTTTGCCAAAACCAAAACACAAACTTAATCCAGATCCAAAGCCAAAACCATATGTATGTGTAGTAGAACTGGAAAACATTTCTCTTATTTTTTTCAGTGAAAAAGCAGAGAAAATTAATTAACCTGTTTTGTAGATCCCAGTTTTGCGTAGTAGAAAACTACTATATTGGCTATGCAATTTAGTACCTGAAAGAGGATGTTCAGTACAACACAAGTTGCCAGTACATTATTCTGCACAGAAAGCAGAATGTGAAGCTGTAAAAAGTATATATAACATTTGACAAAACAGAAGCAAAAATTTCAATTGCACTTTCCAGTGACAGTGTCTGAGTAGTTTGTTTGCTGACAGTTCATAAACCAGTGTGGAAACACCAAGGTTTTGTGGACCCTTCCAAGAAGGTATTAGCTCACTTTGACAGATCAGAGTTTGCTTCTAAAACTCTTTGGGCCTGAGTCATTAAGGCACGCATACTGAGCGCCACACGCAACTCGGCTCTGCATATTCCCAAAGTCAACAAAGAGAGTCTCTAAAAATATGTGTGGTGATTACTATGGGTGTAGTTATACTCTGGTCTACTAGACCAGACACTGCATTGGGAGGATCCAATGATGACACCTGAACCTGTAAAAAGTCGCCCTGCTCTGATCTGCCATATGTTTGACATGTGCGTATAAGTAATAAGTGCCACTGGCTGGGGTTGGCGCCAAGGATCCACCATCCCTGTTACTACTACATCTGAGGCTACATGCCAGTACACCAAAGGCAAGTGGTGGACAATGGTTTCTACTATAGCCTTGGTGTGATAGTCAATTAAAACTTTATTTGTTAATATTAACAAAGTGAATTCCTCAAAGAATTGTACATGGGGTTCTGATATCCCTTAGAAGGAAAAAAATGACACAATATTCCTACAGGAAAAAAATCCCACCGTCTTTCACACCACTATACAAAATTTAAACAATTTGGCACAGAGTGATAAAGGGGGGAACAGATGACACAGAGTAATGAAGGGTGGGGGGAGGAAAGCTTGGAGGTTGAACTGAGGAGGGTCAGGGTTATAAAGCCCAATGGGTTCTGTTCATTTCTAGGTTGGAATCTAAGAAATTTGCATAAACAGCAGCATTGTATATTGTTTTGTTTTTCATGATTTTTTCATGTCTCTCTTCTACTGATTCAAGGTCTGACTTCATAGTGGAATTGTCTCTTTCCATTTCAGTGTAAAAACAGCTTAGATTGTCTGGTTTGGTCACAAGCCATTGGTTTCAAAGCAATTTTTTTGACTTGTCAAAGATGTGGGGAAACGAGGTATTAATATCCCTTTAAACTGTCTGCAACTCGTTTCTCACAAACTGCGGACTCTAAATACATAATTTTTCTAGCCCTCTGGTTCCCCATATTTGTCAGTAATATTTCAGCTTGTGCATATTCTATTTTGAAAGTAGATAAAATGTCTGCCAGCATGTAATATTATCTGGCAGACTAGTCCATTGTCTCAGCTTAGGCAAAAGGATTATTGTCCACCAGTCCTGTATGAATGTACATCACACCAGGAGGTCTCATGTATTAAGATGGGTAAAAGGTCCACAGACATGTTTATGTTTATTTACAGAGGGCTGCATTGTGTATTTAAATCATCATCATCATCACCATTTATTTATATAGCGCCACTAATTCCACAGTGCTGTACAGAGAACTCACTCACATCAGTCCCTGCCCCATTGGGGCTTACATATTGTTATCAGAACTTGAGGGTGATTAGCTCTGGTGCCATTAGTAGTGTTGAAGTGGATATAATTCCTGTGATTATATAGGAATGGTGGGCTGACTGGTATCAAAGCAATGTTCCTTTCATTTGAAGTGTTCAGTGGAAATAGTAAAGAGAAATCTGCTTTGGGTAGCAATTAAATTCTACTGTCGACAGTCTCTGAGAATTTGAACTTTTCTCTTTAAAATTTGTATAAGACCCCAAGCTTATAATGTAATAAGGACTCTGAAGACAAGTTGGAATCAGGCTGTCAGGAGATGAAGTGTTTCAGCTGCAGGGTATTGTCTCCCTCAATTCTGGCTTTCTGGGAGTCTGATGTGTGCAAAAGATGTACTGCTAGCTGGATCTTTTATCCTATGAGTGTGTATGTTGAATGTGGTGTAGGCCAGAGTAACACTCAGCCGGAGGCCGCTGGAGAGGCCTCTGGGATTTCAGTGGAGCCATGTTGTGTGCTGGGCTAGACAAGCTCCACTCACTGTGCTGGGCAGGCCAACTGCTTCTTCAGCAGGACACAAATGAGGCCTATTTTTAAAAAGCAGGAGTTCTGACTCTAAGAGGAAAGTTAGTCAGTGACTGGCATTGCCTATTAGGAGCAGGACCCAGGCATTGTTGAGAGCCACTCAATAACCAATATGCAGTTGATATACGTCTTCCTACTTGTATGGGCTCCAAGGGGTAAATGTATCATACCCCGGTTTTTTCAACTCGCCGGGAATCGGCGAGTTGACAGCTAAAATTTAAAGTGGCGCTGCCTTGTAAAGGCAAGCGCTACCTTTACAAGGCAGCACCGCTTTAAATTTTAGCTATCGGCGAGTTGAAAAAACCGGGGTATGCTACATTTACCCCCAAATCACTCTCTATCTCCCCTCTGTTTATTTTGCAGGACATTTTAAATAAGTGGGTAATATCTTTTTTGGAAGCCTTCATTGCGGATTTGTTTCAAGAAATCTACACAAGCTTTGGCTCAATATATCAGATAAACTAGCTATTCATTTGCCTGAGTATGCAAACTATATTATAATCCTTTTGTAAATGTATGAGCTGCCAGAGCCTGGCAGGGAACGAGGTCGTTGGCTATGCATGCTGGGAAGTTCCTGTCCTCTGTTCTGTATTCTAGTTATGTATGTCATGCTCAGTAAATACGCTGTTTCTCTCCTGAGAGTTGTCATTCCAGTCTTTCTATACCCACATCTACACCTTTCTTGGTATAACATACTACTATACTGTGGGCTTGATTCATCAAGGCCGATTTTGCGTATATATCATATGCAAAATCACTCTGTGCATGCCCAGAACTGGGGCATAAGCCAGTAAACGCAGCCCTGTCCGCTCTGTCTTCACATGCAAAGGACACTTACTACAGCCTATGATTTTGGGGAGTGAACAGGGAGGGGAAGGGGAGCTTTATCAATGTACAGTAAGAGCGTGCCACACTTAAGTCCACGTAGCCACATCCAAATCAAGCTTTGGGCATCGCAAAGTTACCTGTTTTTCTGCCATATCTCTTGCTCCAGCTACAGGGCTAGTTTAAGTCCTGATCAGTAGTGATGACAGTCTCGTATGCATGCTATAATATGTGGTTGCAAGCAGGAACAAATGTAAAAATGTATTATAGGTTCAGCAAACATTAAGAACATTCCAATAAATGTATGTCATGGGGAAAAAAATAAATATATATTTTTTTTACCGTTTTAGCAGTAATGCCTATATTATTAACAGGTGACATAAATGTAATCTTTTTTTTCTGTGTGTTCTAGAGCACAGTAGACCTACACATTAGCACAAATATCTTCAGATCAATTCTTTGTTGAATTCGAGAGCACGCAGAGCAGATTTACGCACAGTTTTGAACAAGCACATGTTGCGCTCAGGATGCATGCCTTGATTAAGTAGGCCCTATAAGCGCTGTCCTGTGTGGTTACATTTTGTTTCTACATCAGTCTACTACTACTTACTTCTGAAAATATTGATTGGAAATATTTGTATATATTTTATTTTAGGTGTCCTTGTGCTCAGTTATAGAGTTGATTAACTGAATATTTTCCCTATGTTTAGATTTTGCTGTATTTATTATATATCTTGTATTTGTCACAGAAGGGGACTCCAAAGTTGATCTTTGGAGTGATATCATAATTAACTGCATTACACATAGTGGGTTGATACATAGTACTTTATATTGGTCCTGATACACACCTGTTTACATCACAATATTAAACAAAGCATTGGAAATTTACTAAATCCATTTGTTACTTCGGTATGTGCATTACATCCTGAATTGTATAAACGTTGTCAGCAATGATAAGTACGTGTTATGAATTGATCAAATAATTAATTTCTGTGATTGCACAGGCTAGCACTATGCTAGTAAGGTTGCAGGAACACAGGCTAGCACTGTGGTTGCAATTTTGCAGGAACACATCATAGCATATTAGCAGAAAGGCTGCAGAAACTCAGGATAGCACTCTGATAGCAAAACTGAAGGACCACAAGATAGTACACTTATAGCAAGATTGCAGGAACACAGAATAGCACACTTGTAGCAAGGTTGCAGGAACACAGGATAGCACACCGGTAACAAGGTTGCAGGAACATAGGATAGCACACCGGTAGCAAGGTTGCAGGAACACAGGATAGCACACCGGTAGCAAGGTTGCAGGAACACAGTATAGGACACTGGTAGCAAGGTTGCAGGAACACAGGATAGGACACTTGTAGCAAGGTTGCAGGAACACAGGATAGCACACCGGTAACAAGGTTGCAGAAACACAGGATAGCACACCGGTAGCAAGGTTGCAGGAACACAGGATAGCACACCGGTAGCAAGGTAGGATACCAGTAACTCAGGAACAGGATGGAATTACATGAACTGTAACTGTGTGACAGCATAGGCTCACTAATTAGGCTGCATTGCTGAAACAGCAAATATTCCAGCAGCACCTCTGGTTGGAGTATGACATTACACCTAAAAAGTCCACAGTCAGCAGGGACCAGGGGGTAAATGTATCAAACTGCGAGTTTGCAACTCCAGCGATTTTCTCGGGACAGTTGAAACTCGCAGATGTATGAAGCTGAGTTTTCATACAAAATCGCCAGAGTTGTGCTTCTGTCAAAATCGCTACTTGCAAAATCGCCAGAGATCAAACTCACCACTGTTTGCCACTGCAGCTATACAAGTCTACAATGTATGAAGCTGCGAGTTAGCAAACTCAGGAGAGTTTGCTTCTAAACATGCCAGATACAACACGCTGCTTGATAGCAGCGTGTTGTATCAACACATCACTGTTACACTGCCCTGGCAGTGTTAAAAAGTTAAAGAACAGATGAAAGTAAAAAAAAAAAAAGCGTGAGGTCCCCCCGCTATTTATGCTTAACCCTAGTGATGCCTGACTAGTGCTGGTCCCGTGAAAATCTGGGAAAAATTTTGCGTGGGGTTCCACCGATTTTCACTTTACCAGCACTAGGCAAACAAGCCAGGGTTGGCGGAACTATAGCAGGGGGACGCGCGGCAGGGGTCCCCCTGCCATAATGGCTAACCAACCCTAGACTGTTCGGCGCTGGGCTGGATTCCCTAGGGAGTGGAGTCCGCCAAAAAAAACGAGCGGGCCTTCCCCTAGAAAGAACCAGCCCAGTGCTGATAGCACTAGGGCTCTTCCTACTACCCCTGGGCTGTGGGTAGTAGGGTAATACGGCGATAAAGTATTAAAAAAACAAACTGACACCAATTTTTTTTTGTGGAACTACAAGTCCCAGCCAGCCAGGTTGCCAAAAACAGTGTGGCCATGCTGGTGCTTGTATAACTACAAGCACCAGCATACCCACGGCAGCCAGGGCATGTTGGCACTTGGAGAACCACAAGTGCCAACATGCCCTGACATCCCTGGCTTGCTGGGCCCTGTAGTTCCACAAAAAAAATTGGTGTCAGTTTGTTTTTTTAATACTTTATCGCCGTATTACCCTAAACCCACGATTTGCCGCGATTTAAACACGCTGGCAAACTCGCACTTTGATACATTTACCCCCAGAGCTTCAAACTCTGACATCCCGTTTCACAAACAAGTGGATTTATTTAACATCAATTGAAACATTAAAATACTTTTATTATATGCAGGTGGAATCCGATCATTGAATTATATGACCTCAGAAGATAACTGCTTGCACCAGAGAATCTTAGAAAAAGTTCAAATACTTAAATAATCATTTATTTCTGTTTCTTTTATTTGTAATTAAGACAAACCTTTACAGCCGCTATTTATTTGACTTTACAGAATATTTTGTATTGATCCGTTATAAGAATCTCAAATAAATAATTTTTGATTCTATGATGTAAGAAATTAAAAGGTACTTGTGTACTTTACGGACTCATCACCTTATTATATAGAACTTTCGGTGACGTCCGCTGCTATTTCCAATTCCTCAGGTGTTTTTTTCAGGCAAAAACTGGAAATATCTTCTAAAATCACTTTGCAAGGATCACGGTTATTTTTAGGCTTGTCGTCCACATAAACTCGTCCATGTGCGACTCGAGGAAATTCCTGTTCGTCCCTCTTCTTTTTTTGTATCCCCACTTAGCAGCAGATCCCCACATCCTTTCAATCTTCTGGGTATTTGCTAGCGTTTCGGGATCCAAGAAGTTGAAGGTGTGATTTACGCTTAGATGCTGGAAACCACTGTTACCGATATCCGCATAAGCTCGCCAACAATCCGATATGATCCGTTCTCTAATAACGGGGAGGAGAGTAGATGCTGATGCTGATGGTTTGGGACGAGGACGACAAAACATTTGTTGCTTTCTCTGCAATGAGTCCGTAAAGTGCATAAGTACCAATTAAAATATTAACATACAAAAAGGTGCACATTTTTTATAGACATCATATGCTATACAGCATGTGTCTACACGTGCCTAATCAATGTCTCTAATTATCTCCATAATAAGTTATGTTATCACTGTACCAACCCCACCCAATTTGTCTTATTTTTTTTATACAAACCACTAGATGGAGAACAAGAGCTTACTTACAATCTGTATATGTTTAGATAAAAAGATGACTTGGATGCTATTTGGCAGCTAGTGTCCCAATGAATATTGAATTTCACATATAAAAATATAAAATGAATATATTAAAACAACTACATGTTGGAAATAAGACACCCTTCAAGAATTGTCTTCAGCAAATCACTTGGTACAGTCACCAACTACACTGTCTGTCTGTGTAATAGCATAGCATAATGGTTTTTTTTTCTGGATTGGAAATACAGGTAAATGTTATGCTTAATCCTTGCCGATGGATTAAATAATATTGTTTGTCAGTTTCATGTCATGCTAACCTGATTTCCTTCTTTTCTTTCATACTATCCAGCTGTATAAACAATGTCATACTGAAATGTACATGAGCTAGAGAGAAATGCTGGGAGTCACTTGGAAAAGCATTCACATATTCAATAATATTGTAAGAAATAATAAAGTAACCAGTATTTTAAGTACTAAAAAAAGAGTAACAAGGGTAAAGTGCAACTTGCTTTTTTATGAAGATAAATGGAATAATGTTTTACATGTATAACTGTACTCTTTATCCTTTAAAATACATATATATTGATTCTATAAAAATTGTAAAACGTTTATCCTTAGGATGTGGAGACGGGCCAGTATTTCACACTGTCTCATTTGTAGTGTTCTATTTTGTAGCTAATTGGTTGTTTCTTAACTACTGAAAACCTAAAGCTCTGAAGATTCCAATCGTTGAAAAGTGTGTTGGACAACCGTGGAATATATAAAGCAAATCCAACGATAAGAAATTTATTTTCTTGACACGATACTACTTAGGAACATCATCGGACAAATGATGAACATTGGCATGGCAACCAAAACTATGGCAATGCAATCAATTATAGGATTGATGATGGAACAGTGAAATAGCCTGGATGACAATTCATTAATTTGTATGAAGATAGTGATGATAGATGATGGAAATTGGAATCTGTAGTCAAGAAAATGTACATGGCATTTTAGCATAAAGTGAGGGGGGCACATGCTATTTTATAACGCTTCTCTTAAAATATCAGGGTGCAAAACACCAATGTGCACCAACAAACAAGCAAAACTAAACATATGTAATTATTAAAGGAAGATGTACTTGTCCTATTCTATCAGCTGAGTAGCAAGTCTGGTGAAGGTTTTCTCCCAAGCCCTGTTTGGTCCATCATTTTATTACAGCTCAGTTGCACGCATTTGGTTGTATGCGTGTACAATTCAACTGTTCATTGAATGCCTGATAAATTCCAGGGGTTGAGTAATTAATTGTGTTCCATTTTCCAGAAAACAGGGAGCTATACTGTTTTCGTAAGGCCATTATGTGTTCCACATTATAATAATATTAAAAATAATGTGGGATATACCGAGCGTAGGCTTATTTTTCTCTGTTTTTTTTTTTAAATATCACCCTTTTGTCATAGCAGCTGTCCATCAAGCCTATTTAAGGCACATTTGGATGTGGCTCACAAGCCAGCCCTTGCTAGATGTAAACCCCTATACCTGGGAGGTGAGTGCATCTGATTTTAACTGCATTTTAATGGTGTTTAAAGCATATAGGTCAGTGTAGGACCTGCATATAATGAGGTACCCTTGACGTGGGATGCAGGCTTAAGTCTTTTGATCAAAATATGAACTAATACCTCAGGTTTTCATTTTGCTAGACACACACAGATATGCAGTTTAAAGGATAAGCGCTGACAACTGTCTTTTTGTTTTATATACATTATGTGTTCCACATAAAGCTATTAAAGCTATTTGTTGCTTACATTTTTGTCTAGTTTTATGCTGCAGTTCCATTTCAAGTCTTTAATAGTTCCTGCAATGTGGAATTCAAACTTGCTGACATTGGCCGCTGGGCATACATGCCCACTGAAGAAAGAAAATGTTTATTTTTCAGTTATTCTTAAATAAATTGATCTAGCTAGAGCATCTAACCAATTGTTAGGTAGAGTGTGTTATCTTTCCCTTTGCCTACTAGGGTCTTTGGAGTTTCCAATATACTTTATATATTTCAGTTTATATGCCATTGTAATTACTAAATCATATATCTGCTAAATGTTATTGTACTGAAGTTTTGTTGTTACTTTTTTATTATCTATCCTGCGCCTGTGCCTCTGGTCTCCACCCGTCATCTGGAGGTGTGTTAGACACATCTCACCTTTTCTGGGTTTTCTTCACAACTTCAGGCTGTTGGTCCTTGTATGGTCCACTAGGGGCAGACTTGGGAAATCCCTATCTGGATCCCTAATAATAACTTGAAGTAACACAGACTCACAGGTAAAGGGGATAAGTCATGTACACATTTATTGGCATAAAGGCCTAGTAACGTATAGCTTGAAACCTAGCAACAAGTGGGTATTGTGGGTAAATGTTTTTTTCTATAAACAGCAATGAAAAAAAAGTATAGCGTGGTATAAACATGAAGCTTTAAAGATGATGGGGCAAATGTATCAAACAACGTAATTAAACAACTAATTTCAAATCATTTGCCGTCAATTTTGACCACGTCACAGGTCACAATATTATTTTCATACACTTTCGGACAAATACTGCAGCGACCTGGCTGGATGCTAAGCAACAGAGCAATGACTCAAACACATGGTAGTTCCTAGCACATCTAGGAAACATTGTCAAACAGCAGTGTCAGTAAAGAAAAGTTGTGCAATTAGCAATGGAGCTTTCCTCATTGTGTGTAGCCTATATAACACCGTACAATTTGACTGCAAATTCAGAAGACCAAGCCTGCCAGCCCTAGTATTTGTATTTCAGCAATGACAATTAGCAATGGAGCAATTGAGCTCTCCTCTTTGTGTGTTACCTATATAACACTGTACATTATGGGGCTGCAGATATAGAAGACCAAGCCTGCCAGACCTATTAATTCAATTTCCACAATGACAATTAGCAATGAAGCTTTCCTGAATGTCACTGGAGACTTTGAACAACCAAGTTACCCCTCCTCTTTCTATTCTACCTATGACGCTGATCAACTGCTCTACAGACTACCAAGAACTGTGCTACCCCTTCTGTGTCCCTCTGTGAAATGGTGCTGGATCGCCGTGGAGGGCGGTACTTATAGAATCCAAAAATCGTGAGATCCGAGGTCCGACGACGTAACAATGACGTTTTGCCTCGTTTTCATTTTCGAGGGTGCGCAAATGTACCGAGCCGGCTCAGTTCGGTACTCGGATTTGCTAAGTTCGGGGGTGTTCGGTTCTTGGGGAACCGAGCCTGAGCATCTCTAAATAATAATAATAATATTAATAATAATAATAATAATAATAATAATAATAATACCTAAAAACAAAGCAATTTAACCACAGTTTCCTTTATTTAATGATTCTGGCACCATGTTTTGTAATGGAAAACTTTAAACTTTTTCAAATATTTGGATTTTGTACTTTTCTTTTATTTAAAGTTTTCCATTTGTTTAACAAGAATAAATAAGTGGAACAAAATCAATTTGAATATCATTACTATTTCCAATTTAATTTAATCCCAGTCTGCAATTAATTAAACAAGCCACATAACTAAGATACTATATAACATCAAATATCTAAAATGTTGTGTAACCCAGGGGTTCTCAAACCACAATAAAGTGCACATGAATTAAATATAATCTATTTAAATTGCCTACATTTTAGTGGATCATAGAATCATAATTAAATTTGACATGACATATCCATAGTATGTCCAGTCCCTTCAAGCAATACATATTTTATTTTATGTATTCATAATGGCCACCTTTAACTAAAAATTTGATTAATCTACCAGTATCGCAAATGATATGTTTAAAATTCTCCTAGCAGAGAAATAACGCCATGTATTTGTCTGGTGATGATCTCATGTATACTCCATATCTGCAAGAGATGCGGATACAGTTTACACCCTACAGTACTAGTATTTGTAGTCATTAATTTGCTATTAAATATCTTTATGAATAAAGGTAACACTTTCCTTATAAGAAAATTGCCAGGCTGTTACACGTTACATATAACAGAATATATATATATAATCTAGAAGTGAAATTACCTCAGGGCCAGATAAAGGGCCACATGGGCCTGGGGCTGAAGATGATGAAGGGTCTATTGTGAGCAGCGCCGTGCCGCCGGAGAGAATGCGGCCAGAAACATAGAGGGCATGGGTAGCACCTCTATCCAACCACCTCCATCTCCCTCTCCCTCTTCTATTCCACTCAAGGCATCACAAAATGAAATAAAAAAACAAAACAAATAAAAGTAGATAGACTCAGCTGCCAGCACATTAGTCATCCCATGGCTCAAAACCCAAATCCCCCCCACCATGTATTCCTCTTTTTCTCAAGTAGAAATGACCGGGATGTATTGCAAGTAAGAGAATTATATTTTTATGCATAATAATTTGCTAGTGACCAATACACAATGCGGAAGGTATCCTAGTGACCGATATACATTACAGAGAGCATCCTAGAGGCTGATATACATCTCAGAGAGTATCCTACTTACAGCAACAATACAATACAAAGGGACATCTCTGGATTTAAATAAAATGCAGAGAGCATTCTAGAGACCGCCAGACAATATAGAGAGCATCTAGCAGCCACAATACAATGCAAATGTCATCCAAGTGATGGCCGTTTCAAAAAAGTCACATATGCAGCCTCTGCTCAGGCTGCACTTTACACAGGTTTCCTCCACCTCTCCACCATTGGAGGGACACACATAATATACACCTGAGAGTGGTCTACATATTCTAGGTGCTCAAGTCCAGGCACATTTTTTCTCTGCTTCAACCGTATGTCATCACCTCCTTCTTCTTCCCACAACAATGGAACAGTACCCACCAACTGCGCCAAGGAAATCCAGTTACCCTCCTCATTCCTTCCTTCTCTACCTCCTACCTCCCCTCACATCCTTCTTCTTCTCTCATCCTCCTAATTCCTCCACCTTCTGTCTTCTATGGCAACATCCCCCGAAGCCAACGTAACACCCTGAAATCACTAAGCTACCGTGAAGGACGGCATTGTTTGCTCCATTTAATTCCACATCTATAACAGGATCATATACATTGACTTTTTTTTAACAAGGAATGTATTGGCTCCTCCTGCACAATCATTAACTGTCCATTTGTTGCAAAAACCCGTACTGTCCAAGGGTGATACTCTACTCCAATTACACTGTGCCATCGTCCCTGCTAGGATAGCACTGTGTCCCTGTTCTTTCTAATAGCACGACACCCATTCTACACTCTCTGGTAACCTCAGAGCCTCGTCAATTCTCATGCATTTGCAGGTCTGAACTCACAGATAGCACAATGACTCACATTCTATATAAAACCAAAAATGTAACTGACCTCACATCAGACTGCTGGGTCAGACCTCAGAGAAGCACTCCCTGGAGGTCCAGGCGCTGAGGAGCTGCTGAGCAGGGAGGAAATGCCAGTCAGTGCAGCTGAGCTCATGTGATGCACATGGCTCCTCTCCTTCAAGGTCACAAGGAACTCAATTGAATCAAGTGCTGGTGAGTTCAAGTGGGTGCCTGTCACAACCCCCCAACCCCTCCACCCACTGTGCCCACTGGAATAAAAATAAATAAATATATATATATATATATATATATATATATATATATATGTAAAAAGTAATAATAATGATAATTACCTGGCTGTTTCCAGTAGAGCAGTGGAGGCCTGCCCTCTAAGTGCCCCTGATCATTGGCCAATCACTGACAGATTTCTCCTGTCAGTGTATGAAGTGATTACACAGGAAAGTGGAGGGAAGCAAGATGCACCGGCAGAGACAAAGAGGGAGAAGTGTAACTATGTCGATCCGCAGCCGCATACAGACAAATGGCTGTTCCCAGGACTAGCATGTCAATCAGTTCAGGCCAGAGAGGGAGGTCCTGAGGTGCTGCAAGTGTGTGTGCTGAGCCCTGATTGGAGGCACTCAGGACACGTAGTTCTCAGCGCTGGGATAGTGCATTGTATGTACCGCCCCAGCTGCACTGTAGTGGCAGGCACCATTGACTGCAGGGAATGGGAACAGAGTTGTTTATCTGCAGCTCTTGTAGTGTTGGTCCCTGGAGAGCCAACAGGAAGCAGTCCCTCTGCCTTTTAGTGGCTGTTTCTGATCTGCCCAAGGGCCTATCTGTGATGGGAGGCCTGGTTTTGCAGTCCCATCAGGCTCATTGTTAATCTGGCCATGTGTAACCCTATAGCAAGATAGTATTTAATTAAGGCAATAAGAGTGGAAATGCCCTAAATTTGTGATTATGCACTACTACCTCAACTAACAGACTATATTATGTTACAAACAGAAAGAAAAAAAGAGCAAAGAACAGAAAAATGAAAGTGAAGAATGTTAAATACATAACACATTAAACCATGTCTATGCTGACCCATGAATAGTGCAGGCCTAGCCATGTGTCCAGTTGGCCTATATGGCAGATATGTTCAATCACATCTTACTGGAGCTTTATTAAAAATGAAAGTATTACCTTCCCAGAAAGCTGAAGTCCTCCCACTTCTTTAAGACACTGTTCGGTTGGGACAGATCAAGAAGCTAAAACTGAATCTAAGTTAACATGACTGGTCCTGGCCATATGTTTGAATAAACTAATCTACACCATGTATGTCTGCAAGGCAAGTCTGCCTATCTGTCAGTCTCTGTCTGCCTGTTTTGTTAGAGAAGCACCTCCTTCCTACTACAGCTACAGAAGAAGGAATGAAAGTATGGTGGACATATTTAGTTATGTAGAATTCGCTGTGGTTATTTCATATATATTACACAGCCTCTGGTGTATGCAGTATATTGTCAAATAGTGGTTTTACTTGCACTTTAAGTATATCTCAGATGTCTGTCAGACATTGCATCAGTGACAATTTTATACTGTTTTGTTCATTTTACAAGTAAACTACTTGTTTTCTTACTGGCATCATATATAGGATGTGATTGGTAGGCCCCTTTTAATCCTAATCAAGCAAAGCCTATTTTAGCATATCTGCTTAAACTTTGGAATGCAAGGTCTGGAAGATCATAAATGTGAGTGGTTTCTGGGAAAAGATGAGTCATTTATTATTTATAATTTCTTATCATTTCATATATCAATAACAGGCTGGTTTTTTTTTATATATAAAGAAACAAGATTGGAAAATAAGAGCAATACTGAGACATAGTTTTTATTGAAAGGTGACAACTGATTGGACATAAATATTATGCTGACTTCCTATTAAATAAGACCTGTCCCCTGTCATTAACTTAATTTCCCATATTGCATACCTCCCACACTGAGTACTGGCCTCAAACATACAATGGACATCAGCAGGCAGCTTCATAGTTGTTTGCAATGGACTGGGGGTCTGGCTCTAAGCCATGATGTCATAGCCCACCTCCCAAGAACATCTCTGGGCAGCTCGCCTATGGCACCCTAGAATGTATGAACCAGCGCTGAGAACTGCCTACTACTCTTCTAACTGCATGAATGAGTACATGAGCTTAGGAGGAATGGGGGGATTAAATAATCAGGGCCCACCCAACTATTAGTTATTCAAATTGTTAATAAGACTACAGAAAACAGCTTAAGACATTATGGAAAACTGTAATTAAGGCACACCTACCACATTTTAGTTGTCCCAAATCCAGACAACCAACACAAGAAGGGGGCATGGTCCCGCTACAAAGGGGCACATCCTGTTGAGGTACACCTTGTCCCCCAAGGGGTGACTTTATCAAGGTAGGCGATGAGTCCTCTACGATTGTTTCAGTTTTTGTGCACATATGTTCAAGCTGCCACGATAAGACGTACGATGCATAGTTGCTGCAAACTTGCCAGTAGTCGAGTAAATCTGTGGAGTATTTTTAATTACACTGTGAAAAGCATATTCCAAGTACCGTATAAAAACGTATTTATGTACAGGAGAAAATCACGTGAGAATAAAAATTATGTGAATAGGTGCTGTTTATTACAGAAATCATTTTTCACGAATAAAATCACACTTCTCTTGCACAAATAAAGTTTTCCACAAAGTTCCGAGCAACATGTATATACATTCTAAATACAATGTATACAATTTTATACATGTGTACATTGTATAAAATAGGTCAGGAAATATTTATCTTAACAGTTGTACTGCAAGAAAAACAGGAAAAGACATTACATTTATTACAGTATAAATATAAAGTATATACACTGATGCTATACACTGTGTATTGGAATAAATTAGTATTGCACTAAAGTTTAAGAACTCCTCTTAAACACAATGGCCAGTAGCCCAAAATGACACTCTTTACAGCCATCACATAAAATATATTTTTGTTTATATGGTCTCTGAATATATTTATTTACAAGAAGACCCCCCTTATCCATTTACTAAGAGCAACTATATTTTAGTTGTACATCTTTAAAAAACAATACCAGCTACATTTGTACAAAGTTTATATTATATTAGTCAAAGCTCAAGAACTTTAAAACATTATCATTCTAACTTGAACTTATTGTCCTTTGTTTTGGGTGTTGTGTGAAAACTGGTTTCCCCAATGTGTCTCTTACCATCTCACATGTACAGGACGTTAAACAGGATCTTAGAGAACCCACTCATTACATTTGGTTTACCTACCACAGTCTTGATTTCGGCAGGACAGGCCTGATGTTCCGACAGTCTGGCTTTTGTTGTGGCTGCTGGGAATGTTGTTAGGTATGTCCGGCTGACCGTGGCAAGCCGGTGCACCAGCACCTGCTACTGGTGCAAACAGAGACTGCTTAAGACCCCTTGGCCCCAGGCAAGATTCTAGTTTGTGCCCCTTTCTCCTCCTCTCTGTTTGTCAAATATAACCACGCAAAACAGATTTGAGTTATCCGGGCCCTTCAGTGCTCACTGGGCACGAGCCTAGGTTGCCTAGTGGATGATCAGACTCCGGGTGCAATATAGGATTGTTTTTAGGGGAGGGTGAAGAAGACGGCCTAATGCTCTAATAGAGCTAGACACACCCCCAGGGGAAGTGATCACGCCCCTATTTTGGGAGGTATGCACTAGAGCAAGGTTTCCCAAACCCAGTCCTCATGGCTCCCCAACAGTGCAGGTTTTCCGGATCACATGTGACATAATTAGGACCACCTGTGGATCTGTTACAATGTGTCAGTCAGTAATGATTACACCTGTGCTCCAGCAAGGGGATATGGAAAACCTGCACTGTTGGGGAGCCCTAAGGACTGGGTTTGGGAGACCCTGCACTAGGGTTTTGCTTGGAAATGGGAGTCAGGCAGATCCAATTCCTAAACGTGTGAAAACTGAAAGCCTTCACCCATGTCTAGTAGGCAGAGGGGTTTGGAAACTGAAGGAAGGAAGAAACACATTTTAATATGAGACAGCTCTTTAATAGTCCACGTACTGCATATACACAGTGGCAAGCAGCACGTAGTAATCAAATACCACATTCACCCTTGATAGAACCAGTCATCTTTTTTTTTATCACAGCAGAAATAAAAAACAGACATAAAACACATTCATATAATGCAATAGTTTACATTGAGAATCTATATTATTTTTCATTTATTCTATCTTCACAATATCCTTGTGCTATGTTACAGTCGGTCAAGTAAGATTTTAATAACACACAAATAAAAAAAAAAGACCATAGACCATTTCACAGCAAATAAATAACATAAATTAGTGCTTCACTGATTCACTTCCGAATCATCCACCATCCTCACGTTCCCTTATATAACCAGGGCTTCAATCCACTTTGCAAACACTTGCGGCTGAGTACTAAATTAGCGGATGCTATGACATATAGTTGTTGAAACTGAACAGCCTGGAAAATAAAAAGAAAACACACACCTGCCTACTTGAAACAGTGCTTGATTTTCAATTCATGTAGAACTGGAAAGCAAAAAAGTAAATGAAAGAGGCAGCTGAGGTAGATCGATGTTATATGCTCATTATGTATTGCAGAAATAAAGGGAAAGAGCAATGCATGAAATATTTATTGTTTGGGATGTTGGATAGGATTATGTTTTGTAGCACAGATTTGTATCAGTTAATGGACAATAGGCAACTTTTTCCACCCAAAGATTCTTAACACCTAGCAGTACACATTTTCCACAATTTTATATTTACAAACACAATTTTAATTTTAATTACGTCAGGGAATTTATTTAAAAATGAACAATTATTGTTTTAATGTTTGTAATCTTGGATGGTAAATAGTATCTCTGCAATAGGTCACAAAATTGAGAATCAGACAATACACCATGAAGAATCTTTAACCTAAATACTAGGGCAAATCAATACATCTACTTATTAAACGTTCTAAAAAGCAAAAGTGGAGGTGTTGCCCATAGCAACCAACCCAATTCTCGCTATCATTAATCTAGTACATTCTAGAACTTGACAACAACAATCTGATTGGTTGCTATAGGCAACACCTCCACTTTTCGGTTTTAACAGGTGTGATAAATCGATGGCGTTAGATATGGACTTCTAAAACACTTTGTAACAAATGCACATTTTAATAAAATATCTAAATGCTTTTCAATACTGTGTAGACTAATCACACCCAATTAACAAACATGATCTGTAAGCTGGCTAGGAAATCTTAGAAATAAATCACATAATAAATTAAATTTACTGTATGCAGACAATCTAATATTTCTACTTACAGAATTACATAGCAATAAATGTACTTTACCAGTCTTTGACAGCAGTAATACATTAACAATTCATCCCCAAAGGAGAACAGTTGCTTCTCTATATAAATATGTGAAGAATAATACAAACATAATGAAAAGATAAATGATTGTAAATAATGTGCAAATCATGCAATAGCAGCTGTCATAGGCAGGTGTTACTAATAGAAATAAAATGTATGTGACTCTTAAATGATACTTTTATTCTAATTCTGCTAGTTCATTCTTGATGAGGTCAGATATGGATTTACAGATTTCAGAATAACCCTGTTATTACACAAGCAAACATGAAAATGATCCGTGATTTGATGGCCTGCATCACATGACCCTAGATGGCTTCACGTCAATCCTTTAAAAGGTTAAATGCAAATCAAAGATATGGAAGGAATGAAACAAAAAAAAATGAATGAACAAAGGGAATGTACATGAAATTAAAAACTCATGATAAAAATAAATTCAGTTGCCAAAATGTATTTCAGCAGTTTCAACACCGACAAAACAGTCAATCAATGTGAATGGCTGTTGTTCATTGCATAATATCTGTAGTATTTAAAATGATGTAGGACAGAAAATACAGGTAACATGGAAGTAAAGTAGTATTCATGATTCTTAGGGTACTGTCACACACTCACTTTAAAAGGATAAAAGCCACAGTGACTAATGAGATGTTATTATGTACCTGATTGGGAGCTCATATCCTTAAACAATATACTGAAAGGCTCAATTAGTGTCTTCCAATGGACATAAATAACCAATGGGTACACCTGTTCCCCACACTAAATTAGCTACTTATTTGATGTCACAAGAATATCACAGAACTGTACAAGCCAATTCCTACCAGTAAGTCCATCATTCTGTGTGATGTTGCTCATAATGTTCTCCGTAAGACTGCGTAATGAGACCTAGGAGTAAATGGCTTTAAAGGCAAAACTATGCCTTTAAAGCCATTGCCACTTTAAATTTTCACTGCAAACTCGATGATTTCCGACGACTTGCACTTAATACATTTACCCCCTGGGATAGATTTACTAAAATATCTAAAAAGGAAAAGTGAGGTGTTGCGGATAGCAATCATCATCATCATTTATTTATATAGCGCCACTAATTCCGCAGCGCTGTACAGAGAACCCATTCAAATCAGTCCCTGCCCCATTGGAGCTTACAGTCTAAATTCCCTAATATAGACACACACTCACACATAGACAACAGACAGAGAGGGTGAGACTAGTGTCAATTTTGATAGCAGCCAATTAACCTACTAGTATGTTTTTGGAGTGTGGGAGGAAACTGGAGCACCCGGAGGAAACCCACACAAACACAGGGAGAACATACAAACTCCAAACAGATAAGGCCATGGTTGGGAATTGAACTCATGACCCCAGTGCTGTAAGGCAGAAGTGCTAACCACTAGGCCACTGTGCTGCCCAATCAATTAGATGCTAGCTATCATTTATCTAGTACATCCTAGAAAATGATAGCTAGAATCTGATTGGTTGCTCTGGGTAACGCCTCCACTTTTCCTTTTTGAAAGGTTTTAGTAAATCTACCCCCCGGGCTTTCACAAGATTCTAAATTTTAGTTAGAAGAGGTTTTCAAAAGCCCCCAAACTTACAGGAGATAATTTACAGGCGGTAATAGATTGTGAGAATTCTGATAGACTTGCATGTCAGGTAAGTTTTCACAGCTCAATCCTGTTCTCTACTTACTAGGACACAACTTATAAAAATATGTACTAACAGACCTATTGGCTAGAATGCCTTTCTGCTTTAATTCATTCAAGATTAAGACATACTTACTAACTTTTTACTCTTTCCCTCCGTCAAACCACATCATTTTGGCTCCACCCCGTGATGTAATAAAGCAAAACTCATGGGAAGGGGCCGAAATGACGCGATTCTCTGTGAATTGCATCATGGAGGCTCCCATCCTGCCCATCCAGTATGCAGGAGAAAGGTCTGTTCTCCCCAGAGTCCGGGTGACCTACTCAGAATTCGGGAATCTCCTGGACATTCCGGGAGAGTTTTCAAGTATGGATTAAGAAGGTGGTAAAAGTGTGTTTATTAGGGAGAGAGGCTATGGAAAAGAGATGTCCCAGGCCACTAGGTCATACAATTGTACCTCTACAGCTCACAGTGAACTTTGTATCAGTCAATTCCAATATATAAAGTACCATTTCAGACATTAAACACAGAATGTAAAAACAATATATACAATATATATTATTTTGTATTGTAATATACAATACATAACAATTTAATTAAAAAATAGGATTTAAAGTTACATGGCAAGGGTTGAACCAGCATCATGACAACATGTAATAAATGGTTCCATACATATTTCTCTGTGAGAGTTTGCTCCATGTATCTACTTAGTTACCTACAATCACTGTTTCCTATGTTGATCAAAGCAGTAATTTATCATCCTAATTTCTTCCTTTGTATAATTGTTTCTGTGACAACCTCACCTATAATTAGTATGTAAACATCAGTAATAACTATTTACATTTCCTGTATACATTAAACCTATATACCAATTAGAAATAGGTTTTACCACTGTAGACTGCATACAGTTTTGTCACTTACAATGTTATAAAGCTGACCGCCAGGAATCAGACAGCTTAGTTGAAGTTTCAACATCCCAGTTAGCCATTACCCAAGTTGAAATGACTTTTCCAAATGTCTTCTGATGTGAGTACTCCTCATTGTTTATCAAATTATTTAAGACAAATTCACCTTCATGTCTGGTGGAAGGGAGATAGGTCTACTCCTTCCCTCTACCGCTCAGCCCTTCCCCCAGGCCCCTCCCCCAGGCCCCTCCTAACTGGGAGGGGCCTGTGGAGGGGCCCCCAACTGGGTCTGTGTTCCATTACACTTCCCTCATCGCTGATGATGGGATGCCGGTGGAAGGGGAGGATGTCTGTCACAGTGCAGGCTGCTGCTCCTCTGTGTCAGTGACAGGCTGGAAGTGTGACACTGTGACATCACAGCGCAGTGGAGGAGCAGCAACTGACACTATCACAGCACAGGGTAGGAAGAACTCTCAGGTTAGTTTAAGTAATTAAATACACCCCACTTCCCCATTATCAGCCAGTGAGGAAAGGGGGTGTGTTTAATTGAAATGCATGGGGAGGCTGGGGCCCTGTGCCGCAGTGGAAAATAAAAACACTACATGAGTGGCATGATGTCACAACATAATTTGCCTAATGGTAACTCAGGCCCTGTTCTCCTTACATATTGACCCAAACTTCCAAGACGTGACGATTTGTAAGTTGAATCAATTATGAGATAGAAGACGATGTCTCGCCATTAGAATGGCAGATTATACCATTATCTCAAGTCACACTAAAAGGATATTGTTGTTTGTTTGGATTGTCTTTTGAGCAACTTATTTTATGTGCATCTAATGTAAAAACTACTGACTGTGCGATATATGAACATATTGTTGATAACTATCAGTTTTACTCACACAGTCACATAATAACAAATGTGCACAAAAGTGAAAATAATATAAAAGTGGTAGAGAAAAAAAAATCGGGATTAGCAGTAAGAGATACCTGTCCATTCAGACAGATAAA
This sequence comes from Mixophyes fleayi, assembly GCF_038048845.1. NCBI lineage: Eukaryota > Metazoa > Chordata > Amphibia > Anura > Limnodynastidae > Mixophyes > Mixophyes fleayi. The sequence goes on along the minus strand of NC_134406.1, from coordinate 224,808,893 downwards.
AATACTAAATCGACTGACAACTGGATTCCCTGCTGATTGGCACTGTTGGTAATGAAAGCAAGAAAACAAGTGAAATCCCCAGTCACCATGCTACAAATTATAGATGAAAGGGATGGAGCAGATGGAATTATTAAGAACACCACAATTTTGTCTTTAGAAAGTAGTTACTTAAAGCATTACTTATTTTGTTAATTGAACTAATGAATGAACCACACTAAACATAAATGAATAGAAACCATTTATAGCATGGGTGAACAGTTGGTTGATTGTAATAAATACATATCAATCAGTTTGTAGGGTTGGAAAGCTACAGACCTTGAGAACCGGTGATAAACAATGTATGATGGAAATATAGCATAAACGTCTTGCGCCCCTCCCAATGTAAATAATCAATTAGTCGTATATAATTAGGAAACTAAAGTCATGTCATTTGCTGACTGCATTATTGGCATATTACCATGTCCCCAGTATACCAATCCACCCACATAATATGCAAACACAAAAATAATAAAAATTTTAGCAATATATGTTATGTTCAATTAATACGGCGTTTGTATAGAGTTTAACAGTGCAACATAGCAAACGCATTTGAGTCTAGGCATGAAATTGAAAATCTTCTACGGGAGGCTGGGGCCACTTATTGGTATTGCAGTATCATATCTGTCTGTGTGCACACTTCTGTCTGCATAGTTATATGCATAGGTATATGCCTTTGATTAAATTAACATTCAAGCTTTGTCTTTCTACCTGCTAATTATCAACGTCATCAGTAACTGACTAGGAACTTGGTATGAAATTTGCACACTGTCAATTTAACCGATTCTGATTTAAGTAGTTGACGAACGGGTTGGAAGGTGAATGTACTTCATGAAAATGTCAGGTATTTAACTATGGATCTAATGTATGTTTTGTGCCCATGCATCCATGTTAGGGGGACTAACAAAGCAGAGATGAAACAGGCTGTTTGAAGTTGTATATTTTATCTCTGCACAAGCTAATATAATTCTCTAAAAAACAGAATAAACCATTTGCTCAAATATCAGCCTATTTCTGTAACCACATGATGGTGCACTGATGCTGAATGCTGCAGTCTTAATGGATACATGTACCCGGCCCTTTCTAAATGACCCCATAACTACGTGTAATCCATCAAACAGATAATGATCATTGCAAATGTTGATGATGAGAATTTTTCTCCTCTTCTACCAATGTGAGCTATCATAGAATTGCTCTCTTCTCGTATCTGAACATGTTTAATACTTTAATTAACTTTTTATTATTATCATTAATATAATCCCCTAGGCCATCTTCCCATGCTGCCTGATTCTATCTTTCTACATTATTTTACAATTGTGTCACTCATATCGAGCATCAAGAATCTCTTTCACCAAAAGGCACGAGGGATAGGTGATAGGAGGATATTGCCTTTGTATTGTCTACAGTCATAAAATGACATGCTCACCTTTGTCAGTCATTGTAAAGAAAGGGTCACTGTTCTCCCTTATAAATTCAATAAGTGTTGAAGAAGACAGTCCAGTGCTGTGAGATTGATATGCCATGTTACACTATGCTACAGATCTGCATCTGTGGATAGGCCAACTAGACCCTTCCACATACCCGCTCCTGTAACATTTATTTTAATTTCCTATCTGCTACCATCGGACAGTATATAGTTATTTCTTTTAGGTTGAAAACATCTTTAAATTGCACAATTTAGGCAACAATTTTCACTAGGAACCCATGACATACATTTTCGTGGATATCAGTCCAGCTCAGAAAATAGTCAGCCTCCACTGTGGTTAGGCAATTTGAGGCTAATCTGTGTCATTGGTTCCTCATTTATTGGTAAGCAGCATTATCATGAATTTTCATCAGCTTCCAAAATGTCTGCGTACACTGTGTGTAGGGGTATGTAGGCAGGGGCGCACGGATGATTTTTAAGGGGGGGGGGGTTTCCCCTCTACCGAAAACAAAAAAAAGTGAGAGAGCTGCCGCGCATGCACCCGCGGCGGTGCTGTACACAGCACCGCCGTGGACGCTTCTTTGACAGTGCCGCGGCTGCTGTATAGTACAGTGCCAATATGTAGGGCACTTCTTTAACGGAGGGGAGGGGTTTCTGGAGACCCAGAAACCCCCCCTGTGTGCGCCACTGGTAGGTTATGCAGGGAAAGCTGCACTTTAAAGGTAAACCTATCTTTTTAAAATAGAACTTACTCAATCTAGTAGTGCAGTAAATATACTTTGTGGCTTATGTGTGTGTTTTTTTATATACCTGTAAGGTGTTCCATCATCGTAAAGCTGCAAGTGACCCATGATGTTTTTCATTTATTACATATAAAATAAGTTTAGCGCATGTTGTGAAATTAGATTGCTTTCTTTAGACTGTCACCTTCAAGTTCAGAGTTCTAATGTGCCCATAAAATGAACACAAGCAGGTATGAATTAATACCCTGTTGAGCACTAGGCCTGGTGTCACTAGCGAGATTTAGGTTGTATGTTATTTTGCCTCGATAATTTATTTCTAAGCAGGAGGGTATCTTTAAATCACACATCAATGAATACTATTTTTACCCCTTTGACATGAATATTCCTTCAGCGCAGTGGCAATATTGTAACTACAGGCAAAGATTTGACTCACTTAAGAAGTAGCTTAATCAGATTGACAGCCTTTTGCTACTAGCACAGTTTAAGCGACAAGCACAGAACACAATTTTCAGAATTCACACCAATGATTTACTGATTTTACTAATAACTTTTTTTTTGGTGGTTTTAAGGTCTTGCAATCAAATGCTGTATATTTTGTTACAAAGCAACACAACATCAATCATCTCCCGTCCCTCCCTGAATGACTGCAAAGATAGATCACCTTATTACATTGTCAAACCATGTACTGTAAGGCATTCTGACTACAGAATATAGATGGAAAATGCTCTATATACGCAGATCTAATTTAACATCTATAACAAACAAAGTTATAAATATATATTTGTAAAAAAATAATTCTATTTTTATCCTTTTAATTTCTTAATGAAATATTAAAATGTGAACCTATAACTATATTAATTATTTATACTTACTAGCTTGGGTTTAAAGGATAGCGACACCCCAAACTGATTTTTCCCTACCTATGCTCCAGTTGCCATAACTCTTACAAAATTAATGAATTGGTATAAAAATGCCTTTAAAGGACAAATCTAATCAAAATGTATCATCATCATCTATCAATATAGTGCCACTAATTCCGCAGTGCTATACAGAGAACTCAATCACATCAGTCCCTGCCTCATTGGAGTTTACAGTCTAAATTCCCTAATGTACACAAACACACAAAGACTAGGGTTAATAATTTGATAGCAGTCCATTAACCTACTAGTATGTTTTTGAGTGTGGGAGGAAACCAGAGCACCCGGAGGAAACCCACGCAAACATGGGGAGAACATACAAACTCCTCACAGATAAGGCCATGGTTGGGAATTAAATTCATGACCCCAGTGCTGTAAGGCAGAAATGCTAACCACTAAGCCACCCTGCTGGCCAAATGTAAAATTCAGTTTTGGGTAGAACATCTTAAATTGAACCCAGGCCCAGCAGATCCAAGCTCTCAAGCGATCCAGTGATACCCCCAAACCACATGTTGCACATACTCGCCACTGCTTACTCCCTCATGTTGGCTGTGAATTGACAATGGAGAAAATGCTGCCAGCAGGAGGAAGGGAACACTTTTGGGGGACTCAATGGATCGCAAGAATGCTGAGCTTCAGGTATGTAACCTCCCGGGACCAGGTTTAATATAGGATGTTCCAAAACTGAATTATAAGCTTTGGATTAAGTTGTTCTTTACAGGCATTTGCACATTAACTCGTTTATTCAGTTTGGGTTATTGGTACTGGAAAATAGGCTGGAGAATACAGGATCAGAACATTTACCACTGCTGAAGTAGGTCATGCTGGTAGGTCTGGTTTGTTTGGTTATTGCACTCGATGAGTAATGAAGGGGGCATTTTTATTTACTTACCTCTTTAGGGAAGAAGTCACCACATGTCTGCACTCTTCAGAAATCGGAAGACTTACATAGCTTGAAACACATTAGTTCCTCACTCAGGACTGATACTGAAGCAAAAAAAGAAGCAAATTTGCAACTTGGCAAAACCAAGTTCCATTGGAGGGGAAGGTAAATTTAAATTGTGGGGAGAGATTTATAGTTGGAGTAGGACATGTCATAGATCAACTATAAATTTCAGTGTAATTTATTTGTGTGCTACATGAAAAGCAGTCAGTACTAACATTGACTGCAAAAACTAAAAACTAATTTGCACCCCTTGCATTGTAACTAGAGATGTTCACTGATCCCCGTGTTTTGGTTTTGGTATTGGATCTGTATTTTTTTTAAAAATTGCTAAAATATGCTAAAATCACATAGTTTTGCTATTTTTTTTCCTACATTATTATTAACCTCAATAACACTAATTTCCAGTAATTTCCAGTCAATTTTGAACACCTCACAGGTCACAATATTGTTTTTATCCACTTTCGGCCAAAGACTGCAGCAAGCTGGCTGGATATTAAGCGACAGAGCAATGGCACAAACACACGGCAGTTCACAGCACAACTAGGTAACATTGCCACACAGCAGTGGCAGAAAAGAAAAGTGGTGCAAGATGGAGTTGTACTTGGTCCCTCCCACCCACCCTTATGTAAGATAATGAAAAGGACATGTACAGTTTGACAAACCAAGCACTCCTGTGACAAGGACTGTCACTATTGTGGCTGAAGTGCTTGGTTTGTTCCGGCCCCCACAAAACAAGCTACCAATTGCTTAGCTGCCTTAAGCCCAACAGTGATGTCAATGAACTCTACAGTGGCAAGATGTTGTTGTCATCATCCTCACCCTCATCAGTGTTAACATCATCCCCACACAACATTATATCATCCCCGGTGGAATGCACCATTACAGAAGTCTCAGTACTTTGATGTAATTGCTGGTAAAGACCTTCCTCGTGGAATTTGTAGTTCATTTTCACAGAGTAATGTGGCTGGAAACTTTTAAAAACACTGCCAGCCCTATTATTTCTATTTCAGCACTGAACACTGCCAGCTCTCCTGTTTCTGGGTGAGCTATGGCACAGTAGAATGTCACTGGAGACTTTTAAGAACACTGACAGCCATATTATTTCTGTTGCAGCACTGAACACTTGTCACTGAGTTAGGGTCAGAGGACTGCCCGTACAGCTGGCTCACGTGATATTACCTGCTGAGAGGCGCAGAGTATAACGGTGAGGGGGTGTTCGCCAGAGACTCCCGCAAGGGAGTTTTGAGTTAGCTGCTCCCAGACGGCAGGTCGCGGTCCTCTTAGGGGGTGATGAGCGAGGCTGTATTGAGAACCAAGATAATAACTGAAGATGCCACGGATGTGAAGTAGCTCAATGACTGAGAGAATAAGAGGCAACGGTAGAGCCAATATACTGAGAGTAAGGAACAGCAGGTGAGTATGGAGGTTATACTGGAGACTGGTATCGATAATCTGGGGGTAGATGTGCTGGAGACTCAGAGAACAGGTAACAATGATCTGCAGAACGTTACTACAGGATAGTAGTCACAGAGGCAGTGGTGGATCCAGGGGGGGGGCGATCGGGTGAGGGAAACAGGTGAGAACATTGTCCATAATGCAGGTTTAGCTGCTGCATTGTGTGACAATACTGCCTCCTCTCCTGTTTCTGGGTGAGCTATGGCACAGTACAATGTCACTGCAGACTTTTAAGAACACTGCCAGCCCTATTATTTCTGCTTCAGCACTAACAATGAGCAATGACACGTAGACTGTAGAATGACAAGAACACTGGCACCTCTCCTGTTTCTGTGTGAGCTACAATAACACAATACAATGTGACTGCAGACTTTTAAGAACACTGCCAGCCCTATTATTTATTTTTCAGCACTGACAATGAGCAATGGTACATAGACTGTAGACTGGGAAGAACATTGGCACCTCTCCTGTTTCTGTGTGTGCTACAATAACACAATACAATGTGACTGGAGACTTTTAAGAACACTGCCATCCCTATTATCTTTATTTCAGCACTGAACACTGCTACCTCTCCTGTTTCTGTGTGAGCTATAACTCTGTAGAATGTCACTGGAGACTTTTAAGAACACTGCCAACTCTTCTCTTTAATTTTTATTAATGACGCTGCTCAACTGCACTGGAAACTGCCAAGACCCTGCTACCCCTTCAGTGCTCTCTGTAAAATGGCGCCGGGTCTCCGTGAAGGGCGGTACTTATAGAATCTAAAACTTGTGAGATCTGAAGATGCAACAAAGACGTTTTGCCTCGTTTTCAGTTCTGAGCACGCGCAAAAAACCCCCCCCAAAAACTCGGATCTCTGATGTTTGGGTGGATTCAGTTTTCGGGAAACTGAGCCCGAGCATCTCTAATTGTAACATGGTTTGTACAAGGGAAAATTGACTCCTTTTTTATTTGCTTTGCTCCTAACTCAGCATCAGGCCCTCAATAAGGAGCTTGGAACTGAGGATACTCTGCTCCATAGAAAAAAGGTTTCTATAAATGAAATCATTGTTATATGATAACAATCTGTGTGCTGCATAAACGTTATAAATAAAAAAACTATATGAATATGAATACTTTGTGCTAGCAGAATGGTTTCCTTACTGCCAATGGTGAGATTCTCTATTTGTGCTCTTATTTATTTCTGTAGAAGCTCATGGTGTATTTGATGCTTACCTAGGAACCAGGGGTGTTGGCACCACCATTATCAGAATTCTTCAACCAGTCACTAGCTACAGGAGTATCTCCAGAGGACTGGAAAGAGCAAATGTTGTCCCACTGCACAAAAGTGGAAGCAAGGAAGAGGCAAGTAGCTACCGACCAGTGAGCCTTACATCAAGGGAAATAGATGGAAACACTCTTAAAACAAAGAGTTGTATAATATCTAAAATCCAGCAATTTACAGGATTCTAAACAGCATGGATTTATTGAGGGAAGATTATGTCAAACAAATCTAATTGACTCTTGTGACTTGGTGACTAAAGTAATAGATCAAGGGGTGCCATAGATGTAGCTTATGTAGACTGTAATAAGGCTTTTGATACTGTCCCCCATCACAGACTGTTAAATAAACTCGAAAGCTTGGGATTGGATTTGATGTTAAAAAAAGTAATTTCAAAAGACAATTTGTTTATAACAAAACCTTTTTCTGCACATGCTTCACAAAACCATTTGCCAACCATTACAACCCAGAGAAACTTGAAATTTGCTAGAAATCCTTGCTCAAAACTATATCAACATAACAGTAACATAATGGGAAAATGATTCATTGTTGTGTTACATAAAAATAGAAAAACAATTCTTGAAAAAGTTTTACTTCAAGGCTGAAGTCTGGGAACTTGCTTTAGACTCATGTTATCAGATTATGTTTTGCTAGTATTTCAAGAGAGACCAGCTTACTAAAATATAAACATTATACATACATATATATCATTGTCTTCATTCTAGAAGCAGACAAGGGGGTATATTTAATAAACTGCGGATTTGAAAAAGTGGAGAAGTTGCCTATAGCAACCAATCAGATTCTAGTTATCATTTATTTAGTAAATTCTACAAAATGACAGCTAGAATCTGATTGGTTCCTATAGGCAACATCTCCACTTTTTCAAAGTCGCAATTTAGAAAATATACCAAAAGGTATGTGAGCTACTCACTGGCCTCTGAATTAGGATAGAAGAAAATATAACACCAATTTCAGGTACTTTGCAAACAAGTCATATTATTTAAATTTCATTTCAAATGTATAACAATATATATGATTGCTATCCAAACTATCTTCCTGAGCTAGAATACATTTATACATATCCTGCTGAGATGGAGAGAAATTTATATAATTTGTCTAGACTAGTGGTGGTTAAGATCAAGTACACAAATAATCTGACACAGGGATGGTGACAGAAATTGGTCCTGCTTGAACTGTGATGTCCCCTCTGGGCAGTGATCTAGTAATTCATTTCTGCAGAAGTATATTTGTAAAATAGCTCAAGTAGAACAGAATGTAGCCCTTTCTGTGCCCCTTACAGCTTCCTCTTCATTTCTATCCTCCTGTTCCTAATTTTACAGTTCTACATTTCTTTGCTCGACTGAAAATAAAAATTTGCATATTTTTATGTAAATAAATTAAAATAGATTTTGTTTGATGAAAACCATTATGTTTCATGAAATGACAAGAAAAACCTTACAACGAGGTAATTGTATGTAGGGTGCTTTATAGAATTGACTCTGGCTTAAGAATTGTTTGTAAATATGGCATATTAAGGAATCAGATCCATTCAAACTTTTATTTTTAATGCCCTGGTAATGTGCCTTGTTCTCCTAAATCCTGGCCTGTAGATTATAGACCATTCTATCCATCCTGTCTGTGGAATTCCCTCCCTTGTACAAGACTTTGTCCCCTCACCTCTAGACCTTCAAGTGTTCTCTGAAAACTCTCCTCTTTAGGCAAGCTTATCAAATTCCTGAACCTCCACCCGATTACCACCCCTCAGTTCACTAAACACTTACATTTATTCTCTTTCTATACTCAAACAACCAACTGAGCCCCAAATCAACATTTTCTCCCATTGCAATCGGACTGGACCAATATGCAATATGTGGCAATTAATCTCATGTATGAAACTTCTACTTTGTTAACCTGCAAGCGGGGCCCTCTTAACTCTTTGTCTGTCTGTTAATACCCAGCCTGTTGTTTTTACTTGGCACAAACTTTCCTACTCCACACACTGTACTGCTGATTTTCTATCCCTCTGTTTAGAACTCAGCACTTCCTAGTTCGGGCCGTCACATGATCATGGCTGGGAGGCGGCATTGTCTATCTGCAGAGTATATATAGCTCACTCTGAGACTGTAGCAATGTCAGAGTAACAAGTGTCCCGGTCCTTGTCCGGTTCCAGTGCTCTTGCTCCCCAAGTTGCTATCCTGTTCATTGACCACTTGTGTTCTAGACCCTGGCTCCGGCCTGACGCTCCATTTGCCTCCTGATTCTGCTACCGCATTGTCCTCCTGTGTAATAGACTCGGGCTCTGTTCTGACTATCCATCTGCCTCCTGACTCTGTACCTCATTGTCCGCCTGTGTACCAGACCTCGGCTTGTTCTGACACTCCACCTGCCACCAGTACCTATTAACCATTCGTGTACCAATTCAGACTCAGTTACTGTGATTGCTGTCAGGTGCTTCGTCCCTCATCTGCTGTGTCCAATATCGTGTGTTACACCTAGTGGCAGGTCAGGGCACTGCGACTTACGGGTTCTCGGCAGCTAAGCCCATCCTGTCTTGTGGTGGTTCTTGGTGAAAACCGGAGAATCCATTAGACTCCGAACTCTTGCTCGGCCAGCACCAATCTAGCTTAACACAAGGAATCCTACCTCTGAAGGCCCCAATCCCAAGTGATACTAACAAAGATGGCTTGTCCTGCCTAACCACACCACTCAGCCAGGCTTAGCTCTCCTTCCTGAAGTACATTTCTCCCAACATATCAAGCAAAAAAAGCAATATAGCCCCTGTCTATAATCCCCTCAAATCACACCCCAATATGCCTAAAGACCACCCTGATCTGCTCACATTCCAGTGAAGTCACACTCTTTTACCAATAGGTCCTGTTCATTTTTGTGGTCCACAATTTGGGACAATACCCCTAAAATCAGGATAGTTGGACATCACCAAATGGGTCCCACAGAGATTGAGGATATTGCAGTACTCTTACATAAACACACACATGTATTATACTAAGAAGTATAAACACATTCATGCACAAATAAATATACCTGCACATCTTTATAGATCATTAAATGTAAATATACACATTCTGATATTTTCAAGTACGTGCATTCATACACATATATACATATACATATACAGGTCTCACAGGTGTATTGGTAAACATTCACAAATAAACCACGTTTACATGTCCACAGTCCTGCAATTCTTCCTTCTTTCCTTTTCACCCTTATTACATAGACGAAAACCCCTTCTAAGTTAAGTTAGACAAGTGTTGGACCACATAAAACATACAGGACTATGTTTATTTAGTAGGAAAAAGTCCTATATCTGGTAAACACGTGTGTTTTCTCAGGAGATTAGGTTTCCCTCTATCTATTGAAGGTTACTGCTGTGCTATTTCCGGCAGTGGTCCCCAAGGGCTAAGAGATACAACGGGTATCTCTGGCAAATGCCTCTGCATGCGAAACATGGGGAAGCCTATTTAACAAAGGTTAAAAGGCATTCTGTCAAGTTTTTAAAATACTCAACCAAATGGGGCTAAGTGTTCACTGTATTTTTTTTTTTTTTTTTTGTTAGTACAGATATTGTATTGTAGTCATTATTAATTGCTCAGGAAGGAGTGTCAGGGGTCATCACCTCTGAAACACACAAAAACCCTCGTAAGCAAAGCACACTTCCCTGTAATTTAGAGAAATATATCAGACAGAATCCCCAAACCACTCCCAAATCTGTCCATTTGCTCCCATATTTTTCTGACGCCATATCTGCAAATCACTAAACTCTACCCCTTTTGTCCACCATGAATCAGGACTTTCCTGTGAAAATCAGGACCTTAGGTGGCATGATCTAAGTAATAATGCACAGAACTAACAGTGATACTTGATAGCTTTTAAATGAATATGTCTATCTTAAATACATAAAACGTTTTGACAAACATTCAATTAAAAAGTTGCACTTTAAGTGTTTGTGTATGATTAGGAATCCCATCATTTGTAAATATAAAAGCTGGACACTTGTCTGACATGATCATCATTATCATCATCATCATCATCAACATTTATTTATATAGCGCCAGCAAATTCCGTAGCGCTTTACAATTGGGAACAAATATTAATATGACAATACTGGGTAATACATACAGACAGAGAGGTAAGAGAACCCTGCTCGAAAGCTTACAATCTATAGGACAGTGGGAGTTAGAAACACAAGGGCATGTGCTACATCATATTGCACAATGGACCAGCCAGACTGCAAAGGTAAAAGTACTGAGTGGGCTATGTGTGTTGCAATGTTGGTCAGAAGGTTGTTGTCTTGCGTTAGCAGTGTAGAGGATGGTAATAGGGTAATCTAGGGAAATTAAGATGATGGTTGAGGAATATCATAACCTTGTCTGAAGAGGTGGGTTTTCAGTGAACGCTTGAAGGTTTGAAGACTAGAGGAAAGTCTTACTGTGCGTGGGAGGGAATTCCACAAAGTAGGGGCAGCCCGGAAAAAAATCTTGTAACCGAGAATGGGAGGATGTGATGAGAGTGGAGGAGAGACGTAGATTTTGTGCAGAACGGAGATGTCGAGTAGGGAGATATTTCGAGACAAGTGAGGAAATGTATGTCGGTGCTATTTTGTTGATGGCCTTGTATGTTAGTAGAAGAACTTTATATTGGATTCGTTGAAATACAGGCAGCCAATGTAGAGACTGACAGAGTGGCTCAGCAGAGGAATAACGGTTTGTAAGGAAAATCAGTCTAGCTGCTGCGTGCAAAATAGATTGTAGGGGTTCAAGTCTGACTTTGGGAAGACCAGTAAGGAGGGAATTGCAATAGTCGATGCGGGAGATGATGAGTGCATGAATTAAAGTTTTTGCGGTGTCCTGTGTCAGATATGTGCGTATTCTGGAAATGTTCTTTAGGTGTATATAACATGATTTAGATATAGAGTTGATGTGGGGAATAAACGACAGTTGTGAGTCAAGGATTACACCTAGGCAACGAGCTTGCGGGGTGGGATTTATGGTCATGTTATCGACAGAAATAGAAATGTCAGGCAGGAAGCTTCTGTTTTTGGGTGGGAATATTATTAATTCCGTTTTTGAAAGATTGAGTTTGAGTTGGCGAGAAGACATCCAAGATGAAATGGCAGAAAGACAGTCAGTAACGCAAGACAACACACATGGTGAAAGATCAGGAGAGGATAGATAGATTTGTGTATCATCCGCATAGAGATGATACTGAAATCCAAAGGAGCTTATATTTGATGTATCTACAGTTTTTGAGTGCCACCGTTGTAAAATCATATTTCCACTAATATTGTTAATTTGTCCATTTCAGAGCCTCATAATAAGCATTATGCGTTTAAGATTTCCAATGGTAGAATAGGGAAAGTTATTGGCAAATGATGACAAAGAGGATTCCTGTTTATCATGTATGTGGTTTGAAAAGCTAATATGCATTTACAGTATTGATAACATACATATGGGCTGATACTGAGTTGGACTAATGCCAGTGGGTGTAATGTAAACTATGTAAACTGGTTCTGCATATGTCCACGAAACACGAAACAGCCTACACGCTTATCCGTAAATATAGATTTGCTCGAATCAGAAGGCGCGGACTAAAGTAAGCCAAGTACAGTAAGGGTATGATCATATGATCAAGTAACTATGAACAGATACAGCACACTCAGAGACGCACATACATCTGTCAAAGCAATATCAATTGCAGTGGGGAGGACAGTCTCCAGCATTAGCTAGCAGCTTCTGATTGGCTGATTGCAGATTTACCTCTGTAGCCGATAGGTGCTTCTTTTCATTGCTCGTGAATAAATTATCTGATTTTGTGGACGTATTCTAGCTGGATTTTTTTAGTTTGTACACAAGAAGGAGAGTTATAACTGCTGTTTTTTTTATTCTGTTCAAACCTGATTGCGAATGTGTATTTCACTATCAAAACAAATGTTTTAAAAATTGTGTGTGTGTGTATTTGATTTATGCCTGTGGTATAGAGCTGTGGTGCTTCTGATGTAGAGCTGCACACATTTTATGATTAGCTTAACTTTGCATATGCACTCAATTGTGTTTTATTAGTGAACACATTTTACGCGTGCCAATGTGGACACAAATGCGTTCACAACATCAGGCCCATAGTGTTAACTATTGCAATACTATTAAAATATTGCAGGTTTTTTTATGCCCTACAAAGTGCACACACTGAATACTAATTAATTATACATTTATATGCATTTCCTTTTTTCATACAATTGTTTATTCATCTTTTGACTGATGTGCAGAATTGACCAGGAATGTATTTGAACAGATGGAATATCATTGATCTCTTTAGAGTACCCTTAAGTTTTATGTGCAATTTATCAAGCTGAATGAGTTTACTCCTGTGCCTGCTAAATAAAACAAAACTAAAGTGCCTGCAGATAATTACATTTCTTAAAAGGTTAATGCATGTCTAACTTGCTGCTGCATAGATTAGAGCCAACCAGAAACATGGTTCTGTATGATACATGCGCACACACACACACACCACACCACACACACACACACACACACACACACACACACACACACACACACACACACACACACACACACACACACACAGGCTGGGTACACACTAAAGGAAATTTCTCCCGATGTGATATAGTTAATTCTTTTAAAAACGACTGAAAAAATAAGTCTTGATCAACATGCTGATTCATGTGTACACACTTAACATGTTATACACGATTTAACGTCAGATCTGTGCTCTTCATCAGTCATAACCATCGGCCGAACAGAGGGTGACTCTGCACACTTATCATCATCAGCAGCAGCTATTTATATAGCGCCACTAGTTCCGCAGTGCTGTACAGAGAACTCCGTCACATCAGTCCCTGCCCCATTGGAGCTTACAGTCTAAGTTCCCTAACATACACACAGACACACAGAGACTAGGGTCAATTTGATAGCTGCCAATTAGCCTACCAGTATGTTTTTGGGGTGTGGGAGGAAAGCGGAGAGCCCGGATGAAGCCCATGCAAACACGGGGAGACCATACAAACTCCACACATGAAAGGCCGTGGTTGGGAATTGAACTCCATAGAGATCTATGGACACTGCCGGTCATGAGTACATACACACTGCAAAATTGGAACGACATTGTTCCATTGTTGAACGAGATTCTTAGTTTGATTTAAAAATAAAATGAAACCATACGATCTGCTTTGGAAAGATAATCGTTCAACATACACAGTAATGCGATCTCTGGCCGAACAGTCGTTTATCGTGTGATTGGCCTTTTAAACAGCTGAAAAAAATGTAGTGTAAACCCAGTCTTACACTCACTCTCACTTACTCTCACACACCCCAACTCACCCACCGTGGTCATTCATTATGCCACAAAAGACACAGTTTTAATTGACTTTTTTCTTGTGCAAAGAGGAACAAATATTAACATCATAAATAAAATAAATAAGTATTTTTTTAAATGGTTTATTTGTGATGTTAGGTTATCAAGAAGTAAAAGGTTATAAATATAATGTTAGTGGCATGTTTTCAGAGATATACTTCTAACACGGCAAGGTGGACAGACGTATCCTGCCAGGGGCAAACACAGGATTTGTAGAGGGGGGTTTCCACACCACGCGACAAGTTGGCATGACCAGCACGCATGGGGGCGTGGTAATAATTTTAGACAGTGCTTGGCTGCTCTCCAACTCTTCCTATCCCCATAATATACATTGACAATGCTGCGTGCACTACTTTTAGGTGCACGCAGCTCTCCCTTTCCAAGCAGAGCTGTGTGAAGCGGGAGCAGGGTCCAGTCACCTCAATTATACAGTGTCCCAGGCTTGTTTATATATTACCTGCTGTTTATGGATGATCTTATCTTATTACAATGATGTCATTTCACATGTTGATCCTAATGATATGTTGCAAGTATTAGTAGATCTTGGGTATATATTTACTTCAAAGCAAATGTATTGGAAGTACAGACATATTCTGTCTAAATACAGAGGATTTGAATAGCATAATACTATAATTCCCTTCCCAATTAGAGTGGCTGAAGATAGTGGTGAAAGACTCTACAGGTCCTAGTCAGTCTCTACTGGAACAAACAGCCGATAGTTAACTCACAAATCGATTCTTCACCAATCAAGTAACCTTAATGTTTTAGATCTGTTGACCTCATTATCTCCATTTTCTGTTTCAAGTTTTAGAAAACAATTATTTGATTTCAATATTTCTATATATATCCAATATATGTCAAAATCAATATATCCGAGTACTGTGTTGGGCTGTGTTTCACTTTTTAAAGGTGTTGAGGGCATACAAACTGGTAAACACTGTCTAAACCCTGAACCCATCCAAACTGCGCACTTATATCTGTAAACAAAAGCTGAACAAAATAGCTTGTTTAACTGTCAGCCGTATTACCATACAGTGCAGGTATACTCAGCAGTACTTTACAATTGGGATGATGAGAAAAAAAAACAGTGCTTGATGCTAAAAGTCAGTATCAATACACGTAAATACACCAATATACACCAAAAGCAAAGATTTCTGTTGTAGACTACGAGCTATACATTAAGGCTCAGAAACATATATTTTCTCTTTTTCAGATCAATTTCCTCAACACTATGGGCCTCATTTAGAGTCGGACGCAAAGTCAGTTTTAGGCGCATCGACCACAAAACCACTATCACGCATGTGCAGCAAGCACAATATCCGCCTGCATCTGGGATGCAATTTACACTTGCGACAGCTTGCGGCTTAGTACGAGGGAAAGGGCGGAATGCGGAATTGTGAAGGCGTGAACTTGTATAATATAGACACAGGGGGTGTGATCCCGTAAGTAAATCATTGACGCAGTAAGGCGCAGACGCAAAACACGTCAAAAAAGGGCTAAAATGTGCTGCAGGAATTAGGTGCCACAAGTAGTTAGCTAGCTGCACGAACTGATCGCAGCTCTGTAGGGTATTACGAGTGGGACACAACTGGGGTTGCATGCTACTCATAGTACCCTACCAAGCTGCGGCACACTCCCACTCCTCCACGTCTTAGACGCACATTGCGTCCGACTCTAAATGAGGCCCTGTATGTGTATACTCTTTCTAAGGTGAGCAGATGTTGTTGTTAGTAAGAGTTATGACTAACCTCTTCAGCTCTATATTGCTAAGGCAGCTGTGTATCACTCATTTGCCTTGTTGAGATTTTAATAAGAAATCATAGCGCTGGGTGGTCTTCTATTGCTGTGATAAACATAGATAGAAAACCAGCCCAATCGCCTTGTATTAGCAAATTAGTGAGCAAAATTGTCTTTAGCTCTCGGTCTCACTGACTATTTATCATGTAATTCTAGAAAACAGTGCATGTGGCTCACTTAGTGCACTTTAGTTTATGGGATGTATTCCTCATTATTTTTGTAATCAAATAACTCCTTCAAATAAACTATTTCTTATTGTTTATTTATATAGTGCTTCATGTTAAGCCGCCCTGTAAGAGGATATTTAATCATTCTTATAAGTCCCTGCCACCATTGGAGCTTACAATCTATATCCCTTACCTCATAAACATTGGAGTTCATCTCTTCAGACACCAATTGATCTATCTGTATGCTTTTGGAGTGTGGGAGGAAACCCGAAGACCAGGAGGACCCCATGCAAAAACAGGGAGAGCATACAAACTCTGCAGGGATCGGACCTTGGTCAAAATCAAACCCATCTCCCTGTGCTGCAGGAAGCAATACTAACCCCCTGCTAAAGCTTCACATAGGCAGTGTGAATGAAATGAGCTGTCTCAAAGATTTGGAGGCACCTTGTCACAGGTCTTCTATGCGTAATGCTAAACCTTCCCATGTGTTCTCTACTGTCGTAAGAACAATACACATTACCATATAATAATAAACAGAATTTGCCAACATGATCCGGATTCACATTCTATTAAAAATAATGTCCTGCTGTGGCCACATTGGCCATAAACAAGCTGCTATATACCCTATGCTCCCTTCCTGGTGCGATCTTCAAGCAGCTCCTCCACTGACTAGGTAGCTGTGGAGTATGGGAAAGCCACCTAGGAGAAAGCGGAGTGCATTGTGCAGCTCAACTGGTTAGCCGAGTCAGGCTACATAACAAGCGCTCTCCTCCTCAAACGGACAGAATTTTAGCACTTTAAATGATGACAGCAATGGGACCAGCAAATAAAGATTCATTGTGGCAATAATTTACCATTTTTACTTCTCCTAATTAATCAAATGTACTACTTCAATGACTGACACGCTGGTGATTAATCAGTGCCTATTACAAGGTCCAGTGTTCAGCAGCTGGGCAGCTCAGCTTGAAAGGCAACGTTGACAGGGTCTTGAAGATAGATTACGTTCATTCAGATGACGCTGTCAAAAAGTGACTTTGGAAACCAGGAAATGCCTCATAAAATAGCTTAGTAAATCTTTACATCCTAAGGAGAGGAAGACTTGATAAATCAATAGTTTTACTTCATGCTGAAAGCTATTCAGTCATTTATATATATAAAAAAAGCCAGCAAATTAAATGACTTAGATTTGCCAATTAGTATTTGCTTTTAGTAGATTGTGGAATACTATTGCTCAGTAAACACAATTTTAATGTTAGTGCTTTGCTGACGTGAAAAATTCTATTTTCATGTGAAGTGCAGACAAGTAGAACATAGCCAGCATGGACATCCTTGTCAAAGCCCATTCCTCCTCTCGTCTCTAGCCGTAGGCACTGTCTGTAACCAACCTGAGAAGCTAGCTCCTTTCCCACTAACTAAATCTGATGAACGACAGCTTCAAATGAGTTGATTAAAACATAACAAGTCTCCCGTTTGCAAGATTAAAATGTCGGCTAAATAAATTAAATCCAAATCATTTTGAGCAGAGCTTGACAAAAAAACAAGACATTTCCCAAAGAAAATGCATAAAGAAAGAAAGCAATTAATAAAACTGGTATGTAAATGTGCGAGAGCCGAGCCTGTGTGTCTTAGCTTTAAAGAGATGCACAATAAATGTATGATAAATGCAGAGACTTTGATCTCTAGTCATTAATAATATAGTGGCTAAAGGTTAATTATTCCCACTGTCAAAATATTGCAAAAGAAGTAAAACTAACACAAAAGTGTATATTGTTGTAAGTCGCAACAGGCCTTAAAAACTTGGTGCACACATTAACACTGTTTTATTGTAATTCATGATGTTGTTGTTGAACGGTGAGCGTGATACAATCAGCTTCACTTAATTGGGGTTGTCCCCTATAAGCCATAAATGGGGCATATGTTTATTTAAGGAGGTGTGGTCCAAAAGTGTAGTTTCTTTAATAATGAGTTCCAAAACCTAGCTAATGGCTAATGAATATTGATTGTGAAGCTGTTTTGTGACATTATGTCCCTATTTTTGCACAAATTTTTTCATCTGTAAAGGAAAATGCATGAATTTTTGGACCAAGATGGCAGCATCTTATAGGAGTTGCTGTGAAGGATTGAAGTCACTAATAAATATGTTCCGACCAAGTACAAACATGCACTTCATACTTGCCTGCTCTCCCGGAGTGTCCGGTGACTTTCGGGGAAATTTGGGGTGAGCAGGCCCTCATCCAGCATCCTGCCAACTTCCTAGTGAAGTGGGGGCGAGAACAGAGCCTAAAGGACAATATCCGCTGCCCACCCAGTAATTTTCTGCTCAAAAATGTGCTGTAGGGTGTGGCTGAAAATAAGGCTGCAGTGAACAGTTGAGCTCCCCAGTGGTATCACCTAGAGAGGGTTTGCTATGATCAGCAAGTAAGATATACCTCATACTTGCCTAAACTCCTGGAATGTCTGGGTAACTCCCATATTTCCGGGAGTGCTCAAGTACCCCTGGGAGACTAGGGCCACCCACTACACCTGCCTCCCCATACTTGCTCAAAAAGTAGGCAAGTGATGTACTTCATTTTCCATGCACATACAAATTGAGTTTTTGCTTTGTGGTCTGGGATATCTAAATGAGAAATAAATATGGCTGTAATTAATTTTTTACCACATGGTTGCAATTCATTACTGCTTGTGTTCTTCACCTCTGTATTGTTGTATGACATTGGAAAGTAACTGTTCAATGATTCTAGTTTGTGGTTTTGACATTATTTATACTATTCTAAATATTTTTAAACGTAGAAAAACCCTTAAGTGTAAAAGGATTTTAGTGTTATTCATCTGTTCCACCATCCAGTGGTCAAAGTGTGGGTATACGGTGACATACCATAACACCACTTCTCCTTCTGCCTTTACTATAAAGCTATCAAACTCCATTCCACTACATTATCCATACCGCCACTTTTAAATTTCCACTTTGACCACTGCCGCCACCCATAATTACACATTGAACCCCCATCATTTTTAAATAGCTGGAGGTGGTTTAGCAGAACCCATCATGTTGTCTAACTAAATGACCTACTGTGTACCCGCTTCATGATTCTCAGCCAGCTGTTGAAGAATTACAAGTGTTTCCCAGCACTTTGCAGAGATATTAAAGATTTTCTTTGGAATTTAATAGTGATGACTGCCATTTTATAGTAGACCTGTCACCACCAAACAATGGAGGCAGCCGTTTTGTGGGGTGAATTAGTTTGTAGCCTAGTAACTCAATAGGAAGGAGCACCTCATTAATATAAGTTAGGCCTCATTAATCAGCACGGTGGCGTAGTGGTTAGCACTTCTGCCTTACAGCACTGGGGTCATGAGTTCAGTTCCGGCCATGGCCTTATCTGTGAGGAGTTTGTATGTTATCCCCGTGTTTGCGTGGGTTTCCTCCGGGTGGTCCGGTTTCCGCCCACACTCCAAAAACATACTGGAAGGTTAATGGGCTGCTAACAAATTGACCCTAGTCTGTGTCTGTTGGTCTGTGTGTGTGTTAGGGAATTTAGACTGTAAGCCCCAATGGGGCAGGGACTGATGTGAATGAGTTCTCTGTACAGCGCTGTGGAATTAGTGGCGCTATATAAATAAATGATAATGATGATGATGATGATACCATAGGGATATCATTAGTTCCTAGCAAAGTGATAGGCTGAATACTGGCTAAGCCTCATATGTGAAGTGACAGGTATATGTTATACTGGCCATACATGGGCAGATTAGGTTAATCAATTTAATCATTTTTTATCAAAATGGGCCGGAGTTGTTCTGGGTGCGGCCCCACAACCCATCTGATCTATTGTGACGTGATCAGACAGCTTAGGAAATTAAATCGGCCGATGGCCCCTATTGGGATGTATATGAAGTCAGAAGAAACCTTTACATTGTAATCTGGTCATTTGTCACCTGACCTGTGTAAGTAGTCAAATTTCTCACACATCTGGTTGTTCGAAAATCAGAATGTTTGACAGACTGCACTGCGTGTGACCAGCAGTACCAAAGGACTCCAATGAACAATATATTTGCCTTTAATTGGTATTTTACATTACATTCAATCTACATTAACTACTTCAATCTGTTGAATCATTTACTGAGAGCTCTGAGGGTCTATTTATCTAATGGCTTTAAACTTAGACAATTGCATGTGATGGCGTGTGCTCAAAGCTCAAAGATACCAATATCCAGGTTACAAAATGCAGTTGGATCAACGTCTTGGCGAAGAGCCTGAGGATGTAATGCAATGTTTGGCTTTATACATCCTGACAGTTTGATATATCAACATTGTAGGTTCCGGCATAAAAAGCTTCAAATGATCCATCTGTCTTAGAGGCATCTGCAGCTGCCTGCTCCATCCGTGAAGATTTCTGCCTAAAGCAGCGGGATCCGCAGCTTCAGAACATATTCATAAAATATTCTTATTAAGCACCATAAACATATAGTGTATCCTACTGATAAACCTATTCCTTTGAGGTTTGTTCTCAAAGGAATAGAAAAGAGAAAAATTGCTTGGTTCTCAATAATGTTATTACAGAGCAAAAAAGATAAAAAGACGATGTCTATTCTAAACCTGCAATTCCTTCCTCACCTTCCAGTTTTATTATTTTCTTATTAGGCTTCATGCAGAATATTCTCTTTTAGAAATCCGATAGCCTATTATTATTATTATTATTTTGTTTGTTTTTTTCTACACTTAACTTATTGTGATAAAGTAATTTAACCAAACCAATAATAAAATGGGTTCTACACTATTTGAAACTTTGTAATAAATCATAATATACAGAAATAAATGTAAACCTATTTCCAAGCTTCCTATCACAAAGACGTAGGTCACAAAAGTACAGAGGAATATCTATTAAAATTTAAAATGGTTTTGCTTTCTTGCTTATGAAATACAACAAAGAATATGAATGGAAGTTGCTTAGATAGACATTGTTATTCCTTCAGCAGCAATTGGTAGTTCTGATATCCTCAAATTAGTGGTTGGGCCTAATGTATACAAAACAAAAAGACAGTTGTCAGCGCTTATCCTTTACACTGCATATCTGTGTGTGTCTAGCAAAATGAAAACATGAGGGGAAAACTTCCCTTTTACAAGGCAGCGCCGCTTTAAATTTAAGCTGCGAAGACGCCGAACTCGCGGGAGTTGACAAAACCGGGGTATGATACATTTACCCCGAGGTATTCGTTCATATTTTTATCAAAACATTTAAGCCTGTATCCCAGCATCAAGGGCACCTCATTATATGCAGGTCCTACACTGACCTATATGCTTTAAACACTAAAATGCAGTTAAAATCAGATGCACTCACCTCCCAGGTATAGGGGTTTACATCTAGCAAGGGCTGGCTTGTGAGCCATACCCAAATGTGCCTTAAATAGGCTTGATGGACAGCTGCTATGACAATAAGGCAATATTTTGAAACAAAACCAGAGAAAAAAAGAGCTTGGGCCTAATGTATGGCTAATATGTACAGTGCATCATTTGTTGTTTAACAATACAGTGTTGTGAGGCACCAATCACTAATGGCTTTTCCCACACTTTAAGATAAATTCCCACTATCATTAAAAATGATAATTAGGCAATTTGAGATAATATAGAATTCACTTCTAACTATATTTTCATACAACTTAACTTATAATCTCTCATGCTGTAAATGTTGTATTCAGCTAAACACCATTGTTTTACAAGTTGTCTGTGAAAAATGTACATCCTGCAACGTGAATGTAATTTGTTCCTGTTTGTTATTCAATAAGCATAAATTTGACATGGAAATTGTTACATCTGTGGAGGTGTAGAATATTGCTTTTATGATACAATAGATGGATGGGTGAGGGTTATCGTTGCTGAATTAGGGCTATGCGTGTAAATGCACCTAGCTATGTACTAGTTATTCAAGTAATTTAGTGACGTGATTATTTAAGTGAGATTTAAGGGATGGAAAGGGTACATTTAGTGGTGGTGTTCCCTGTTTGGGTGGAGACATCAAAAGACTTTGGATTTGGTGGAAACAAGGTATCAACTTTTGTAGCTTGTAATTGAACTTTATATGGAAAGCACATTTCTTAAGTATATTTGGGCTTACTGTTAATTCTGTAACATTAATTCATAAATAGAACTTTGTAAAGCTTCAACTTATTGGTGGGCTTCAGAGGGCTAAAGGATTGACATGCTGGCCCAATCCTGACTAATAATTCCCCTCTCGTCCTCCTCCTATGATATTGATGCACATTCATTCAGTTTTTGACTAACAGATTTTATTTGACATCTCAGTGCTAGGTAAAATGTTTATGCTGTTCCCACTGTGATCTCACGCTTTCTGTAAGGGTAATGTACTGCTCCCATTTGGAATCAAGGGACATTTTAGAGGCTCCTGGAAAACATAATCTTGTCTGCCACTGGTGTAATTCAACTTGAAGGGATGGCATGTAACAATATTATGTGAGAACACAAATAAGAAATATATTTATATGTTAAATGGAACTGAAAATGTTTCTGTTTTTATCTGTTACATTTTCCATTTAAACAAAGTGCAGGGACAGACATGAACAGCCAGCGACATGCCGGTACTCGGAGAGAGCAGGGTGGGTTTGGTAAAATGTTATTATGGGTGTGTATGTGGCTGCATGCCATTTATTCCATTTAGCCTTCTGCTGAGAGAGGAGGTTTCATATGAGCTAGCCTAATTGCAACAATGAGCAAAATTAAGTGGCTCATTGTGTTTTTATACAATTCCACCCACATTCTTTCTCCTTGTACTATTGAATTAGTAATTACAGTGTTGAGACTGCTAATCTGCGGATTTGCTTTGTGATCACTTCCAGGCACTGTTTTTAGTGGTAAAGGAATTGCTTATTGAGGTATTACCGTCAGGTCACATCTAATGCCTCAAAAAGGCCACCTCCATGCAATCTAAAGCCATCCACTAGGCTTGTTCTCCCTCCATCTACAGATGCTACCTGCCACATGTAACAATGCAATAGTATATAAGGTGAACATGATATCACTGAGGTATTCAAGTTTGTAGCAAAGGCTAAAGTTTACTGAAAGCTGGATTTAAAAGCAAAAATGCCAGATGAGAACCTATACCTAAAACTTACAGTTAGAATCAAGAAAGCTTAGCATTTCCCAATTAGCAATGGAAGAGTCAGATGACAAAAAAGAATGTATCTGTAGTTGGATTTAAACACCACGGGGTATATTTAATAAACTGTGGGTTTGAAAAAGTGGAGATGTTGCCTATTGCAACCAATCAGATTCTAGTTATCATTTATTTAGTGCATTCTACAAAATGACAGCTAGAGTCTGATTGGTTGCTATAGACAGCTCCAATTTTTCAAACCCGCAGTTTAGTAAATAAACCCCCAGATGTTGCTATAAAAAGTGTCTTTTTATTTCTAGTCCCACCGGGAATGTGAGACATCACCAGTTAGAAAACATTAAAGTGTGTCTACACTTAAACTTAAAGTAACCCTATACGGGTCTGGATTTCATTGTTTGCGCCTCATTCTGTTTTCCGGCCATCTCTTGAAGCCCCATAGATGCAGAACGCCATTGAACCAACCTCTGCTACATTACATGCACCAAGGGCATGTCCAGTAATTCTATAGCTGTAGGCCCGGGACTGTGTGATCTCTCCTCAAATCCATGGCTGCTACAAATCTTAATGGAATATAGACTTAACAGATCCTTCCCAGTACTGCATGACCATTGGGATGGGAACTGATGGTATAAATATATTGTGGATACCCTAAAAAAAAACTAGTAATACAAGTGTGAACATTACAAATCTATAGGTATACTCTGTCAATTTAAAGCATACAATCGGTTTCAGTTGGCCATGGCTATTGCTATATGTATCAAAATAAACCTGCACAGCAATGGTCAACCACCTGAAACTGATTGCACGTTATATATACAGTATACATATATATGAAATCGGGACAAAGTAAGCCCCTCCTCATTCCACCCAAACTCTGCCCACACAGTATCATATTTGGTTAAAACCAGTGGTTGAAGTGGGCCGGTTTGTAACAGTATAACATGCCGCCACTTCTGCCACTGCTTTCATTTTATCTCCTGATGTGCTGCCTGTCACATCTCTATAATGTGTGGCCGTCATCCTCCCCTTCATTCCCACTATGAGTGCATCCGCACATTACATAGATGTGACATTCACCTTATATATCTTCTGCCTTTTTACCTGTTTGTACCTCTGAGGCTCCGGCACCCACTGCAGAAACTGAAACTATGTGTTCCATGTGCATTCCATTCACTCTCACTGAGTGAACAGTGCAGGAATCTTTGAGTGTGAACAGAAAAGTCAATAGAAGTGATTGTGAGCAGCAACGTCCCAAGAAAGAAAAGTGGTGAAGCAGAAAAAGAAAAATAAGTGAGTGAGAGTGAAGAAAGCTTCAGGAGAACAGGTAAAAGGAACAGGAGAAAAGATGGGGCAGGGGTGTAGGTGAGAGGGACAGGGTAGAAGATGGCTAGGGGTTTAGGTGAGAAGAACAAGGGAAAAGATGGTGCAGGGGAATAGGTGAGCGAGACAGGGGAGACGATGGGGTAGGGGTTTAGGTGAGAAAGACAGGGGAGAAGATGGCGCAGGGGAATAGGTGAAAGAAACAAGAGAGAAGTTGATGGACAGGGCAGCACAGTGGCCTAGTGGTTAGCACGTCTGCCTCACAGCACTGGGGTCATGAGTTCAATTCCCGACCATGGCCTTATCTGTGTGGAGTTTGTATGTTCTCCCTGTGTTTGCGTGGGTTTCCTCCGGGTGCTCCGGTTTCCTCCCACACTCCAAAAACATACTGGTAGGGTAATTGGCTGCAATCAAAAAAATTGACCCTAGTCTCTCCCTCTCTGTCTGTCTGTCTCTGTGTGTGAGTGTGTGTCTATAGTAGGGAATTTAGACTGTAAGCTCCAATGGGGCAGGGACTGATGTGAATGAGTTCTCTGTACAGCGCTGCGGAATTAGTGGCGCTATATAAATAAATGATGATGATGATGATGATGATGATGATGATGATGGAGGGATAGGTGAAAGGAATAGGGGAGAAGATGGTGGCGGGGATAGGTGAGAGGGACAGGAGAGAAGATGGTGTAGGGGGATAGGTGAGAGAGACGGGGAGAAGATGGTGGATGGGGATAGGTGAGAGGGACAGGAGAGAATATGGTACAGAGGGATAGGTGAGACGGACAGGGGAGAAGATGAAGCAGAGGAATGGGATGCAGCCAAAATTTTGAGAAAAGTTGATAATGCTTTTTTAGTGATAGATAACTATTATAGAAAAGGGACAGTAGTACATAGAAAACATAAGATACATAGAAGAGGGATATCTGAAGTGAAAAATCTGCTTGAGCAACCTATGGCTAGTTACTATTGAACTACAAGGCAGGTAGGGAAGGACATGCTTGGACTTGTAGTTAGACAGCAGATGAAAATCCACAAGATGCTTACATTGGCAACTATCAAACTATCAAATACCATTCACTTATATTTTCCATACCGCCACTTCTAAATTTCCACATCCACCACTAGTGAAAACCCCATCCCATATTGCATGGTTTTACATTTAAACGCTGGTATCCAGAGAGGGTTGAATTTGAACCACTGAAGTCAGCAACGCACAGCCAGTATATTAGGCCTCTAGGTGGTTATGTGTCTGTTTACAATTCACTGTTACATACCAGTAGTTACACAGCAGGTGTCATAACTAAGTTTCAAGAGAGGAAATAGATACAGCCATTTTATCCTACAAAAGGACATGACTACTGGCTTATTATAAATGTCATTTTTATTTTTGGAGAATTGATGCTGCACCATTGACCAATTATTTGTGTTTTATCCCAGGCTTCAAAGCTTAAAAGTACCGGCCATCTAATGGCCCACTTGGTATGTACATTTCTCTAAAGGTTATGTACTGGTTGGAAAATGTTTTGCCATTTTCTAAATAATTTCTGATTTTTGAGGAGTTTATACTTCTAAACAATGGACACATATATAAAGTTATGTAGTCGTTGTTTTGTATTGAGTTGAGGAACTTTGGTCTTGGTTAAGAAACAAAAAAATTATTTTGCATGTATATGATTTCTGTTCCTTGACTGTTTTACACTAGTGTAGTTTTGTTTATGTGTATTGACAGTTACTTGTTATGTAAGCATTCATAAGAAAAGCCTGGAAAGAATTCTAAGACAATGTAAGAATCAAAGAATGAATTGATTGAGTTGCATGAATTGCATTATTATTTGCAAGATCAGTGATTCATGAAATCTCTTGTCCAAGAATCAAGGAAGATTTGTTACTTCTTTAGACAAAATCAAGTTTTGTATTAGACAACAGAACATGGAGCTTGATGGGGCATTTGAGAAGCCTAAAATTCTTAATGCAATAGTTAAAATATATTTGGCACTGAAATGATTGATAAGTAAATACAGCACCTGGAAATCCTTTATGGATCACATGACACAAAAATGATAACTGTGATGATGGCAAGAATAACAGGCAGCTGGTAAAACTTTCTGCCTAGGCCTTAGGTGGTCAATGCTAGTTGCAGAAAGACAATGCTCCCCTGTCATTAATGTTTAATGAATTTTCAAATAGCATTTAGGGAATGAGTAATTATTGAAATCTGAGACATTATGTGGAATCCTTACTTTCTAGTAAATTCTTTTTTTTTTTTTACAAATTGCTATTGGCCCAACATTCACTAAATTATTTGGAGGCTGGGTATCACTGACATGCAGAGAATATTGATTCTTCATTAATCACTCATCTATACCTCTGGATTGGATAATGCCATACAGCAAAGGTTATGAACATTACCATGGGAGCTGAAGAGTACTTGAAACCCTGGAGAGCAATAACTATCTTATGGGATATAAATCGTTCAACCGTGATCTAACGTCTTCTAGTATAGATTAGACAACGGCTAAATTATCTAGCTCCTAAACTTCCTGGTATTTGTTTCCTTATAGTAGCTAGCTAAATGGAAAAGTACTGTAACTGATTTAAAAACTGTATTTCAGACATATTAAATATAAGTGTTAATTTTAATAGAAAAGTTAGCCTTTGATGAAGGTGCATTTAAAATTATACTTTAATACAAAAAAGGAGTCCCATTTAATCATATTAAAACTGATTTTATTTATGGAGTGGAAATTATTTAGGACAGAGTGGGAAGAATCAGAGGAGAGGTAGCAATGTATGTGAAAAATGCATAAATACTACTTTAATACAAAGTATTGAAGGAAAAACTGAGGTCCTTTGGGTGACCATAAAACAGGGGATAAGGATACTCTTCGTACTGGGGTGATTTATAGACCACCAGGCCAGGAAGAAGAACTGGACAGGAACCTATTGCAGGACATCACTTAAATGGCATTAAAAGGAGAGGTATTCTTGTATATAATTGATTGATTGAAAGTAGATTCAATTATAGACCTATTACCCTCTATTGTTGATTCTGATCAAGTGGGATTTGTCTTGGGCCACGAGGCCTGTAACAACCCCACAAAAATAATTGATCTTATTCATCATATATCAGCCAATAAGGTTCAAGCCCTATTGCTTTCCACTGATGCGGAAAAAGCCTGGACTTTTATGACAGGGGAACTGGAGCAGATGGGTTTGGGCCCTACCTGCCTCCAGAGAATGATAGCGTTATATAATTTCCCAATGGTTAGAATCAGATCAATGGAGGCCTCTCGGAGCCTATCTACATCTTCAGAGATACCAGGCAGGGCTGACCCTTGTCTCCCTTGATTTTCATACTGTGTATGGAAGCCTTAGCCAGGACTATCTGTCTAAATTCAGATATTAAATGCTTTCATGTCCACTTTAAATAGTTTAAACTGGCCCTATTCACAGACAACCTCCTAGCTATTACCACCTGCCCAACCACTACATTACCTAATCTAATTGGTGAATTCAAAGAATACGTGCAACTCTCCAATTTTAAGGTAAATTACACCAAGGGGTAAATGTATCAAGCTGAGAGTTTTCCGGCGGGTTTGAAGAACCAATCAGATTCTAGCTGTCATTTATGTAGTACATTCTACAAAATGACAGCTACAATCTGATTGGTTGCTATAGGCAACATCTCCACTTTTCAAACCCGCCGGAAAACTCTCAGCTTGATACATTTACCCCCAAATCAGTTACCCTAGGCTTGAGTATTCCTGAACAATTGGCCTATAATGTTCAGTCATCATTCAGGCTTTCTTGGCACCCGTCACAATTTAACTATCTAGATGTCCACATCTCCTCAAATATTTCACGATTATTTAGCCTACATTTTTCACCCTTATTAACAAAATCTGGGGAGACCTCCACTAATGGAGATCAGAATTAATAATAAATCATATTTTTCCTCTTAGGTTGATTCCGTATTCAACTCCACTGATACCATGTTGCATTGGGACTCCATAGTAATAGTAATGGGAGACTTTAATCTACCTGATGGGAACTGGGAGGGGTCTTTTCCAAGTTCCACTAGAAGTAGGGACATTCTGAACTCCATCTAGGGATCATCTCTCAAGCAATTGGTGAGGGAACCACTTGCAGGGATGCAAAATTAGACTTAATACTTACAAATGGTGTCAGTATAGCCAATATAAATGTGGTTAAGAACCTAGGAAGCAGTGACCATCAAGCAGTATGATTTATTATAAAGACAGAGACCGACTTATACCAAACAAAAACAAAGGTGTTAAATTTTACGAGGGAATAATTTTTAAAGATGGGAAAATGTGTAAGTAACTCTTTGGCAGAGTGAAGTAACTTGAAAGGAGTGCAGGGGAGGTGGGGGGAATTAAAAAGTGCAATACTACAAGCAACAGACCTTTGTATCACAAGGGTTAAGAAAAGTACAAGGAAAAGGAAGCCACTGTGGTTTGTAAAAGAAGTAGCAAGTATTGTGAGAGCAAAAAGGATGGCCTTTAGGTAATATAAGCAGACTCAGAA
Organism: Mixophyes fleayi; assembly: GCF_038048845.1. Classification (NCBI taxonomy): domain Eukaryota; kingdom Metazoa; phylum Chordata; class Amphibia; order Anura; family Limnodynastidae; genus Mixophyes; species Mixophyes fleayi. The sequence continues at coordinate 224,779,764 of NC_134406.1, read as the reverse complement.
TAATGAAGACAAAGAGGTGTATCTTGTTAGACAAAAGGAGGCTAAGAGGGTAATCAGATGTGCAAAGGAACAAGCTGAAGAGAAAATGTCCCAGTCAGTAGGAAGAGGAGGCAAAACATTTTTTAGGTATATAAGTGAAAGGAGAAAAACAGAAGTAGGAATAATAAGACTAAAAACAGAGTGTGTGAGTTTTGTTGAGGGAGACAAGGAAATAGCAGATCATCTGAATAATTATGTTTGCGCTGTATTCACTACAAAAGGAGAGGGGAAGGGGCCACAGTTAAGTTGTAAGTATATTCATAAAAATATGTAGATACAAGTACATTTACAGAAGAGAAGGTCCTAACAGAGCTGTCAAACCTGAAAGTGGATAAATGAATGGGCCAAATGGGATACATCCACGGATACTAAAAGAGCTTAAAGTGGAGCTGGTAAAATTATAACAGAGTTATTCAACCAGTCACTTGCTACAGGAGTAATTCCAGAGGACTGGAAAAGAGCAAATGTTGCCCCACTACACAAAAGTGGAAGAAAGGAGGAGGAAAGCAACTACCGACCAATGAGCCTTAGTAGTAGGTAATTTGATGGACACACTCTTAAAGGAAAGAATTGTAGAATATATAAACCCCAGCAATTTAAAGGATCCAAAACAGCATGGATTTCTTGGGGGGGGAGATTGTGTCAAACAAATCTAATTGACTTTTCCTGACTTGGCGACTAAAGTATTAAATCAAGGGGGGTGGGGGCGTAGATGTAGCTTATCTGGATTCAGTAAGGCTTTTACACTGTCCCACAATGCAGACTGATAAATAAGCTCAAAAGCATGGGTTTGGATTCTAAGGTGGTTGAATGGATAAGATTGTGGTTGCAGGGTAGAAAACAGAGAGTTGTATTAAATGGAGTGCACTCACAGGAGGGAAAGTTTACCAGTGGAGTACACCAGGGATCTGTATTTGGAACACTGCTTTTTAATATCTTTATTGGTGCCAAAGTATGCCTTTTTGCACATGACACAAAGATATGCAACAGGGTAGGCTCACCAAGAGGGGTAAAACAAATAATTGACGATCTAGGTAGACTAGTGGAATGGTCAAGAGCGTGGCAACTACAGTTTAATGCCCAAAAAATGCAAAATCATATACTTGGGTCTCAAAAACCCAAAGGCTAAATATAGTATTAATGGCACTTTAATGGAAACTACTGAGGAGGAAAGAGATCTAGGTGTCACTTTTTCAGTTGACTTAAAGAAAAGTAAGCAATGTAACAAAGCAATGAGAAAGGCAAGTTGAATGCTTGATTGCACAGGGAGAGGAATCAGTAGCATAAAGAAAGAAGTAATAAAGAAGTCATAGGTATGTCCTTATCTAAAACACTGTGTTCAGTTCTAGAGGCCATGTCTCCAGAAGGATATAAATACATTAGAGACTGTACAAAGAAGGGCAACTAAAATGGTGCATGGTCTATAAACTTTGGAAAGACTAAAAAGATATTAATATGTATAGTTTATAGCAGAGAAGAGAAAGGGGGGATATGATATAAACTTTCAAATATATCAAGGGTTTTAACAAGGTACAGGAGGGAAACATTCTTCACAGGAAGAGAAGTACTAGAACACGAGGACATGCACTGGAACTGGAGGGAATTAGGTTCAGAGGAAATCTGAGGAAAAATTACTTCACAGAGAGGTAGTGGACAAGTGGTATTAGCCTCTACCACCTCCCGTCAGAGGTGGTAGAGGCTAATACAGTAGAGCAATTTAAACATGTTTGGCATAAACATAAGGATATCCTTAAATAGAAATAAGCATTAAATAGGGCTGGAGGTTACCATAGGTTAAAAAATGGGCAGACTAGATGGCTTATCTGCCATCAAATGCTATGCTTCTATTACAGAAATACAGGTAAGAGCGTGTACCAGCAACTATTGTGCGGTATCATTCCTGCCCAGAATGAGGTAGGTTCTAGTTCACAAACTGCCCTTGCTTTACTATGTTGATATGTGTAGACATCAAAATTTTACCATCCACAGATGAAAACTGTCTTTGTTCAGAGAAGTATTTCTAATATTGGATCAATAGTTAATTTTCAACAAAATGATTTGCAAAACTTTCATTTCCAGCTAGAAGAACAAAAGTAAAAAAATACATTTAGGGTTAAAAGGTTGTTTAGTTTGGGATATACCTTAAAAAGCACTGTGCCTGATTCATCTCCCAGACTCACAGCCAGGAGAAATTTAATAGTAACATAGCTCCCTTGTAAGGTTACAGATGAAACTGATTGGAGAGGAAGTCTTAGGTGTACAGCCAAAAAGGGTGAGTATTGAAATTTTTCGGTTCAGACCACTCAGTTTCTATTCTTTAATGATAACATGTTTATATTGACCAAAACTATCTCACCAGACTATCAAATTCCATTTGGACCAGCTTTGATCCATTAGGTCAGAAAAACATGTTTGTCAATGACTACATTGACCTGTGTATGGGTTTATTAGCTATCATGTAATAGGGACTCTCTAGAACTCCATTTCATTTGCCTGCTCATCAACAGACTGTATCTATCCAATTTGACCTTTTGTGTCTAAATTAATTAAGACCAATCATTCAGTGATCAGGCTAAATAAATGGATTTCCAAAAGACTCCATTTAAGTGCCTAGTTACAATAAATCCTGTGGTTGGTGTTGTTATAGTCTTTGATGTAAGAACCAAATTTGTAGTAAAATCAGTCGACATGGAAAGACAGGCAAAAGGGACCATTATAAATATAGTGTCCTGCCTATAAAAGATTCAGCATTTTTTCCAGCCAGCTGGTTTAATTCTTAATCCAAGCACGTAATAGCTCCCAAGAAAATGACACCTAATTAATCACAATGTATGAATTAATGGACCATGACACCTGAAACACCAGGTGATGCAATCTGGTAATTGTACCTGATCGCTGAACACTTGAATATGTGACCAATTCAGCAAACAATATGGGGTGGTAAATTGCACTTATCTAGTTGTTTAGAAGACAGGCCAAACGACCATATTGCAGGTGACCCATAGAGTGTAGTTGGCCAATAACCAGATATAAATGTCAAAATTGTTTGACCATCTTTTCCTATTTTTCCCAATCATAGCAGTTTTAATCATGCAGGTTAAACCCACACAAGCTACAGTGTGTGACTAATTTGACCAAATCTGGTCCTGAAACTGAGTCGCTAACATTATTGCCTGATTTCCACTGAAGAATATGCTTCCCTCACAAACACTTCCTTTCCTAAAGTAACGTTCATTGTAAAAAGTTGTTGAATGGTTTGCATATATTTATGTGAATGTGATTAGTAGCTCTTTTTCGATATCTCGCTTAGACTTAATGGTCTTTTAATAATCAATGAGGGCCCCTCATATGTAGATCTCAGATCAGTCTGCCTTTAAGCTAATTTAAACATACTACTAACATACTACTATCTAGTAAAACCATGTCTCACAATTATTTAGGTTGAGGTAATTCACATAGCAGGACATTGTAGCAAGAGTGTGTTAACACTCTCACACTGATTTTAATAATAACCAGACATTGAAACTAGCTGAAATATTTACTTTGCCAAGTTTATGGTAAACCAATCTTAGCAACAACATGTTAAATACAGTTAATGCTAAGACGGTAATAAAAAGCTATTGAATACTGTATTTCCACTAGGAAATGTATGTCATCACTGCAATAAAAAACTGAAACATGAATTTAATGACACTGGTAAAAATCCAACTATATTTTGTCAATCAAGTTGATAACTCACATTTTTACCGTATTGACTTTACTGATGATAATTTAATAACAAACGTTTTCGGTTTGCATAAATTAAAATTATACAGCACCAAAGTTTGCATTGATTTGCACACACACATATACACAAATATAATTTACCATTTTCCTATGAGTCAAGATTTCACAATTTATTTCCTTGGCATGCTTATTCATTTGTTTCAAATATTTTAGAGAACTCATTTTTTAGTGAATGATGACAAAATATGAATGATTATCCTGTAACAAAAGATGTTTAACCAGAGACAGCACAAGGCTTTGAAAATATTTAAATCTAATTCAGTTTGGCGAATAATCTTTGGTTAATTTATGTTTAGGGAACAGATGAACTGAAAAAAAAGGTGATAGTTTAGCAAAACAAAATAAGAAATATATCAGAAATAAATAAGAACTCTACTACAAACTGAGCTTCCCACCTAAGATAGCCTCACTCCAGGCAGAAGTCTGATCTGTCCTCTCCAATAATTTTCGGAGTGCTAGAATGGCTGGACGAGTGGAATGACTGGGAAAGAATCTTACAGTTGTCAACGCACTTAAAGTTTTGCCTGATCTGAGCACAAATGGCTCAAAAACTGATTCAGTTCCAGTGCTGATCCTATGGTACCAGGTGGGGGGTCCAGGAGAAATACGCCCACGGTACTTCTACACAGGAGTAGGCTTCCTCGAGGAAAAATCCATTTGAGTGGAGTTGTTCTCTAATGGAGACATTTGTATTGTATTTACAGTAAAAAAGAGCAACATTTTATAAATAAATTTGACTACTTTTCCATAAAATCTATGTCACTTTTCCCAGATGCAGAGAATTTCTATTTTTTTTTCTTTGCTAAGTCATTGGGAGCATTAGTATGTTAGTGTTCAACAATTCAGTGGTTGGTGGGGTTTCAGTAAACAAATATGTGAAATACACTGTAATTAATGTTGCACACTGTTCCTTCATGAACCCCCAATGTACAGGTCACAATAAGTTGTAAGTTCACCGTTATGGACGGAGTTTCCAAGAATCTTACAAGCATTTATTGGTCTTAACTTTCTGCAACTTTTATAGAATTACAGTATTTAGAAATTGTTTTACATTAGACTTTAACAATGATGTTCTATTTAAAAGAAAATGCATAAATCAAGTTGGGAGCAAGACAAAAATTAATCAGCTTTGGATTTTACATTTCATTGTGATACCGTTTCATTTTTGTAACCAGTGACTCTCTGGCTGTTAAGGAACTGCAAGTCCCAGCATGCCCTACAGGTCCACTTGTTACCTACCTCTAACTTACTGTATATCAAATACAAAAGTACAATATGGTAATACCATTCTTTTCATTAAACTATTGGGCTTTCTCAAAAGCTTTGACAAAATGTAATCAAGACTAGTCCTTGAATACCTGATTATCTGATTTTATAATTATTTGAATTCAGATAGATAAATCACAGTCACAGGAACTTAGCTAATTGTTACTTAAATCTGGCTCATTTCTGATTATTAAAACCTGGCCATTCCTAGGGCTAAGCAATTTTTTCATTTTAGCTGTTACTAAATGCTGTATTCCATTATTCTCAATCACCTGTCAGCCTATTATTAGTTGGGCATTATGGGAAATGTAGTTTAGCAGCAGCTGTCTGACTCTGTTAAAGATTCTGCCATATACATTGGGTCTGCCAGAGTACTAATTGCTACTCCTAGAAGGGTACTATCTATACTTGGCCCTGGGGACGGAGCCTACACTTAGAACAATGCTATTTAACTTTACATTACAGACTACTTGATAATCTTACATTCCCAAAATATGATTTGAGATAAACATCACATAGACCCATAACTTTTAAAGTGCAGCACCTTTTCGTAAATACTGCATGATCCCGAAATGATCTGATTGATTTTGTATTTTTTGTATTTTGTATTTTATATTTTTGTATATTATGACTATGAATGCTTTCAGTCTGTGAAAAAGAATGTATTGTAACAAAATATAGACTTAGAATGTACTGATTGCCTTACATTACATGTTGAATGTAACTGTGTGTGACTGTGGATCAATATAATAAATCCCTGTACATGAAATAGAGAGTTTAAGAAGGAATCAATCTATTGACATTGGATAACTCTTTACTCCGTTGATAAGGAAGTGGACTAACCAGGTTTAATCAACATGAATTAACGGCCTGTATATTGTCTTTAAATGTAGACTGTAGGATCACATTTATGAAAAGACCCACACTTTATAACTTATGTATTTCAGAATACAAAATATTGAATTGGTTCATGGGGTTTTCCTTTTGCATAAAAAAATTCAATGAGATTTTATCTTGCACCCTTGATGCAACCGAAAGCACCATTGGCATATATACGATTTAATCTGTAACATGAAGATAGTTTTGTGTAAGAAATTAACTCAACCCTAAATAATTGCAGCAACAAAGCACTTTACAATTCTTTCCGTGTGGTTCTATATTGATATGAAAACAAGTCTTGACTAGGACCAGAATGATCTTCCACAAATGTAATTTATTCTACAGGACTGTGTATACTTACTAATAGATGACCCAGATGCCTCTAAAAGTCATCATTGTACTTTTTTTCATATATATATATATATAAAAGGTGAGCTGTCTGTACATATGGAGAACCGTTTGACTCCTTCTGGCTTCATACTCTTGCACGGCTCATCATGCCACATATTTTGTGTTCCTCAGGCAACAAGAGCAATCATATACACTATGTAATGTTTGGCACTAGGAGGGTATGGCGTGAGTTCATTTTTGTTTTTTTGTTTTATCATACCTGCATAAACCACATGGAGCCATGCATTCAGAGTCTTGAAACTGATCTTTTGTATAGTACAATTAACTAATTGCTTTCCCACTAACATTTTAAACATGAAACCTACACATCTTTTTTTTTTGCCAACTGGGTATGTCATCATGATTATCATTTTTTGTCTTCATTCCTATGTCAACAAAGGTATTTTTCAATTTGTCTTCATAGAGTCACACAGTGACAATGTGAGGAATCATTGTGCTGTTTACCACTCTGGCTTTTCGGTTGGTAAAATTGGATAACTAGGGTTACTATACTTGTGATATGGGATATGTCTCTGAGGAAGTTGCCCTATGGCAATGAAACGCGTTAGTCACCTTTAATATGTTTCTGTTTGGGATTCTTTACCACTCCATACCAGAACTGTTCATCTCCAACTTTATCCACTCTCGAGCCACTGTGTGCACACAGGAATATTATTACTACAGAGGCGGATTGTTATTCAATTGGAACTTCTACACACTGATTCTATTTTCCAAGGGAGTGTTTATTCTGCTACTGCTCCAGCTGCTCCAGGCTCTACGGAGTCAGCCGGCTTCAATGTTCCAGAGTGACAGCATGGTGAGACGGACCCCACGTTGAGTGGTCTGGTAAGACTATACTTTTCCCACATAGCTGGGTACTATGCAGGATTTGGAGACTCTTGAACAGGCACTATCTGTTTTAATACTGGTCCGGTAAGACTGTCAATTTCACCCCCACGTAGCTGGGTGTTACTTCGGACCTGGAAAATATTTTTTGCATCATTCTAATAGACACTGTTTGTCTCTTCCTACATCGCTCCTATTTTTCATATTATATATTCAGAAGATTCCCATCTTTTCAGCTTTATTGCATCTGTCTCTTTATGGCCATTTGTTTTTAGGGTCATTTTCTGAAATTCCAGCTAATAGGCAGAGAGTTATTGTTGTATCACTGAATGGTTTATGTATATCAAACAGAGTGGTTCCTCCCTTATATGATATTATTTTATTTGGTAATATACCATATGTGATTTTGTATATATTTGTTACACATGTGATGGTTTTTTATACATGTTTTAATAAATTGTATATGTTATCCGCAGTTCACAGTTGCTTTTGTGGCTAACTGACCACCAGCGTATATTTCTCTTTCATTACTATACTTGTGTTTTAATGGACAATATGAATTGGATTTTGACCCTGGATCAACGTGATATCCTATTTGATGGGGCCTGAATTCTAGCCTAGTGAAGACTACTTGTGGACGCTAGTATAAACTTTGTGTTATCAATATTATTCATTTGGAATTTAGGAAATCTATCCTACTTTGGTGGTACTTCGGAAGATATTTTATGACTATATTTTACACCCTTAACATTGGTGTTCAGATACCTGAAGTACAGAGGTTGCCTTGTTGTTACATGGTTCTGCTTTAGTGGTCATTACATACAGCACCTTTTAGACATTACAACTCTTAAGACATTGATATCTTCTATATGAAAGTTAACACAGCACTAGACAACACACTGTGTACACTACCAAGTTGTTCTGCCCTTACTTTGAATGTTCTCCCAACACAGAAGTTCATCTATTAATCTGTCCTGGAATGTACAAACAGCACTAGTTCTTCAGCCTTATCATAATATTTGAAAAGAATGATAATCATGATGAATAGCCATTTTAAAGTTTTTTCCATGACTTCAGCTGCCATGGCTTGTTGATCAGTTCTGGTAGAGATTATTTAGTTTACTTTCAGACACCAATAAGCCGGCAACTTTTATTGTTCAGAGTAATGTTGCCGCTCCTTGTAGTCCTTGGTATGTGTTTGCTGTTGTTGGGATTTTCTGTCGCCGTTGTTACAAAGTGGTTTCATATTCCAGACGTTCCTGAATAAGTGCATCATCTTTATACTGAAGCCGAGGGGGAGAAGGTGAACATTCAAAAGCTAAAATTGCCTTACGTAGGCTTCTATCCAACACATGCCTCTCCCAGGCTGGATACCTATTTCTAAACAGATCAATTTTAATAACAGATTCTTCAATCCTTGGAGGCCTTGAGGATGGAGTAGAGGGGACTGTTGGCCTCACCTGAAAGACTGGCATGCAGCCGTCTCTTTCCGAGAATTTTTGATCTCGATCACTGGCCACACTCCGGTTATTGGACATAGATCTAAGAGTGTTTGAAGCCACCTCGGGGGGCAATGGAAAGGCAGTCACAGGGTCCTCGCAAGCACAGCTTGGTGACTGCCCAAACCTAGGCCCATTAGGATGAAAGAAGGCATAGTACATAAGCATAAAAACAATACCAGTTAAAAAGCTGCTAAACACTACACACAGTGCTGGGATAGCAAATGCATCCAGGATTTGGGGGGCCTTATACAGATACCACAGGGTACTCAAGGCAGTGTTCTCCAGAAGGATGACAAAGTAATAAATAAACAGCCTGCACCGTGTCCTTCCTTCCTTGACGTTAAACCAGCTAAAGATGTAGATTATTCCAACAACCATATCAAACACAATCTCCTCCCACTTAGTGATACAGAATTCCGTCTCACAATGCACAATCCAGAAAGTCATGATGCACCAGTGAAGGACAATAAATATTCCAAAATAAAGTTGGAAAACTGAGGCAAAGAGAGCAAATGTTATCACTCTGGCTGCAATGGTGAAGAAATGCCAGCAGAATTGGATGATCACTGCCATGTAACTGATCGGCTTCTTGTCATCTCTGGAGTCCCGTAATGCTTTCTGATAAGATGCCAGGGCCCATGCCAAGGATACAAGGGAAGCAGCAGCTGTAAGACCTGCAACATGAAAAGAGCATTGCTTACAAATATGGCATAGAAATAAATATCACACGTACATTTTGAAAGTAATGGAATAATAAAATATTCAAAATACCATCTAAAAATGCTATTTTATGACTTATCTAGTTTGTGATTGGTAGAATTTTGAGAATTTGACTGTTGTAAATTACAATACAGACTTGTAAAGATTTTTTCACCATAGATGACACATTTATTCTCAATTTAATATGTAACAATAAGAAATGTAAAATCAGCATTGTCCACATATACATGTGAATTCAGATAAATGTACATTATGGTGTTACCTTGCTGGGTATGGGATGAATGGACACTTCTGTAGTATTAAAGATTATTTGCAGAATCAGACTTATAACAGGGCATCTCTCTCTTTCGCTCTCCCTTTCCCTCTCTCTCCCTCCCCCTTCTCTCTCTCTCCATCTTCCTCTCTCTCTCTCCCGCTTCCTCCCTCTCTCTCTCCCTCCCTCCCTCTCCCCTATATCCCTCTCCATCCAACCCTTCTCTCCCCCTCTCCCCCTCCCTCTCTTTCCCTATACAGGAGAGAGGCTTTTCTATGTATATATGTACTCCATCACTACCATTACCTATTCACAACTACATATGTTAATAAACTTTTTTTCACACACTCAAGACAGAATCTAAAGTATTTGAAATATTCTGATCTGTATAAATGTTTGTATAGCCTAGGATGTTGTTTGTTAAACATTAGTCAAGAAAGTTGTCTTAATTGTAGTAACAGCTTTCTGTGGGGCCCTATGATTATCAAATTTTAAAAGAATTGAATATTCCAAACAAATGGAATTACGTGTTATGTATTTTTTTTACTAATGTAGTTGCATTAAATGTTATTTCAACATTGTTTTCAAAATGCTTCCTAACAAAAATAATGCATGCATACTGCGGCAGCAATTTGCATGAGATTATTGAGGAAGTGGTCTTATTTCATGGTCAGATGCAGAGATCTAAACAAATTACAGAAAGCAGGCAAAGGATAGGCAATCACTAACCCATACTTTTCAAATACATTCTCCTGTACTAGATACTATTAAGAACATATATATTTTTTATTTTTAGATTGCCTTTAAAAGACCAATCAACCTACAATGCAAGTTACTTGACAGTACATATTTATCCATTGCCACTTATTTTATATGATATATATGAAACAATAAGGCCTATAATGTTTTAGTTGTCATTAAGTCGCCTAGCGGTTGATTTCCACTTGTACTTTTACCCGAGAGCATTTACCAAGAGTTATCTTACCTAACGAATAAAGACACATGACACTTGTTTGGCGAACAAAAGTTCACAAATTTTATTGTAAATAAATTAAAGTGGTGGCAACTAAAAAGTCGAACCAATAAGCTCTCAGCCACTCCAAAAGCCAGAATTATGGTAACCCACTATATTCAGATAGTACTTGGCGGTGGAGCACAACTCTACCCCGTTTGGCTCACTAGCCGAGGCCCGCCCAGATAGGCGGTGTCCCATAACTCCCGAGGGGGAGTATTACTAAATGAACCTCCCTATTAAGGGGGAGTGCCCAACCGCCACCCGAATGTGTCATTATGACTGCTGATTGGCAGGCTTTTCTGCCACCAAGACCCTTCAGGAAGAACAATGCAGAGCAAACAAACAATGCAATCAACACAATGTAATCAGGACCAGGGCGGGTGGGGAATTTTCCAGTGGCAAGAGAATGAAAAGCCTTCCCCAACTAAGGCCATCCCCAGACTTCCTTGCTGATTGGCTGTTAAATCATAACAAAAAACCCTGTAATATTAACTCTCGCCATGCTCATATCATTTTATCTTTTATATTCCATAGGGCCACTTCCTGCCTTCTTTTATCTTTCTGCTCAATTGAGATGGTATAGCTACAAGTACGGCTCATTTTCGGAAGTTGCATAAGTGAAACTTTTAGTTAAGTACTTGGCTTCAAGCTTATTTGAATATTTGCTGAGGATGTTTCAAAGAACTGTGCTTATGTAACTGTAATTAGTGGGACTGATAATCTATTAACAGACACAAAGGTTATTGATCCACATCATGTTCTGTATTACAGACAATTAGTAAGCAAGGCATCAATGTAACCACTCTAATTTCTCAAACAGAAACATGAAGGGCAGGCCCGGCGCTCCCATTAGGCAAGGTTAGGCACTTTCCTAGGGCGCCGGGCTCTGGAGGGCGCCTGGAGGGCGCCACAGATTAAACATTTATTTTAAACTGTGCGGCGACCGCTGACCATACCTTTCACGGCCGCCGCACAGATTCAGATACATCCACAGGGAGGGGTGGAGGGACTATTGCTCACCACCACCGCCGTCTCTCTCTGCTCCGTCTGCTCCCCTCCACTCACTGACTGTCGGGGCGTGACATCATCTTCACAGCCCGACAGTGTCAGTGAGTGGAGGGGAGCAGACGGAGCAGAGAGGAGGCAAGTTAAGGTAAGAAAAGACGGGGGGGGGGGGGCGCCTATTTTAGAAAATGGGGCGGGGGACGCCGATTTTGAAAATGTGCCTAGGGCTCAAAGGACCCTAGCACCGGCCCTGGTGAAAGGTGTATGTGGATGGCTGCACCAGTCACTGTACAGCACTGTTTCCTAAAAGACATGATGTACACTTGTATTTCAAGCATGCATAATTATTGTGCTACAATGGCACACATCAACAATACTCCACAAAGCTTAAGTATGGTGATGTCATGTTTGATTCTGCGGATGTACAATCACAACATTTAGCACACTTCTGGTTTAGCTATAGAAGAGATTTTTAGCCTTGCTAACATTTTAATGTCTAAACTCATATAAAAAAATAAAAGTTCATACAAAAAGTTTTTACATCTATTTTATTTAAAATGATTTGCCCACACATGTTGGAGGCAGCCATCTTGTTCACCAATGTGCAAAGTTATTTGTTCCCTGGACACTGGAGACAGATTTCTTATTAACATTGGCTCATCTTACAAGATGGCTGCCACTTTGGTATGTATGTAAAAGATACACCTTCAATGCCATCACAGTTCTTTCCTTTTTGATGATCCGTCTTGACTTAGGAATAAAAAGGTCCACATAAATGAACATTTCATTAGATTAAATACACTTTAGGGGCCAATGTTGCTGTCACAGTCAACAGGTGTCTGTGGGATCCTTAGAGCCCGCTAGGTTTAGCGCCACCTACAGGGAGGCAAAGATTCTAATGAGACAGAAGGTTTCAGCAGTGACCCCTGCAAGGGAGCTTGGGCTTAACATCTTCTGCCCCACAGGTCGTGGCCCTCCAAGTAGGCACCCAGCATGCCCCTGTGGAGAGTGCAGGATGGAAGATCTGTGGGAAGTAGGTAGCCACAAGCAGGAGAATAGATCAGGTGGATAGATAATCTGCAGCTTGTATACATCAGAGTCTAAGTAGCTTGGGAGACTGGATCAGAAGGCGAGATAAGCTGCAGTAGGTATGCACCAGGGTCCAGGTAGCGGCAGCAGGAGACTGGATCTGAAGGCGCGATGTGCTGTGGCAGGTATGCACCTGGGTCCAGGTAGTTGCAGCAGGACACTGGATCAGAAGGTGCGATGTTCTGCAGCAGGCATACACCAGAGTCCAGGTAGCAAGCAGAAACTGAAACAGGAGCCAGGGAAAGTCACGTCCACACAGGTTGAAATAGACCCAAATTCTGACAGAGAAAGAGAGCAGCCAGGTGTAATATATATATCCTGACCATTAGAGGGCACTGTGCAATGGGAAAAAATGGGAGCAGATACAAGATGGATCTACACATGTGCAGACCCAAATCAAAGATGGTGACCGCAAGCGGCTGCATCAGGAGACTGGGCATGGGAAGACCTAAGTAAGTGCACCGGAACCCGGCCGAATGATCTTCGGGTCCAGTGTGTGATAGTTGATTAGATAAGCTATCTAACAGTACCTGGATCTTGAAGATTATCTTCTCTTTAGTGAAAGGTCACTGTATGCAATCCTCTGCATATCTCGCCCACAGAAGTTACATCTCTTTAGACAAATCTGAATCTCCTTTTGTTGATCACTTCCCTTGAACAGAAGCTCTCTGGACAATCTGGGCATACACACATTCACTCACTGACCCCCATGGACAACTAGAATCATCATCCATAAGCTCTTCTGGGCTATGATAATATTTGATCATGAGGGGATCTATAATGGTTAAATATGTAAACATGACGAGATAGCATATAGAATGTGTTGTACAGTGTTTGATACATTCATAGGTCATTGTGTTGTGTTAGTAATAGGAGTTCTAAATTGTTTCTGTGGATATAGTGACTTGAGAAATATTATGTGATGAATATAGTATATTAAAGCAGAATTACTATTGTTACTTTGGAATACATGGCTTTGTATAAAGGGTTAACGTTATACTGTACCTTGTTTCTTAGACTATTACTGCATTTGTTGAGATTAATATTACATATTTAGATGATTAATACTGCATTTAAAATACTATGTGCTGATTCTTATCTTGTCTTGAGTGGTCTGATAGTAATTGAATGCATTTGGTACAAATTTGTGGTTGCAAGATGGCCAACATCATACCATGCTTTGTTAACCACTGTAAGGCTGTATAATCAGAGTACAATGCATATGATGTATGGGAATAGGGATGATAAATATACATGAAGTAGTGACTATGCACTGGGAAGGGATATTTTACTGGGAAGTGTTTATTGTGCTAGGCAATATGTAGCGGTCTCATTGTACACTGGCAGTGGTAATATTGTAATAAACATTGTAATAAACAAGATATACTATACAAGTTAACCCGTGCATGATACTCATGCATTCTAGTCAAATCAAGCTACTTAAGGTGTTAAAAAGGTTCTTGTCATGCATTTGGGCCTAGCCCAGGCCTCCTCAGGGGAAGATCGTTACTTCCCGACGCAAGCGCCCTTTTTAATGTGTGTTCTTGAGGTAAAATTACCTCACGAAAATGAGTTTGACCCCTCAACTCATAAATTTAGCATTTACTACTCCTCCCACGGGGGGAAGGGGGGATGATGGAGGTTAACTAACTTCACTATTCTAATTTTTTTGTCAAATAATGTCAGTATACCAAATTTCAGGTCAATTGGATGAGCCCTTTCTGAGAAAATAGTTTTTTCCACACACACACACACACACACTAACACACCCTCTACACATGTGTGTTCATGAGGTAAAATTACCTCACGAAAATGAGTTTGAGCCCTCAACTCGTAAATTTAGCCTTTACTACCCCTCCCATGGGGGGAAGGGGGGATGATGGAAGTTAACTGACTTCACTATTCTAATTTTTTTGTCAAATAATGTCAGTATACCAAATTTCAGGTCAATTGGATGAGTCCTTTTTGAGAAAATAGTTTTTTTCACACACACACACACACACACACACACACACACACACACACTAACACACGCCGCTAGGCTTTTACTTTTATATATTAGATAATGCTAAGAATTTAGTAGGTCAGTGTATAACTCCACCCAGCAGGTGGCACTGCAGCTTGTTGTTTTGTTTTCCACACACAGACTAACACCGCTAGGCTTATATATATTAGATATGTGAGCAGTAATAGGGTATTGGATGAAAGTGATCTGTTGTTTAACTGTGAGGCTAGGATATCACTACAATCATATTATTAAATCATATTATTAGAATTTCTGAAATAATCTAGATAACACAGCAATTGTAAGTAAATCTTGGATACATGTACACACATTTATACACACATTCATAGACATACAAGGAAGGCAAATATTCACATGGATAAAACAGTTGAAGTACAATGCATTGTATTTGATGTTGTACTTTATGCTTTCTACACTGTTATTTTATGTGTAAAAACTGTTAATGAAAATACCTATTGTTAATTAAGAATACATATAATCTTAAATGAGACGTGGCAGAAAATCTTCCTTGATATGGTTATCATTATTCCCTGTGTTATACTGTGTGTATCAGAGTAAATTGTGCGCAAATTGAAATAGAGCTCGGTTTAAATGGGAAACTCCCCTTTGTGAGTGGTAATTAGTGAAAATGGTTATTAAATGGTCATTAGCACACTTGCCACACTATCAGGTACCCATACCTCCCCTTATTATCCTTTTACACTACTTACATGGGATTTTGTAATATACTATACAATCAAAGAAGATTTCAACTCAATAAAGAGTAAAAATATGTAATACATATGCAAGGGGGATGAGGGAAGGAGACTTAGGGGCTGAGTCATCAAAGGCGAAAGCCCTATTTGCAGAGAACTAGTGTTTTTGCAGGTGATAAGTCTTCTTTTCACTTTGCCATTATATATATATATATATATCCTTATAAGACAATAAATATCCTGTACAGATTCAGTTACAAGAAAAGGCAGACTGTTTTTTCGTCTATATACGCAGGGTTTTGTGTTTAAAAGTAATTGTGAGCTTTAATAATAGATTCCTCTTAAGTACTTCATATTGTATCCGCCAACTTATTAGCATGAAAAGCAATTATTACTGGATTCATGGCCTAAATCCGCTTTAAGAATGTTTGTAAATAATTCTTCCCCCCCACCTACCACCTATGGATCGTGGTGATCCCACCACTAGAACCAATTTTCTCTGAAGTGTTATGCTCCAGGATGAAACTGAGTAGAGGGTCGATTTCTGAGCAGGGCACAGCAGAACTTTTGCCAGCTCCAATAGTTGCGGTGTTATCACTCAGCTACTAGGTTCAATGACGATCAGGCTGGGACATGATAAAATAATTGCTCTGGCAGCATGAAGTTGCCATGGCAAGTAATGCGGCTCACAGAGGTTTAATTGTTCGGCCATGGCAATAACAGGTGCATGCCTCATTTCTGATGCCTGGGTGCTGGCTTCTCAAACTAATAGTGAGCCTCAATGTGCGAAACGATGGAAACATATTCCAAGGAGCACTGTGCAAAAATGCAAACTTCAAATTCAAGTTCAACCTCCTACCCCTTTAATGTCGCCCCTTTCAAGTGTATATTTTACCTTTTCTCCTAAAACCGTGCTCACTTTAGCCTCATACTCATATATGACTTAAATTAATCATTAGAGGGTTGGGACCTGTAGACACAAACTGGATCCCATTAGCTATTTAAGATGATACCTGATCTGCTCTAAGCTGGTGAAATATTCAGCCTTTTTGCAGAGTTAAATGGGCTCCTTTATTTAATCTTATTCCATAAACTGTAACTTAATTTTGGCACTATTCTGCAAAATGAGGTACACTGGTTGCCTCCAATGTGTGTAGTTGACAAGTACACTTTAAACAACTATAATTGTTGGATTGACACTGAGCAGCTTCCTACCTTTACTTACAAATTGTATTCTATTTCTATTTTATATTATTGTGTTCTTGCTTAGGATTTTGTTGCTCAGAAAAATGTTATAGAGACCACCATAAAAGTTAAGACATTTATGGTGGTTTCTTTATTTGAATGCATTAACCACCCACACGTTGACTGTTTACTTGTTTTATGGTCCATTTTTAAAACTTTATTTGTGTTATTTTATATTCATGTGCAGTTGATTTGTTTGCAGGCAGTGCATTTTTTTTTTAATATAGAACAAAGTAAAGAAACAAAGCAATTGAGTTTAGTTATCAACCTAGGCTTCATGTGTAAACAATAAATTCAACAATCAAGCAGATGAACAGAATGTATACTACAAGATTGCCTCTGTAGCAGATGATAAGCATGAATCCGTATTCTAAACTGATGAGCTCCATGCTCTCAATGCCTGGTGGGCAAAGCAATAACTGAAAAGACAAACATGTAAGTAGCATACCCAGAAGTCGGTGCTACAGATTTGGAGTGGCTTCTTTAAAATGTTAAAATGTGCAAGTATAAAAAGTACATAGTGATGTCTTGTACCAAGAGCTGTAGCTGCTCTATATAACCTACATGGGCATTCTGCAAGTGACTATATTTAAAGATTATCTTTATGACTATAATTAGTAATTGGCACATCAACTTACTATGTGCCAGACTGATGTAAAAAGCAGGACCTGAATTGGACTAGACCTTTGTATGAGGAACCTTGAGCTGTACTGAGTAGTGAATTGTACAGAGTTGCTGCATTTCAAGTGTTCTGAGCATTGACAAATAGTATTTTGAAGTATAGAGGACTAGCTGATTTGTCAGGAAACTGGGACTCAAGTAATAAGGTATTCCTTTTTATATCCATTTGATGTTAATAAATGTGTCTCTGTGTTGAAATTGAAACAATGGACTTCTAGTTGTAATGATGCCATCCATAGGGCACCATTTGATAATGTAAGACATCCAAGAAATAGCAGGGATAGGGATTTATTCTTCTGTGATGGTTGGGTTACAAGACACTCAAGAATTGTGTGGACAATCCTTCCTAGCAGAATGGTGGGGGTCCAACACGGGATAATTCAAAGTCAGCAATAAAGGGAGGTTTCATAATCTATTGGATCCATGCTCATCAGCACCTTGATGGAATGATGTATGAGGCCTTCATGGTACTGCTTTAATCTCATCATCATCATCATCAGGTATTTCTATAGCGCTACAAATTCCGCAGCGCTGTACAGAGAACTCACTCACATCAGTCCGTGCCCCATTGGAGCTTACAGTCTAACTTCCCTAACATACACACAGACAGAGAGACAGAGAGACTAGGGTCAATTTTTGATACCAGCCAATTAACCTACCAGTATGTTTTTGGAGTGTGGGAGGAAACAGGAGCACCCGGAGGAAACCCACGCAGACACAGGGAGAACATACAAACTCCACACAGATAATCTCATAATGCGATTCAATGCTTCTCTGTGTCTTGTGCAACACTCGAGTGGGACAAATAGCCACTTGTGAGGTCCCTCATCTAATTTACCACAAAATAGCTATTCAAAAGACCTATATTATTGAGTTGTTCTTCAGGTGCCACAAATGTATCATTGTAACAATTTTTTTAATTCCTCTTCTTTCAGCATGATTATGTCTGGAGAGTCTGAAACTCTTTACAGCTAAATACTAAATACAAAAGGAAAATCCACTTTCTCAACAAGATGCTTATGTGGCATTAACTAGGATATTTATAGATCTTTTTAAAATAAACTGTGAATTCTCCCTGGGCAAAGATAACACTTCAATTAATGTACTTTCACATCTTCGTTTGTGGGAATTTTCCTACTGTCACATCTCAGCTGATCTGGATTTTAAACTGCCTAAAGTTACAGTTACCAATCCCATAAATATGCAATAGGGTCATCAACTTGACATCCTGTCACTCTTACCACCAGGCTCATCAGAAAAATTCCTTTGGCAGAAAGGTTAAGAATAACATATTTTACTTAACAGATAAACCGTATATTCTGCATGGAAATGGTGTTACTCTGTCTGTTAATTTATCATCAGCACTAGATGGCTGTCACTGTCTGATATTGACAGATTTTGGGTACATTGGCCAACGGGTCTATGTTATGTCATATTCACCTTATAATCCTGACTGTGTAATTGCTCTGATTAATTACATTTTTGTAATGAACACACTTTTGGCAAATGTTTCATAATGCATATTTGAAATCAGCCTTCGGTTAATTAAGATTAATTAAGGACCAGGACTTTCTGTCGGCTACTTCTCCCACACAAGCCAGGCACGTAGGATGCCCCTTTTATTGTCATTGTGGACGTTCCTGGGTACCCCTTGGTAAGTTATCTCTCAATTTTAAAACATATGAATGTATGACCCAACAGGAGGACTCTCATTGTTTAGACTTAGGACCACTCTATTAGTCGGAGCATCATATATTTGCAAATGAGACTCCTGCATTTTATGCACAAATAGAATGGCAGCTGTTTTACTGGTTCACAGCAGTGTGCTGGGGGATTGTTCTGTGTATGAATTTATAGATTGCAGTATATGCAATGTATGCATGACCAGTTATATTTAGTTTCAGCTAAGTGGCATATTTAGGAATAAAACTACAACTTTTAACCAAAACACAAATTGCATTTAGATTTTACTGCCTATGTATTATATCAGGGGACCCACCAGGGGAGGGCTGGTAATTGTCACCCAGGGAGGGGCAAGACCCCACTCAGCTGGCTATTATGAACATTTAAAAAATAAAAATGCAGGTAGCCCAGTGACCCAGCCCAATGTAGCCCACTATGGGACCGGCAGATGCCCCCTGATTCTCAGCTCTGCCAGCCCCCTATGGGGGCATCTATCTATATACAGCTAAGTAGTTTAAGACAAGAATTTGAGGGATAGATAATCATTATTAGGGACAACCAGTTGAGCACTAGGTAGACTAGTAGACTAAAGAACAGACATTTTGAACAGATTATAGATAATTTTGTCTTCGCATTACAGATTAGGATGGTCTACTGAAGTCCACGAGTGGGAAGCCTGGGTCTTGTGAATACATTGTAACAATGTTATTGTACACGCTTCAGATAACACCAACACAAGAGAAGAAGGGGTTCTTGTATCTTGACTCAGTGACTCAGTTTTGTGATAACACGAGTCATGCCATGTCTAGCTCCTATTTCTGGAGGTAGATATGATAATGGTAGGTGGACTGACAAGAGGAGTACAATGCTTGGTCCTGAGATGGAGCACATTTGGAGCAGTGATAAGATTACTGTTTATGTAAGAGAGGTAGGTCCCTGGTCTCTTTCAAAGCATGTCACTCCACTTTTACCGATCTCTATGGGAGCACCTTTTGTACATGTACATTAGAAGTTATCATTTAACCCTATGTTTTTGCCTGCAAATCCTGACACATCCTCTTTTGAGACAGATAATTCCCAGCTAGAGACGCATCCACAAAAGCATATGTCAACACGCTGAGCACATATTAATCGTATATCAAATGTCTATTAGATGCATGCACAAATGCATAGTGTTTAACTACAACTCTGTAATGAAGAGAAAGAGCGAGCAGACAATATAGAATCTGAAGAAAGCATTTCAAGCATTGGAAGGGTCTTCATTGCAAAGGCAAAGCCATAAAGGAGATATCAAGAAAGTAAGTAAAGACTGGATAGTTTCCAATTATCAGGGAATGATAATTGGTAAAAAAAAAGGTGAGGGAACATTCTCAGACAACAAATAAGAGTGAAGGTAAGAATGGCTAGCACAGATGACAAAGTATTGGAGATGAATTGGTCTGGATGAATGATAACTGGGAAATGGAATGTTCAATAAATTAAAATCTAGTGAATAATATGTTCAGTAAGATTAAGAAACATGAACTGGAAACAGTTACTGAAAAACTTGGGAGACTGGTAGCAAACTGCAACTAGGAAACAATTCTTCAAATAATATTAAATGAGCTAAGATTAGAAGAGCAAAAGAGCGGGAATAGAAAGGCAGCATTGGTACAATAAATTGTAAAAGTACACGTGAATGGAAAACATGAGTTGGGAAAAGATAGAGACATGTAAGCAAAATAGATTGGAAGCTAGGAATAGATGCAATCAGGAAAAGTATAAGTCAGATAAGTATAAAAATAAGCTTATAAGTAGAAACTCCACCATGACAGATTTAAATACCCAGGTGTGATTAAAATAAAGTTTGTTAACAAAACAGTACAGGGGGAGGGCAGTTTAGTGAGTATGATAAAAGTCACCATGATTAAAAAAGTGAATAGAAGGTGGAGACAGGGAGGTGGAAAGACACACTAGGGAGTAAATGTATCAAGCTGAGAGTTTTCCAGCGGGTTTGAAAAAACCAATCAGATTCTAGCTATCATTATATTACATTCTACAAAATAATAGCTACAATCTGATTGGTTGCTATATCCTTACCTAACTGTTATATATATGCAAATGTGACTTAATATGCCAGTGATAATGCCCGCCTAGCAACATTTAAAGTAATAGTTATAATGCCCCAATATATAATATGCCAATAATAATATCTAGTAATTATCAACAAAATATTATACGCCAGTGATAATTACCAGCAAGATGTAATATTCCAGTGACAATACCCAGCAAAATCAATTATGTAAGTTATAATAGTCAACAAGATTATATCACTGACAATGCCCAGAAAGATATAATATGCCAGTAATGATGCATCAATATGTAACATACCAGTGATAAAGGCCAGAAAGATTTAATATGCCAATGAGAAAGCACCACAAGCTAAGAAGAAAATGACAATGCCCTGTAAGGTCCAACACATCAGTGGTATTACCCTAAGATATAATAAGTCAAAGACAATGTCCAGTAAGGTGTAATATGTCTATGGTAATGCCCAAATATGTGATATGCCAGTGAGATACGCAAGTTCTAATAGACCATTTATAAATACAAACGAGGTATAATATGTCAGTGATAATGTCAAATGAAATGGCCAGCAGTAACAGTTCTACCCAATAAGATGTCTTGTAGTAATAATACCCAAGAATCCGCACAGCAGTTGTAGTGACACAATAAGATCACCAGCTTACTGCTCAGTAAGATAAAAGTCTCTTATCTACACTGTAGTAATGATGCCCAACAATATACCTATTAGCATTAGTAATGCCCATTAAGATGTTCAGTACCAGTTATAGCCAGTTACATGCATAGTAGTAGTAGTGACACCCAAACACATGCTCATCAGTAATGTCCAGTAAGATGCCCAGTAGCAGCAATGGCCATTATATACTCAGCTGCCATAGTAATGCCCAATGCCTGGGTATTGCTGTCTGTATCAGTAATACCCAGTAATACCCAGTAATGTCACCAGCAGCAGTTCCTCAGCTTGCTGCTGCCACTTTTATTTTCCTGACATTTCTCCTTGTGGCCTTATAGAGTGCTACATGTCAAATATGGCATGAGCATAGGCAACAGTCCCCAATTACTAATAGTATTAATAAGGAATATGGTTAACTTTCACTATACCAGTGGTTTAAATCTGATATAAAATGTGCTATGAAATCAGTGGTATTTTCAGCATTTTTTGTAAACTGGCATCAGGTTGTAAACCCTGTGTCACCTATTTGAAAATTACTCCTAAATATTTTACAGTATGTGTAAGAGAGACCTGCAGGTTCATCAAACCACGGGTGTTTATGCTAAATAATGCCTTTTACTAAAGGCAACACTGCCCATTAAATAGCATGAAACAAAACCACAATGTGTCAAGTCCCCTTGTGATGCCCATCATTAGCCTCATGGGAATTGGAACAAGGTGTTGCTACACTATTTTGGGGGTTGTGACCAAGCTATGTAAAGGGATGCCAAACAAGCCATACCTGGCATTTTGGAAGTGTTTGGCCACCTCCAACCCCCTTTCTTCCCCTGAATTGCTGCCAACTTCCTTTTCAGTTGTGACAAATATGCCAACTGTCCTAAGTAAATCAGGACCGTTGGAAGGTATGGAGTATTGTGACATTTTATTGCCATTTTTGCTGTACTGCAATGAGTTGCATTGTGAGATACTTATCCAGACGGCAGGTATGGGTACATGCCTATGTGTACATGTAAAAGGCCCCTTTTCCTCTTTTCTCTGACCAAGTTTATATATACAGTTTCTATCCTAAAACAGAATGCTGGCATGTATATAATCTGTACAACCAAATCAATATTCACTACAGCAGGTGAGAAAATCCCAAATCACACAGTTTACCAAACCCTGCTGTGTTCTTACCCACAAATATCTGTGCAAAATTAATAAGTGGAGCTCTGACTCTTCAAATGTCAGCATGTTCCAGTTCATTGCTATAATAGATAAACATTGCAAAGTTCATGGCACTGTACATATACTGTGGAAATTCAACCTGTCTTCTGGTTGCAGCAAATATGAATACAACAGGTTTTTTTATTTTTATTTCTCATTATAAAAATAAACATACCTTATTTGGTAATAAGAATACATTTCATGCACAGCATCTAGTATTAGAGACAAAGGGCTAGATTTACTATCAGGCGTGTTTGTAAACCCGCCGACTTTCGGCGGGTTTGGCGGCGGTTTAGCCATCGCCGGATTTACTAAGGCTAAACCCGCCGTCCAAACGGCCAGAAATGATGTTTCCAAACCCGCCTCTGTATAAAGCGCCATGACGGTTTCAACAATGTTCTACATACAAACAGCCGGATTTACTATTAGGGGGTTTATAAAGCCGCCGGAAAACCGCCATTCAATAGACCAAAATAAAATCGCTGCTTGTGAGCAGCGAGATTGTTCAAACAGTGTGTTGTTTGAACTATTTAGCCATTTCTAACATAAGAGAAAGAGCCATTTTGTACAAAGTTTCCTCCTTTAGGATTGTATATGGGAAATGGGCAAACTGGCATGTAATGTGAGGTTTTTTTTTTTTTTTTTTCCCATCCTGTATTATTGAATCCTATTTACTGATGTAAAGGTTTACCGGCCACTCCACGTGCATTTAAAGTGCGTATGAATCTGGAATCTTTGCCTGATGTGGACGTAGTACCAATGTTTGTACTCATGTAAACCAGGTTCCTAGATATATTTGGTGGGGTGCTTATGTATGCACCTGTTAAGGTGTCTGATATTATCCTGGCTTGCTGTCTGATACATAATCTAGCTTTACATCAACTTACCCCACCGATTATTGCAGTACACAGTGAACAAGTAGGGGCCCGTGTCCCATTTGGTGATGTGCAGAGCCCACAGGGGGGAGGCAGATTTGAGACCGTCTCATTACAAACTACTTTAAATGTAAGTGCATACAATAAAAAACATATATTGGTTTTTGATTTTATGTCAGTGCAATGGTTTTATTTATGGAATATTTTAATAAAATTGGACCCTTTAAACAGAGGATAGTGTTTACTGTGAATGTTGTAATTGTTAAAATCCCTGTAAAGTGACAGTTAGAGGTCAATGTGTACGTGAAATTAGTGCATCGTTTTAAAGAAAACAGTATACTCAGTAAAGCGCCATGTTCTATTCAAAGCCGCCGGCGGCTTTGAGCACTACATCCCGCCGTGACATCGCCGGCGGCTTCACATTGAAGCTGATATATGCGCATTAGTAAATCCGGCTGTTTGCAATGCAAACCCGCTGGAAAACCGCCGCGATGCATGGCGGCTTCAAGCCGCCATGCATCACGCCTGTTAGTAAATCTAGCCCAAACTGTTTAGAGAACTACAAAGCACATTAGAGTTTGAATATATGTGTATAATACAATCAATCTTTATTGGTACCATATTATGTGCAGATTTATCAAAAGGGCAAAAACTCCTACTGTCAGCAAAAATAGGACTTTTCTTTGGTAATAGAGTTTTTTTTTTGTTTTTTTTTTAACTTTTTATTAGAAACATCTTTTCCCATAGAAAATTCATTACAGAATCTCGAAAGGTTAAACAGAAATAAATAACACGTGTTTACATACAACAGATTCTCCCGCACTTGGGAGATAAATGTATATTTATCTATCTAATACTGCAAAGATGTTATTTTAACTTTTCAAGTTTGAAGGGTATAAAAAGGGGGGGGTATACAGGGACCAAAGGGAGGGGTGGGGGGGGTAAATGATTCACGCATCCAGTAAGAGAACAAGTATGTTTGCTTAGGAATATCTTTCCACTAGAACTGAAGTGGAGATTGATTATGATATATGGCCCATGGGGTCCAAATTTTGTAGAAGGAGACGGAGGAGCCCATCAGCACACTAGTAATGTGTTCCATCTGGTAAGTGTGCCAGATCCGACTGCAGACCATCTGGAGTGTTGGTGGTGTGGAGCTTTTCCAAGAGGCCGCTATTTGACATGTGGCAGCACTGATGATGTGCCTAAAGAGTTTGTGAGCTGGTAATAGAGTTTTATTCATTTCGCCCTATACATTAAAGGGTATCGCTAGCAACAATACTTTTATCACCTGCAATAACTCTGATGGCAGTTGGATTAACTTTGCATGTTGAAGCGTAAATTAATTAAGTATTACAATGATATATTTGTACCATTCTGTTATCACAATCTTGGTGACAATAACAGATTCAAGTCTTTTAAAAATACCTTATTCTTTGAATAAAGCATTGTTAATGTATGAAGGTTTTTAAATATTTTTTAAAAAAAATATTAACCTTTTTCTGTAAAAATCTGGGCTTTCATTTCCACTGCGTATGTGCTACACAGCAAGCTGGCTCACTCAGACACACATCTGTAAAGACTGGACCAGTGAACTAGTCTGGGCCAGAAAATAAGGAGAGATACATGGCCGATGAGTGCCTTCATGTAACGCTCCGGAGGAACTCTGCAACACATCACGCATAATTTAATCCCCCCTAAGAGCCTCATAAGGTTAGAGGTGAAAACCAATAGAAATTGCACATCAGACTGTCCCACACTTGAGAAAAACAAAATGATGCGCAAAGTGGATTAATTTTTTTTTGTCCCGTAAAATTTCCCCTTTTATTATTTTGCATTTAGCCTTTGCCTACACGCATTAAGCCCACTAGAAGCCACATGCATATTATGCATAATAGTAACCAAACACTATAGGCCTAAATATACCACTCTAGTGACTAGTATATAAGGTTGAACCCTATCTAATGGGTAGTATATAAAATCAATCCTTAACAAGCGCCCAAATTACAATGCTGGTGACTTGTGTACAAGGTTGAATTCAATCTGGTAAACAATATACAATGTTGACTCTGTCAAAGATATTTTTGGATGAAGCCAATATATTAGCATGAAATATATTTATATTGTTTTATTTATTTTATTTTGTTTAATGTGGTATTTGTGATGGCAATTGAATCTTCTGTGAGCTTAGGAGAGGGACATGAGCAGCAGTGGAAGAACAGACGTTCCTAGTCAATATCAGTGGACAAAGACATTCCAAGTTTCCTAAAACCCTAGGATGGACTTAGGAACTCAAAGGACTAAGGAATGCCTACATACTATCTCAGCGAACTGTAATATGACATTTGAACTATAATACAACCTACTTTTCTTTCTCTGTTAAAAAGGTCTGCTTTGTGTCTAGAAAGCAGAGCTTCAAATTTGAAGCTTGATGATAAGTTTTATCATAGCGCCAGTGTTTGTTTTGGTAAAATAAACCTCTTCCTATTTTTTCTAAATTTTCATTGTATAGACATTTAATTATTGCTTTATCAGCTCCAATCTGCTAACCAGTATACAAGGCTGAGAGTAAATATTACTGAACACTACACAAGAATGAGCCCAATCTACTGGTTAGTATGCAAAACTACTATTACTATACAAACTAAACCCTAATTTGTGGCTGGTATATATAGTTCTCAATCTATTCTGGCCCAGATTATATAGTAGTTCAAAACACTATACCTTGGTTACTGAAGTCCTACAAAGTTCCAGGTAGTGGTAGAGGGAAATGGAGAACAGAGATAATAGTTCAAGGGGCCCACATGTTCATCTCTAGCTGCCACAGAGGCTTGGTTGTAACAGACCGTGCTGTTGCCATTATGACAGGTCACCAAGCTATACACTGCCAGAGGATAGCAGCTTCTCACTGGACATAGGTCAGTATCCGGCAGTCAATTTAACATATAAATAACGGTAAACTGAGCATTAATTTAAGAGAAATACAAACTTGAATTTAATGAAGGATTGGTCCTAAAATAGTAGTAGGTTGCTTCTCTCTTTCCAGATCTATTTTTTATATAATGCTGCACCTCATGATATACAGCCCGAGCACCAGTACAGTTGAGCCAGATGCCTGGTCTTGAACTGTTTAACACAACCAGAACCCCTCCTCCTCTCATCTTCTATTCATATTTGTGGCCATGGCTATTGTTGGGTCTTCTCTCCTCATCTTCTCCATATAATCATAGTCATTATTATTGTTGGGACTATTCCCATCAACTTCTTCAAACACAAGATAGCTTATTTTTATTTCACTTGTTAAGAAAGAGATTTTGTGTAATTCATTGACTTGGACAGAGAAAATGACTCTTTCTTGTCCCAAGCAACTTTTGCCAGATCATCAGGTCACTCAATCTGAAGGGAAGCAATCCTTTGACTCCTGGTTATTCTGGAGTCAAAGGTTATTCTGGAGTTACACACATAACTCCTGGTTATGTGTGTTCATCGCTGCTGTATACTGGATTTGCTTCATCTCTACATACCTGTTCCACTACTCGTGGTAAATGCTACGATCTACACCTGTCATCCAATCAGCCTGCATTACTGAATATTGTTACCTGTTCCACAGTCCGTGGTAAGCTGCTATTCATTGCTGATGTGTGTTCCTCGCTGCTCTATATTGGATTTCCTTCATCTCTGCATACCTGTTCCACAATCCGTGGTAAGCTGCTATTCATCGCTGCTGTGTGTTAATCGTTGCTGTATATTGGATTTCCTTCATCTCTGCGCACCAGTTCCACTTACCTGTGGTAACCCGCTATTTACTCTGCCTGCACCGCTGACTACTGCTGTTCCGTTCCACATCTCTGTGGTAAGCTGTGGCTCATCGCTGCTGTATATATCTGGACTTTGCTGTGGTAAGCTGAGGATCATCGTTGCTGCATACCTGGATTTCACTACCTGTTCATCTCCATTATACTTCACTGCACTTGTGTTATGTTCCACTCCCTAGTGGTACTTGTTGTGACTTTGATCATTACGTACGCAGTCTGTACTATTGAATGTTGCTGATGGTTATTACTCTTTGCATATCTTCGTGACCATCATTTGCATCTTAAACCGGTATTATCTGTGTTTCTAATAAACCACTTCATTCACTTACCCTTTGCAAGGGTGTCAATTTTTTGGTCCATGACTGTAGAACCCTGAAGAGAGAATAAGACTTGGTTGGTAGCGCTGCATCTGGGACAAGGTGAAATTTATCTATAACTGAAACCTAGAGTACCCAGAGGGGGCTACACAAATGTAATCAAAATAGACTTATTCAAAAATGACTACTAAATAGTTTGTATATCAAGGAATTGGTTTTTATAAAGATGCGTACTGCTTTCTCTAATCCAAAAGCCAGTTTTTCATTAGCGAGTAGATGTCATTATTGCATATAAATAATGTTCTACTTGTACACTGCGTATTATTCTAGAATGATTTCACAAAAGAGAACAGAATATTTTAGCATTATAATAATTTTTTAGTGAACACTGGTGATTAACATGAATTATTAGTCTCTATTAATGCATGAGTGTTAAGGGAGATGGATATTCAACAAGCGCTTTAATTAGATTTTAAATAATGAAATATACATTGACAGCTCACGGGATGTGGACCATGTACATGTGCTACTTTATGGCCAAGGCTGTGTAAGGCTCAGCAGTTATAAAACATAATGCTGCTATGACCCTACCAAGGCATATAATGTGAAATTGCTAATAGCAACTCTCTTTTTTTTCAGCCCTAACTAACTAACTAACTAACTAACTAACTAACTAACTAACTAGCTGTCTTACTCATTACCTCTCAATGGGGTCTATTTATGAAGAGGAGGTGTAGAGTTTAAAAGCAGACAAAAGTGCCGAAAAAGGCTCTTTCACCACTTCGTCCCATTTAACAAAGGCTTAATACCAGAGATACCAGAGATTTCTCCGGACCTAAGCAACCTACAGCTGTTTAGAACCGTGCCCATAGACCTCTATGGGGATGGTGATCTGAATCAATTATTTTCACTGATAGCACTAAAAACTAAATGCCATTTTAAGAAGGCATTACTTACTTTTTTCCAGTGGTGTTCAGTCCCACTGGAAAGGATCCTCCTCCCCTTCTTAGACCAGAGTTGACTTTACTGCGCATGCGTGATGAAACATTGGTGCATGCGCAGTAAGTCAATTCTATTTCTACAATGCAACTTGTCCCTTTTGCAACTAACTAACTTGTTTTGTTGCAGAGACAGGGTTTTTCTCTGAGGATCGCATGGCAGGTAAGTGTTCTTGAATAGTAGCAGTACATCTTCTTTATAGCGATCTATAGACCATTGTTTTGAGGTCAAAATTCTTCAGTGTCTAGACAGACACCCATCAGTACAATCCCTTATAGTACTATCACATTGAGCATTTTTTCTGTGTCATTCACTTGTGTGTAAGGGAGGAGACATCATGGGGTAAATGTATGAACATGCGGGTTCTTCAACACCCGCACGTTCAGCGTGTTCGGCGATTAAATTTCAAGCGGCGCTGCATTGTAAAGGGAAGTTTGAAATTTAATCGACGAACACGCTGAACACGCGGATGTTGAAGAACCCGCACGTTCATACATTTACCCCCATGTGTTCTCATCTTCCTTTCTCTCCATGAAATAACTTCTTCTCACTTGTATCCAGTCTGCCTGGGAGGAGACATTCTGTCTCCATACACTGCAGTCAAACACCAACCATGATGTTATATCAGATGCCCCAGATCATCTGGCACTGATTACCATAATGCATTATGTTCATGAGTAGACAAGCTCATATAGAAGTTTACGTGCCTGAGTGTTTGCTGCATGTTTGCAGGAGACATGAAATTCCCAGAGACTGGGATCCACAAGTTGTCACGTGTCATGGCAGGTAACTAAGGACATAGACAGCTTTCACAAGGAGATACAACTACCCAGAACAGACACTTTTCGCAGGCACTCTGACAGTGGGGAAAATATTTTTCAATGCAGCAAATCACAATGATAAATAGGCCCATTAGTGTGATTAATTACAACATGTTGCCAATGGGAGCACGCAGAAGTATGCTGTGTAGTAATGGACATGTGCAAAGTGTAGGGGAACCAAGAACATGCTGCATCCCCTCTCAGATTGCTAGACCCCACATAATGAACCATTTGGGAACAAGATTTATTTATTTAAAATTGCTTTTTGAGAGGAGCCTATCCGTTACATTGCAAACATGTATTATTAGTCATGTATTAATAGTTATACTCTACCTACACCTCTGCATGAAGTTTCTTGTTCTACCCTGCAGCAGACACTGCAAACATATGGCAGTCTAATATTACCTGGCACTATGGAAATTCAAGCTGTTTCTTTTTTGGAAGCATATTATAAAAAGAATCATCACCAATATGCCAGTCTGCTTTGATGCTAATTAAAAATATGTTTCTCCATTGTTAAGTATTGAGGGACCCAAACTTAAAAATGTTCAGGGTATTATTTCTATCAGCAGTGCTCGATAGATAGCACAGACAGCTGCTGGTAAGCATTTATTTGCACCATGGGGGCAAGCTAATGCCTGCCGATGAAACTTAGGTGAATTGTTAAATACATTGAGGATTCTGCCTGATATAGACGTACATGATAACCTGTGAAGCAGCTGTGTGTGCCGCTACTCCCACAAGGTAGCGGTGATTAGCACTATTGCTAACAACCACATCCGGATTTTGTTAGTTTGACTCTTAGCTGCCTTTCTTTTTGCTGGCACGCTTTCCAAGAATTAATTGCAGCAGTAGCGTTGCTATAGTAGCTGATCTGATATCTGTCACCCAAAGGAGTTGGGAGAGAAAGAGAAGAAGAAGTTATGACCTTATCCCATGAGTGTGTACTGGAAGCAGAACTATGCATACGGAATAGAAGCTTTTCTCTAACAATTAGTAACTCAGGTGAGATTTGACAGGTGTGCAAGAGGGCAATTTTATATATATATATATATATATATATATATATATATATATATATATATATATATATTAAGCTTATAAGGCTTCCTTCAGACTTTAGTGTATACAGCAGTATGCAGTCACTGAAAATAAAGAACCAATGTAGTATACAGGGGCCTCACTGATTCATGGCTAGCAGTCACATGGGAGATTTCCCCACAGCATTAATAATGAAATATTTTCATATCCATTATTACTCATTGTGTGGCTTACCATAAAAGCCTGGAAATGTGTACATGTGGGGTGATGCTCTAATACAAATAGTTTATTTCTCTTGTGCATTGGTGCTACTTCCAGTTCATCCCAATTTGCTTCATTCCCGGTCACAGATAGCCTTGCGCTGCTGATGGACAGTCAACTACATCAAAAATTGTCATGCACAAGTGGCCCTGGTCAGTCTTGATCAGGAGAAGGCCTTTGATCATGTTTCTCATGAGTTTATGCATAGCGCTTTGTGCAGATATGGTTTGGGGGAAATATTTTGTTCATATGTTAACCTGATGCACCTTGACATTTACAGCTCAGTGTTGGTGACCAGCTGGCAGATCAACCTTTTTTCTGGGGTCAGCCACGACTGCCCTATTTCACATCTCCCTTTTGTTGTATAGAGCTCTTTGCGGTGTGCATCAGACAGAATTCAGAGAAAAGAGTCATCACCGCATCGGGTCCAGACAGACAAGAGGCCAAGTGCTCGCTCTACGTGGATAACGTCACTGTCTTCTGCACTGACCAGAATAGCACTCGTCTAGACCTGCGAGAACTTTGGCCGAGCTTCAGGGGTAAAGGTCAACTCTGTTAAGTCAGAGGCGATGCTCTTCGGAGATGACATCTGTCATCCCCCACTGCATTCTCCTTCACAATCAATTTAGACTTCCTCAAGATTCTGGGAGTTTGGTTTGGTGGAGAGGAGGCGGCCACTGAAGTGTTGGGAAGAAAGACTGGCGACTGTGAGACAGAAAATTAATTTGTGGAGCCTCTGGGACCTAAAAGGTTGGAAAGGAATACCTGATATCCCCTCCATGCTGTGAGCCTTCTTTGACTTGCTCTGCTGGGAAGTCCATGTCTCGCTTGTTCCTACTGCATCTTTGGTGGGTCCTTGGCTGGGCCAAGTGAGACAGCTCCTTTCCTTACAACTGGACTACACCTTGGTTCTACCTGGATGCTGGAGAATTAATGAGGGAACACAAGCTCATAGATCTAATGACGTTATGGAGTCTGTACTAGGCTCTCTCTACCAACTACAAAACATGTGTGGGAGAATGTGGCCTCTAAAAGGGTGACTATAAGACATAAAGACATTGCATGGATGGTTATCCAGAGGGGTTTGCCTATCAGGATAGTAATTTACTTCCAAAACCCCTGCAGATATGTTCACTGCCCCTTCTGCATAATCAGAAGGGAAACATCTCAACGTTTTTTGGGACTGCCCCACTGCACAGGCACTATTGGATGCCTTGGAACATGAACTGAAGGACAGTCCGCCCAGGACTTGCCTTTCATACAATTCTGAATTTTATGGATTATTTCCAGGGCAATCCAGAAGGCCTGGCACCTTATGAACTGTTTTATGGATGCTATATGGCTTACCAGGAATTGTCTCACTTTGAAAAGGGAGAAGATGACCATCCAGGACTGTCACAGGCTGATTCACAGCCTTCTAAGAGACTATAACATTAATGACAGTCCCGAGAAAGTGGAAGATGATTGATTTTTGTCTCCTTCCACCCCCCATGTGTTTTTTCAATAAAACTTTGGACTTGTGACTCCCCATCCATCCCATTCCCCATCTTTGCTTGAAGTTTTGTTGATATCTTGCCTCAATTTATTCACCCTTTCCTTCAATAAAGCTTTGTGTCTGTGCCCCCCCCTCTCTTTCCCCTTCACCTACCTCACCCTTCACATCCACTGCTTATTTGAAAGTGTTGTGTCGTTAACATGATGAATGGTTAGTGCAGTACTTGATGTATAGTGTAAGATGCCATACTTTATAACTTACGTCTTGCATTGTACTTAAAAGTACGTCTGCTTATGTTCCACGGTGTATTGTGCTTACAGCTGCGCTGCGACACAGTACACTTAAATGTAATGTATTGTATTTTTTTTAGACCTTTTATACAAAATAAAAAAACTTTTCAATAAAAAATAATTGGTGCTCCTCCCAGATGGCATTTGGTTATTTTAGTCACAGCATAGCTAGGTGGCATGGGAAGATTCAGTTCTAGCATATCTTCCAGCATTCAATCCACCCAGCCACGCCCCTGATCTACCCAACCAGTCCCATTTACTGAAACCAAATCAGACAAAACAGTCTAGTGAAAATATAGAATTATTGGGGTTTAGTTATAGTATTTAGCTAAATGCAAATTAGATGTAAATCACATGTATTTCTGTCTTGCAAATAATATATAACATTGACTTTTCATGTAAGTATATGTGTGTGTGTTTGTGTTATTTATATATATATATATATATATATATATATATATATATATATATATATATATATATATATATATATATAAATAATATTTTTTGGGTAAAATTCCTTGAATTCTATATAAGGAATTATTATAATTAATAATCTCTATTATAACATGTACAAATGACAAATCATATATTGTATTACTGCTTCCTATTGAAAGCTGTTGAAGATCAGCCTTGATCATGATAAAGGGATAGTCGTGGCCTTGCATGTTCTGAGAGAGGAAAGCTATCTGGGAATAAATGGTAGCAGCAGTGTCTATATGAATATTGGATTAAAAGCAGCTCTGTCTATTCACAACAAGCAGACTAGCTATGCTGCAGCGAGCATGCAGTAGTTTCAAGGGGGCTAGAGGCTGGGTTAGCAGCAATAACCCAGGGCTTTTATTATCAATCCTGAATATCTTCTCATGCAACGTGCTGCATATTTAAGGACATTTGTAATAGCATATCACAGTAAGAACATTTCTACGGCACCTTAGGATCACATGATGACAAACCAACCTTTGTTCTGAGAACTGTCCTGTTAATCTGTAGGATGCTTACAGCGCAACTCTGCAGCTAGCTGTTTACATGTGTTGTACCATATACATGTACAAAGTCAGGTGAAGACTACAAGACCGGTTGAGAGTTGGTTATAAAAGTATCTCTCACAAGCAATTATTAGCAGTTTAGGTGCTTATATTTAATATGTGGGTTAGTTTTTATAATGTGCAACAAATTTATAAATCCTTTATTTTGTTCCAGGAGAGGGTTTGGTGTGTGTAAGTCCCCAAATCAACCAAGAGTTGACTTAACCAGATTGCTCTTCAGCTTCAGGTGATGACAGTGGTACTGTGGTTTCTTTTGTACTGGTTCAGCACAGAGCATCATTTCTAGCTTGAAACTAAAATCTAGTTGTTGAATAGTTGCAGTCTTAGTGTCATTCCCCAGTCTGCATGTACATACAAGGTAAGCACTGTCACAGGAACTGCTAGCACTGTTAATCTAACTGTACAAAGATGTAGTCCATGGGGTAAATGTATCAAGATACGATTTTCTGGCGGAATTCAAAAGTGGAGATGTTGCCTATAGCAACCAGATTCTAGTTATCATATAATTAGTACATTCTACAAAAAGACAGCTAGAATCTGATTGGTTGCTATGGGTAACACCACCACTTTTCAAACCCGCTGGAAACTTGCAGCTTGATACATTTACCCCCAGGTCTTGTCCTTGGCTGCACTACATGACTGTTCTCATGGTTGCACATATTACCACTGGACAAAATATTTCTTCATAGACTAAATTTGGAACTAGTTTAGCTTTGTATAATTCAAATTCTCATTTTGTGTTTCCTTACTTTAAACTGTTCATTTACATTTACATATTGTTTATGCGATCCTGATATAATTGAGTTTACGTCTATATTTCATTTTTATGCAATGAATCAATTTCCTCATGTGCTGCCATTTCCAATTTCTTGCCTTCCCCCTTTGGTAACTGATTATTCTCTTCCCAAGAGGTAGGTCTGTGAGTCTGTGAAGTGTTATCCCTTTTGTGACCTTTACAGTCCTCTGTGGCTTCTGGTTGCCCAAGTGTGTTTTGTGGATTTGCTGTCACATGATTTACAAGTTGATCCGATTTACTGAGTTGTCCTCTTATCAAACAAACTGTCGCTGTCTCTTTAGAAGTTGCTGGTGTGATCATTGTTGGTGAGGAAAACTTAACATAATATAGACTCTGGTTTACTGTTAGGATTAAGAATTCTATAAGCTTTGCTTTGTTCAATGTTTCCTAAGACAACACAATATTGATGGCCCACTCTGGGTTTCTTACCGTTCCACAGCTCATAAGTTATAGTTGTTATTGATTTTGGTGGTAGGTGATTGTTGTAATTATTTCTTCTCGACAAAATTTATTTTGAAGATTAATGTCCATCCCGAGTGTACAGTACTTTATTTCTGCAACTTGTTTTTGCTGTACACTGTTAGGTATAGTTGTTTAAACTTCAATACCTCGCTCCTTAACTTATGCTTGAATTTGTTAAATGGTTCTGCTGTGCACTCCCTGCGGTTTTCTAGAGTGTCTTTATTGTGTGTCATTAGAGACGTTTTGTGTATTTGGAGTAGTCGTCTATGACAGGTTGTTTTCAGCTGGGATTATTGTTCTCAATGGGCCACACATACATCACTCTAGAGTAACTGTAATGGATGAGTTACTCTACTCTGACCTTAGGCAGCAGAATCCTTGTAATTGTTTATTTAATACAGCAGATGCATCTCATAATTGTATCGTATGGTGGCATAACTAAATCAGAAGTCATGCTTTGTTCAACAGTTCATTTATTGTAACTGGATGGCTGTGTCCCAGGTGTTTGCGCCATGCTTGAATACACTTCTGATGAGGAGAGCGGTTGCTGACCTTATCTTCTTTCTGCTTTCAAGGTCATATTGATAACTATCCTGTTCTCTCAGATAGGGTTTCTTTACCAAGCTACTTTGCCTTTGAAATGAACAGAGCTCTGAATTGATATGAGGCTCCACTATGAGTCTAGAGTACATTTGTCAGAAGAATTTAGCATTTTTGTCTAGACTTTGTGACACAACTGAAGCAGCCCCGGCCAATTCTTTTCAGAGCAAAACTATCGTCCTTTGCATGGAACACTTTATCATTTGTGTCAGTTAATTTGTAATTCTGCTGTTTTTCTTTATTGTTATTTTTTTGAAAATGGAGCGCTCCCATTTCATATGGTCTTGTTCCTTATAGCGGAAACACACTCTGCATTCATTCATTTACCTATTATGAAATCCAAAGTGGGGTCTGTTGCTGGTCTAACCTTAGTGGCAGTAATTAAAGCTCCATAAAGGTAAAACTGATATATACTCTGCTCGCCAGCTACCTAGCCTTCCTCCTCGAGGACCCTCTTCCCCCAACCCCTCTCCCTCCCTCCTCTTCCCCCTGGGGGTCTCCCTCTCTTCCGTGCCCTCCCTCCTAGGTGCCCTTGTTGGCGGACCTTCCCCTCTCCCCTCCCCCACCTCTCTAGCTGTGCCTTGAGCTCACTGAGTTACTGTGATTATTGTTTACTGTTCTGTGCTGTCTCACCTCGTATTGTAATTTTGTCTGTATTGTAATTTGTATTGTAATTTTGTTTGTCCCTGTACGGTGCTTCGGACACCCAGTGGCGCCCTATAAATAAAAATTAATAATAATAATAATAATAATAATATATATTTAATATCATGTAAGATTTCTCTCATCTACTCTGAAATTTCTGGAGTTACGTTTATATGTTCTTGCTTTTACTGCAGGCGCGGGCTGGGAGAGGGATGGCCAGGGGGCACACAGGCGGCCGCATCATATGACAGGGGATGCGGCCGCCTGTGCGCTGACACGGCGGGGGGGAAACTATGTTTTTTGCATCCGGGGGGCGGCCGGCCGGCCTACCCTCCGGCCCTAATAGCCGTCTGACCCAGCGGCCCGGGGGGGCGTTGCCCCCCTGCCTCCCAGGCCAGCCCGCCCCTGGTTTCCTGAGACATTTGTAGTCTCATCATGCTGTATAATTTATGTATCAAGTCCAGTTTACTATATTATTTGACCCTTCAAGCGGTATCTTAGGAGCTTTCCACATACTTGGTTTATTTCCTGATGAGAATCAGTTAATTATCTTCCACTGGTTAACTGCTCACTGCTTTATCCTCCCTGTTAATTTTCTTACGGTCCTCTGGATTGATTTCTGGTCTATCTGTGCACTGAGTACTTCAAACAGGTCATCTTTACATAGAAGCATTCTACTTTGAACTTCTATAGCTACTTATTACTGTTGTCATCATCGGAATGTCCAGGTTCTTTGTAAATGACAACACAAGAACATACTTGGAACAAGAGCTAACAACAGCATAAACGGAACTTGTCTGTAATGCATCCAAACAGAGGAACAACACGAACAGGAACATTCATCAGTCCCTGCCCCACTGGATATTACAGTCTAAACCAGTGATGGGCAAACTTTTTCAGGAGCGGGCCAAATAAAAAAGAAAAACTTCAGGCGGGCCAATATAATTTATTAAAAAACTCAAATATCGAAATATATAATACATATTTTTGAATGGGACGGGAGGGTGTTATATAGCAGTGTTACCTCTATAAGTGCAGCGATCGTACAGACACAGCACTTATTTCAGCAGGTTGTTGCAGATCCGTCTTTCTGGTGAGCCACTAACTGACAACACAGCAGCCAATCGAAATCCGTCTTAGTATATGGCCCAGCCCATCTCTTCTCACATGACTTTCAGCCATTAGGGGGTGGGCAGTTGTTTGAGTGATTGACATACGAAGTGTCCTTTTAGGAAGGAGGATGAAGTGTAATGGAGGAAATAGCTGGGAAGGCATAAAAATGAAGGTTCTGACACACAGGGTCGGCCTTAATAATTTTATGCATATTTTAATGAAATTTTTTAAAATATTGGCGGGCCGGATAGAACCTCTAAGTGGGCCGGATCTGGCCCGCGGGCCGTAGTTTGCCCATCACTGGTCTAAACTCTCTACTACACACACGCACTAGGGTTTATTTTGGCAGAAGCCAATTCACTTACCAGTACATGTGGGTTGTGAGAGGAAACCGGAGCACACGGAGGAAACACACGCAAACACGGTGAGAAATTACAAACTCCACACAGGTAGGATCCTAAGCTGTGAGGCTGCATAACTAATCACTGTGCCACAGTGCTGCCACATACAACAGTTTTCCACTGTCATGTAAACCTAGCCCACAAATTGCCATGTTTGTATAAAACAATAATTTAATAAACCTGTATTTTTGGTATACAAAGTATATTTTAAAGCACATTTGTTAATATTATTTTAGTAAGTAACCATGATAAGACAGATTGAAGTTAAGGAACCAAGGAATATTGAAGGTAATGATTCAAGGTACAGTAAGTGTTCAATTATATTATGTGTAGATTTAAAAATATTTACTCTTTTACGTGCTGCACGTACATGTAGCACAGAGAGAGACAGCCTGTTGCTCACCAGATGTTGTGGAAGCACCCTAGGACTTGTAGTTCCACAACAGCAGGTGCGACACACGTACCCTATGTCAGCCATAACATTAAATTTGTTTTAAAAGTATAATTTTATGAAGTACACACAAGATTATGATATTTGTATAAATAGCACTTGTGTAGTATGCAAAACTATTTCATCCACTATAATGATTTTTTCTTGTATAACAGTAATAAAATGTCATTATGCAAGAAAAATTTGGCTTTGGTCCCATTTATCTTTTGATTATTGTCCTTCAGTACTGGGACCATTACAGTCAATTATATTGTGATCTGGTTCAAGCATGTGGACGGCTCAGTCTGTGACTTTAATTACTTCCCTACCAAAGCCACATTGAATAGACTTATGGGTATATTTAATAAACGGCGGGTGGAGATGTCCCCAATAGCAACCAATCAGATTCTAGCTGTCATTTTGTAGACTGTAGTAAATAAATAACAGCTAGAATCTGATTGGTTGCTATAGGCAACATCTCCCCTTTTTCAAACCTGCAGTTTGGTAAATATGCCTCTCAGGCTCATTGGCCTCACAGCCTGTGAGGCATATTTACCAAACGGTGTCCTGTGTCCTGTTAGTCACAGGACACCGTAAAGGAAAATGATTCTACATTATTTTCATCAAACATGGCAGGAAATCATTTACTTTAGCCGATTATCGGAGAACACTGAATTATACAAGCTTGGCTTAAAAAAATAGATTGTTCTGAACAGAACAAGTCACATTGTGGTTTGGTCATTAAATGTTATCACTCTCATTTAATATTATGTAAACCAAAATAGTTAATAAGATCATGTAATCAAAATGTCAAAACTGTTATGCGGAATATTCCCCTCATCCTGCATTTAGGTTGGAATTTCGTATGTTTCTGTGGCACATTTTGTCGTTAAGTGTTTCATGCGGAATTCCCTTTATTATTTTTGTTCCAGACGAAATTCCAAGTCCTACCTCAACCTGTTCAACCGGAATATTCTATTTGTCCTAACATTTGCTGTAGTTTGGCTCATGTCTTGTAGAGGCTGTCAGACCACCTAACAGACAGCGGTTGGCCAAGCTCATGCAACATGTGGCACAAAAATGTGGCAAACTAGTTTCAAAATAGGGCTGTCCTCCGGGACGCCTGCAAGTCGGATGTAGCTGTAAAGATGCAGTGATCCTGAAGATATGGATGCTCCATGGCCTGAACTTTTGTATCTTGACCACAGCTGTCACTTTATGCATGGACTTTACTTGATGGATTTGCCCTTATTCATAGTCCCAGTACTGGATAATGGTATATCACTGAAAGCCATCTTGTTTTCTGTCATGACTCTTAAAAAGATATCCTGTGGCAGCTATCTTTGACAGATTATCGTCATTAATTTTTTTAATCTTACGCTCCAGTAAATGTTTTGATTGACCACTACCCTTGGCTACATGTAACCAATATTCTGCCTGACACCTGCCTTCCTGTGATCTCTGCTATGTCTATGTACTGAGTGCCCGAGTCATCTAGTTACCAGCCTTTGGAGTTCTCTACAGCATTACCTGCCATTACATTGCCACAGCCAGATCTGCCACGACAAACTTGTCTAGCCAAAGATAGACTCTGTTGGAACCACCAACACTTCCACAGACCCCACAGCTCTCCAAGTTATCCAGGAGATGCAGAAACAGATGTGGATGATGCACAGTCTGGACAGACCCTGGATCTATCTAGAGCCTCTATTAACCATGCCAGACAAGTCCAGGGTAGG
This sequence comes from Mixophyes fleayi, assembly GCF_038048845.1. NCBI lineage: Eukaryota > Metazoa > Chordata > Amphibia > Anura > Limnodynastidae > Mixophyes > Mixophyes fleayi. The sequence goes on along the minus strand of NC_134406.1, from coordinate 224,739,552 downwards.
CTGAAGGCAGTGCCAACAATTTAATGCTCAGTGTCAGCAGCTTTTTCAATAAAATCCAAGGACTTATTCAACAGAATCTCTTAAAGTAGAAATGGTTCTCAACCTATCTAAATGGGTAGCACTGGCATTGGCCACACCACTCCTCCAGTTAGATTCTGAATGCACTTCATCAATCTCTAAAGGCATTTGCTGTATCTGAGGAGCCTCCCTGCAGCATGATGGCTTATACTACAGTGGGCAGAAGATACCACCTGGAACACCACCACACAACTATTTCATTTCAGTCAGGATCAGAATTATGAAATTAATTATATGTTTGCCAGTATAGGTTTTCCATAAACCATAGAATGAACTGACAGGTGTAGATTATCCTAGATCCAGGGCCTTAACTAAAATATGCTGTCAGTAAATATATATCTTACACACCAAGGGTAAAGACCTTGGAAGGGCTCATTAATGTAATTTCCTGCCCTCCACCCCCACCAATCCCAGCATCAGAGAGGGGTGGTAGGGACTCCAGTGCTAGCCTGTAGTACTTGCGTGGAGACAGACATGGCCCACATTTCTAGGTTAGGGGCCAGGGCTGTTCTCCTATAACCTCCCTCCATGTCACAGCAGGGTAGATAGACATTGCCCTGGCCCCACACTGCTGTAGGTGAGGCTAGAAAGAATCCATGCAGGTTGTGGAGTTATTTCAGTATAACCCCTGCTCCACATCACACAGTGGGGCCAGAAAGTTCATCAGCTGTGTAGTAATTATTTATGACATGTGTAAATGCTTCAGCTAGTAAGCTTAAAACACCAGTTTTGGAATACACCAATACCAATAACAACTCCTCATCACAAACAAGGTCTTTGTTTTCCCTACCCATTTATAGTGCTACAAATGACAAGTGCTTATAAATCATAGTTCTTTGTATAAATATAGGTTACAACACTTTCTTTGCCATATACACTATGAGATAAACCATTTACATGATGCATTATTATTTAATTTGCATCATTAGTAGACAGGACCCAAGAGTACATTACTGTGGCTTCAGTTCACTGGTATGCTAGCATGGTACAAAATTATTGGCAGCTAGCCCAGCCAAAAAGCCTTTGTCATTCATAATAAGTACATCAGGGTCCTCTGTCTGCGCGATGCAATACAGAGGAGTTGTGTTCAATTTACACCTGCTGAAGAATGCTTTAATTATGTGCATTATAAAGTTGTTAAATTACAAGGTGTTTAGCACTGTGTACTTCTCACATCTTCACACCCCACCTCACATGGTGAACACAACATATTCTGTTCTTGGCTCGCATAAGACTTGTTGTGTATTACGTCCAAACTCCTGTACTGACTATTTAAAATATTCATTTACATCTGTATGCAATCCCATAGTGAATTATTCTTTATGGGGTGATATTGTAACATGCAAAAATATAAAAAAAGGGAATATTGGTGAGAGGGCTTTGGCCTTGATAGGGCCGTGAGTTTGACAATGAAGACTGCTCAGTGGAAGGTTGTCAGTGCAGTTGATTGAACAGAAAACCGTTCCACTGACAACCTTCCAATGAGCAACTTACTTTCACAATTCTAGGCATAGGCACTAGTGGGGGCATAATCTTATTCACTTATAGAAAAAGGGATTCATTGGCTAAAGGAAAACAATCCTGGTGTTATTCCCTTATTACAGCTGACTACAGCACCAGAAAAATATCTATATTTATATTTTGCTAGTGACATGGAAAAATCAACACTGGAGACTCCATTGTTAGATTACCAGGCTGTATTTCCCACGTAGGTTAATTAGATAAAAACTTGGTGTGGCACTGGTTTTATACTGATTCTTTTATTTTCATTTTTACTTTTTTTTGTTTTTTTTTGGTACCTTAGGTTTACCAATCTATTTTCCAACCTATTTTCCCAATTAGAATAATAAAAAAAAGAGATATTGGACAGTGGGGCATGAGCATGTTAGGAGCCTAGGGCTGTGACAATTACCAATCCATCCTTGATAGGTCTTAGAGTACCCACACACAAAACAATTGTTTTCTCAAGATGCAATAATATTTAGTGAGATCTTACGACTTTTGTTAAACGCGAGGCACAAAGAGACATCAATGCAAAGATCTTAATTGCACAATTTCCTATAAAAATAGGTGTATATGTTTTACATCACTCTGGTTACCTTTAAGAACAAACATGGGGACAGATTAGCTGCCAGCAAAGCATGGGGTAGCCTATTTACCACCATTGCCCTCCTACCACTATCGCTGTATCAGGATAGTGATAACTGAGAGTCAGCTAAGGAAAAAATGCTTTATTAGTTTTATTTTTTTCCAATAAAGCAATTTGTTTTTTTTAGGGATGAGCGCGCTCGGATTTCTGAAATCCGAGCCCACCCGAACGTTGCGGATCCGAGTCGGATCCGAGACAGATCCGGGTATTGGCGCCAAATTCAAAAGTGAAACTGAGGCTCTGACTCATAATCCCGTTGTCGGATCTCGCGATACTCGGATCCTATAAATTCCCCGCTAGTCGCCGCCATCTTCACTCGGGCATTGATCAGGGTAGAGGGAGGGTGTGTTAGGTGGTCCTCTGTGCTGTTTAGTTCTGTGCTGTTTAGTTCTGTGCTGTTTAGTTCTGTGCTGTGCTGTGCTGTGCTGTTTAGTGCTGTGCTGTTTAGTGCTGTGCTGTTTAGTGCTGTGCTGTGCTGTGCTGTGCTGTGCTGTGTTCTGCAGTATCAGTCCAGTGGTGCTGTGTGCTGTGCTCTGTCCTTCTGAGGTCAGTGGTGCTGCTGGGTCCTGTGCTGTGTCCTGTTCAGTCCAGTGGTGCTGTGTCCTGTGCTCTGTGCTTCTAAGGGCATAGTTATTTCCCCAATATTCCCCTGTGTTTAAAAAAATAAAAAAAAGTTTTTTTAAAAAATACCAAAAACTACTTTAATATTTTTTAATTACCACAAAATTTTCACAACCAATCCTGCAGTATAAGCCCATTGGTACTGCAATATTACCAAGTTCACACATTCAGCAGTAAAAGTCCAGTGGTACTGCAATATTACAAAGTTTACACATTCTGCAGTATCAGTCCAGTGGTGCTGTGTCCTGTGCTCTGTCCTGCTGAGTTCCGTAGTGCTGCTGGGTCCTGTGCCGTGTCCTGTTCAGTCCAGTGGTGCTGTGTCCTGTGCTCTGTGCTTCTAAGGGCATAGTTATTTCCCCATTATTCCCAAGTTTTTAAAAAATAAAAAAAAAGTAAAAAATAATAAAAAATGTAAAAAAAAAAAAATATATAATAATTATAACCAAATTTGCAAAACCAATCCAGCATTATAAGTCCATTGGTACTGCAATATTACCAAGTTCACATATTCTGCAGTATCAGTCCAGTGGTGCTGTGTCCTGTGCTCTGTCCTGCTGAGTTCCGTAGTGCTGCTGGGTCCTGTGCCGTGTCCTGTTCAGTCCAGTGGTGCTGTGTCCTGTGCTCTGTGCTTCTAAGGGCATAGTTATTTCCCCACTATTCCCAAGTTTTTTAAAAATAAAAAAAAAGTAAAAAAAAAAAAAAAAAAAAATAAAAAAAAAATATATAATAATTATAACCAAATTTGCAAAACCAATCCAGCAGTATAAGTCCATTGGTACTGCAATATTACCAAGTTCACACATTCTGCAGTATCTTGTGCTACATATAATGGAGACCAAAAATTTGGAGGATAAAGTAGGGAAAGATCAAGACCCACTTCCTCCTAATGCTGAAGCTGCTGCCACTAGTCATGACATAGACGATGAAATGCCATCAACGTCGTCTTCCAAGCCCGATGCCCAATCTCGTAGTACCGGGCATGTAAAATCCAAAAAGCCCAAGTTAAGAAAAAGTAGCAAAAAGAGAAACTTAAAATCATCTGAGGAGAAACTTAAAGTTGCCAATATGCCATTTACGACACGGAGTGGCAAGGAACGGCTTAGGCCCTGGCCCGTGTTCATGACTAGTGGTTCAGCTTCACCCACGGATCTTAGCCCTCCTCCTCCTCCCCCCCCCTACAAAAAATTGAAGAGAGTTATGCTGTCAGCAACAAAACAGCAAACAACTCTGCCTTCTAAAGAGAAATTATCACAAATCCCCAAGGCGAGTCCAAGGGTGTTGGTGGTTGTCAAGCCTGACCTTCCCATCACTGTACGGGAAGAGGTGGCTCGGGAGGAGGCTATTGATGATGTAGCTGGCGCTGTGGAGGAACTTGATGATGAGGATGGTGATGTGGTTATTGTAAATGAGGCACCAGGGGGGGAAACAGCTGATGTCCATGGGATGAAAAAGCCCATCGTCATGCCTGGTCAGAAGACCAAAAAATGCACCTCTTCGGTCTGGAGTTATTTTTATCCAAATCCAGACAACCAATGTATGGCAATATGTAGCTTATGTAAAGCTCAAATAAGCAGGGGTAAGGATCTTGCCCACCTAGGAACATCCTCCCTTATACGTCACCTGAATAACCTTCATAGTTCAGTGGTTAGTTCAGGAACTGGGGCTAGGACCCTCATCGGTACAGGGACACCTAAATCCCGTGGTCCAGTTGGATACACACCAGCAACACCCTCCTCGTCAACTTCCTCCACAATCTCCATCAGATTCAGTCCTGCAGCCCAAGTCACCAGCCAGACTGAGTCCTCCTCAATACGGGATTCATCCGAGGAATCCTGCAGCGGTACGCCTACTACTGCCACTGCTGCTGTTGCTGCTGTTAGTCGGTCATCTTCCCAGAGGGGAAGTCGTAAGACCGCTAAGTCTTTCACCAAACAATTGACCGTCCAACAGTCGTTTGCCATGACCACCAAATACGATAGTAGTCACCCTATTGCAAAGCGTATAACTGCGGCTGTAACTGCAATGTTGGTGTTAGACGTGCGCCCGGTGTCCGCCATCAGTGGAGTGGGATTTAGAGGGTTGATGGAGGTATTGTGTCCCCGGTACCAAATCCCCTCGAGATTCCACTTCACTAGGCAGGCGATACCAAAAATGTACAGAGAAGTACGATCAAGTGTCCTCAGTGCTCTTAAAAATGCGGTTGTACCCACTGTCCACTTAACCACGGACATGTGGACAAGTGGTTCTGGGCAAACGAAGGACTATATGACTGTGACAGCCCACTGGGTAGATGCATCCCCTTCCGCAGCAACAGCAACAGCTGCATCAGTAGCAGCATCTACAAAATGGCTGCTCATGCAAAGGCAGGCAACATTGTGCATTACAGGCTTTAATAAGAGGCACAACGCTGACAACATATTAGAGAAAATGAGGGAAATTATCTCCCAGTGGCTTACCCCACTTAGACTCTCATGGGGATTTGTGGTGTCAGACAATGCCAGTAACATTGTGCGGGCATTAAATATGGGCAATTTCCAGCACGTCCCATGTTTTGCCCACACCATTAATTTGGTGGTGCAGCATTACCTCAAGAGTGACAGGGGTGTGCAGGAGATGCTTGCGGTGGCCCGCAAAATTGCTGGACACTTTCGGCATTCAGCCAGTGCCTACCGCAGACTAGAGGCACATCAAAAAAGCTTGAACCTGCCCTGCCATCACCTCAAACAAGAGGTTGTGACGCGCTGGAACTCCACCCTCTATATGCTGCAGAGGATGGAGGAGCAGCAAAAGGCCATTCAGGCCTACACAGCCACCTACGACATAGGCAAAGGAGTGGGGATGCGCCTGAGTCAAGCGCAGTGGAGACTGATTTCCGTGTTGTGCAAGGTTCTGCAGCCATTTGAACTTGCCACACGAGAAGTCAGTTCCGACACTGCCAGCTTGAGTCAGGTCATTCCCCTGATCAGGCTGTTGCAGAAGCAGCTGGAGAAAGTGAGGGAGGAGCTGGTAAGCCATTGCGATTACAGCAAGCATGTAGCTCTTGTGGATGTAGCCCTTCCTACGCTTTGCCAGGATTCGAGGGTGGTCACTCTTTTAAAGTCAGAGGAATACATTCTGGCCACCGTGCTCGATCCTCGGTTTAAAGCGTATGTTGTGTCTCTGTTTCCGGCGGACACAAATCTACAGCGGTGCAAAGACCTGCTGGTCAGGAGATTGTCCTCTGAAGAGGACCGTGACATGCCAACAGCTCCACCCTCATTTTCTTCCACATCTATGGCTGCGAGGAAAAAGCTCAGTTTTCCCAAAAGAGGCACTGGCGGGGATGCTGATAACATCTGGTCCGGACTGAAGGACCTGCCAACCATTGCAGACATGTCTACTCTCGCTGCATTGGATGCTGTGACAATAGAAAAAATTGTGGATGATTACTTTGCTGACACCATCCAAGTAGACATGTCAGACAGTCCATATTGTTACTGGCAGGAAAAAAAGGCAGTTTGGAAGCCCCTGTACAAACTGGCTCTATTTTACCTGAGTTGTCCTCCCTCCAGTGTGTACTCGGAAAGAGTTTTTAGTGCAGCGGGGAACCTGGTCAGTGAGCGGCGAAGGAGGTTGCTTCCTCACAACGTTGAAAAAATGATGTTTATAAAAATGAATAATCAATTCCTCAATGAAGTACAGCACTGCCCTCCAGATACTACAGAGGGACCTGTGGTTGTGGAGTCCAGCGGGGACGAATTGATAATGTGTGATGAGGAGGAAGTACACAGTGTAGGGGGAGAGGAATCAGAGGTTGAGGATGAGGACGACATCTTGCCTCAGTAGAGCCTGTTTAGTCTGTACAGGGAGAGATGAATAGCTTTTTTGGTGTGGGGGCCCAAACAAACCAATCATTTCAGTCAAAGTTGTTTGGTAGGCCCTGTCGCTGAAATGATTGGTTTGTTAAAGTGTGCATGTCCTATTTCAACAACAGACCTCTCAACTGCAGCTCATCCCTCCTCTGCGGGGATAATGTCTCCTGTGCTCTGACACGTCACTCTGTGTACTCTCAGCCTCAGGATCTGACACTACAGCTACCATGCCTCTTGTAGCAGCCCTCACTCCAGGGCCTCTTCCATGTGCAGTGTCCCCCTCTCTCTTGGGTTCACTATAGTGGCATGGAGTTCTCCCCCTCATCCAGGGCACACATTCCTTGCCCTGGCTCAGTCACCACGCTCAGACTTCCAGGCAATGCTGGGGGAGCCTGGGAGCTTCCACCCCAGGTCCCCAGCTACAACTCTCCTCTCCTGTGTCTTCTCTCTCTTTCTGACACTTTAAAGATCGTGCCTTTAAATGAAAAAGTCAGTCTTCATTGCACGACTATGTGCAAGTGCAACAGGGACATTTTTTTGGGTTTACAAAGTCAAACAATAACACTACGACCCTGTCTGTCTGGGGTCTGTCAATGACGAATTGTCTGGAGCATGTTTGGAGGAGGTATTGTGGCCCCGGTATCAAATTGGGTACCGGGGCCACCCCACTATGCAGTCCAGATACTTGTTTGGTGGAATTCCGACACGTGGAGGGTTTTTTAATTATATTGTGGCCTCGGTACCAAATTGTGTACCGGGGCCACCACACTACGCAGTCAAGATACTTGTTTGGTGGAATTCAGACCAGTTGAGGGTTTTATTATTATATTGTGTGGACCACTCTATCTATACCACACTACAACTCTATACCACTCTATTTCCTACTTTAATTCTATTTAATTCTATTTCCTACTTTAATTCTATTACTAATTAATTACCATAAAGAGGAACAAAAAAAACCAATTTTACCAAAAGTATAATATGACTTAGACTTACAAACACTACACTTGAAAGATCGTGCCTTTAAATGAAAAAGTAAGTCTTCATTGCACGACTATGTGCAACAGGGACAGTTTTTTTCTTTACAAAGTCAACTAATAACACTTGGACCCTGTCTGTCTTTAACATACTTGATGGGATCTCAATGACGAATTGTCTGTAGCATGTTTGGAGGAGGTATTGTGGCCCCGGTATCAAGTTGGGTACCGGGGCCACCCCACTACGCAGTCCAGATACTTGTTTGGTGGAATTCTGACACGTGGAGGGTGTATTTATTTTATTGTGGCCCCGGTATCAAATTGGGTACCGGGGCCACCCCACTACGCAGTCCAGATACTTGTTTGGTGGAATTCTGACACGTGGAGGATGTATTTATTTTATTGTGGCCCCGGTATCAAATTGGGTACCGGGGCCACCCCACTACGCAGTCCAGATACTTGTTTGGTGGAATTCTGACACGTGGAGGGTTTTTTAATTATATTGTGGCCTCGGTACCAAATTGTGTACCGGGGCCACCACACTACGCAGTCAAGATAGATAGATGCGTATCATAGATAAAGTACATTCAGTGGTGTGGGGCAAATTGAAAAATATTCAAAATGCACTGACATTATCAAAAACAAGAGGTTGTCACACGCTAAAACTCCAACATGTATATGATGGAGAGGATGGAGGAGCAGCCGTATGTGTAGTGTAATGCAGACCTGTTGAAGGTTTTTTTATATATTTTATTGTGGTGCCCAGTGCCCACTCCTCTAGGCAGTCCAGGTACATTTATTGGTGCGATTCATAAAAGTTCTGGGTTTTTAATATATTGTGGTGACCCACTCCTCTACGCAGTCCAGGTACATTTATTGGTGCGAATCATAAAAGTTCAGGGTTTTTAATATATCTTGTGGTGACCCACTCCTCTACGCAGTCCAGGTACATTTATTGGTGCGATTCATAAAAGTTCAGGGTTTTTAATATATTGTGGTGACCCACTCCTCTACGCAGTCCAGGTACATTTATTGGTGCGAATCAAACAAGTTGATGGTTTTCTTATTATATATATTGTGGTGACCCACTCCTCTACGCAGTCCAGGTACATTTATTGGTGCGATTCATAAAAGTTCAGGGTTTTTAATATATTGTGGTGACCCACTCCTCTACGCAGTCCAGGTACATTTATTGGTGCGAATCAAACAAGTTGATGGTTTTCTTATTATATATATTGTGGTGACCCACTCCTCTACGCAGTCCAGGTACATTTATTGGTGCGATTCATAAAAGTTCAGGGTTTTTAATATATTGTGGTGACCCACTCCTCTACGCAGTCCAGGTACATTTATTGGTGCGAATCAAACAAGTTGATGGTTTTCTTATTATATATATTGTGGTGACCCACTCCTCTACGCAGTCCAGGTACATTTATTGGTGCGATTCATAAAAGTTCAGGGTTTTTAATATATTGTGGTGACCCACTCCTCTACGCAGTCCAGGTACAATTATTGGTGCGAATCATAAAAGTTCAGGGTTTTTAAGATATTGTGGTGACCCACTCCTCTACGCAGTCCAGGTACAATTATTGGTGCGAATCATAAAAGTTCAGGGTTTTTAAGATATTGTGGTGACCCACTCCTCTACGCAGTCCAGGTACAATTATTGGTGCGAATCATAAAAGTTCAGGGTTTTTAATATATTGTGGTGACCCACTCCTCTACGCAGTCCAGGTACAATTATTGGTGCGAATCATAAAAGTTCAGGGTTTTTAATATATTGTGGTGACCCACTCCTCTACGCAGTCCAGGTACAATTATTGGTGCGAATCATAAAAGTTCAGGGTTTTTAAGATATTGTGGTGACCCACTCCTCTACGCAGTCCAGGTACAATTATTGGTGCGAATCATAAAAGTTCAGGGTTTTTAATATATATTGTGGTGACCCACTCCTCTACGCAGTCCAGAAAGATACCTTTTTGCAACGTTTTGGACTAATAACTATATTGTGAGGTGTTCAGAATACACTGTAAATTAGTGGAAATGCTTGTTATTGAATGTTATTGAGGTTAATAATAGCCTAGGAGTGAAAATAAGCCCAAAAACTTGATTTTTAAACTTTTTATGTTTTTTTCAAAAAAAATCCGAATCCAATACCTTAAATCCGAACCGAGACCTTTCGTCAAGTGTTTTGCGAGACAAATCCGAACCTCAAAAATAACGAAAATCCGGATCCAAAACACAAAACACGAGACCTCAAAAGTCGCCGGTGCACATCCCTAGTTTTTTTCAAACTTTATTTTTTGTTATATTTTAATTTATATGATTTCATTTTGTTACAAATCTGGAATTGAAAGCCCAAGTACAGTCTTCCAGTGCCAGTGTGTCTAAACGGACCGGCTCACGATTGTACAAAAGAAACCTGCATAGGCCTAGCGGGGGCTAAGACTCCTGTTAACGCTACCAGTCAGTATTGCTGGGGAGGTGAGCATCGCTCAGTGGCATCGGTAAGCTTTTTTTGATACATTGGTATCTTCCATAACGCAGGGTCTTGATGGCTTGGTAGTAGTAATAGTAATTTACAATGAATATACATATGTTAAACTGAGTTGCTTCCACTCATAGCAAATGTAGCAGCACTTAAAATCATGTCATGCCATTTATATCATGAATACTGTATCTTGTCATGAGCATTTACAGAGAACCCTATGCATAGAAAATCTAGTTATGTACTTCAGTACGTGCTAAATAAAATCCCTCATATATTGGCTTACATCTCTATCCACAGCCGTCATTGGAGCTCCAGTAAATACAAAATCATTTAAGAAGATGATTCTGTACAGCTGCCTTTGAAGGAGCTTTAATCTCTGAAAGAGCCGCACTATATTAAATTTGTCTTTTCAGTTTTGCTCTTGCACAGATGAATGTAAGTCTTTAGTGAAAATGTAAAAAGGAATGGGGAAAATAGGGTTTTCTTATCTCTGTGCTCCATGGATTTAGAAATATACATAATCGGAAATTATAAAAAAAATATATACATTTGGTTCAGCAGACATAAAAATGAATAGTATTATGAAAACCAGGGTGGCACGGTGGCACAGTAGCTAGCATTACTGCTCAGCACCACCGAGGCCTAAACAGGATGCTATCTGCATGGAATGTGTTTCTTTGTGTTCTCCTGGGTTTTCTCTGGATATTCTGCCTTCCTCCCATTATCCAAAGGCACACTGGCAGCTTAATTGGCACTGTGGAATATAATAAAAGAACGATAATACTAATTCTCTATTTGCTTAGGATTGAGAAATGTACACTTTTATATCCTTGACACTAAGTTTAACATTGAGAATTCAATTTATTTATTTGAACAGAAATGACACTAAGGGGTATATTTACTAAACTGCGGGTTTGAAAAAGTGGAGAAGTTGCCTATAGCAACCAATCAGATTCTAGTTATCATTTGTTTAGTACATTCTACAAAATGACAGCTAGAATCTGATTGGTTGGGCAGAGTTGAAAGACAAAATTATCTTAAAAATAAACCTGCCCAACTATACATTGCTTATAGCCCTAGTGAGCCTGAGATCCACCACTAACAGAAGGACTGGAATGAGCCGCCATGAAATACTAATGAAGAAACTTGTGAGGTTACCATAATTTCCAGTACAGTTGCCTATTCTTGATAGGCAACTGACAGATGAACTTAGACTAGTGACATAATCAGATACTTTATTTTTTCACTCATAGGTCTGAGAGACTAAAGGAATGGAGCCTGATCAGAAATGTCACTCTATAGAGTCTGGTGACCGAGTCTACATCATGGTGCGTCAAAGGAGATTTTCCCTCAAGCCAGGGGCAAATTAACTATATTAAGTATTTCTGACAATGTACAGGTGGTCAAGTGCCAGAAGTGCCAGGGACAGAAAGTCTTGGGTCTACACATCTCCTTGCTAAAAGCCCATTGGGCATATTTGACAAGAACCATTTTTTAGCACAATAATTTCCCTTCCTTTTCGCAATGATAAGGAATGAAAGATTGTGACAATTTATTTAAAGGGTTCTGCCGAACAGCAGTCATGATAAACGGCTGTCTGGGCGAACACTACAGTTTACCTGTCTATCTCCTATATGGTTACTATCGCAAAGTGGCCACCTTTGCCATAATAATAGGGATCCAAAGATCCCTCTACCTCATTGCTCTCCCCATAGGTTTCAATGGTTAAAGCCATCTTCAGATTTTCAGAACTTGCTAAATCACGACAAATAACAGTCCCCATAGAAACCATTGGGGACTGATATTGCTTACATTAACAGTGGAACCACAACTGATATATCAATATCTGCTGCAATCCCCTAGTAATAAATCAATAGAATTCATAAAAAAGTGGTTATCCCCTGAAAACAGCTATTTTCAGGGAATTTAAAAAAAAAAAAAAAAGAATAATAGACCCCAAAGCTCTTAACACAGACAAGGCTCCTGTCCCTGGTGTGTGTTGTACTATTGATCCTAGGAAGCATGAAGAGGACAATCATTGTCTTATCTGCTTTCTTTTGGCAATCTAACCATGTATTACTTATGCTCTACATATCTTTATGGCCACTATGTGTGAATAGTTTGGAACAAGATATAGCAACACAATGCAGGATGGCTATTTTAAAAGGCATATGTCATATTTATTTGTAATTCACAGAGTGCATGAACAGAAACCATAACGCTACCCAAATACAATTTCTATATACTTTACAATAAAACACTATATGTAGGAGGTAATAATTTGGCATGCATGGGAAGTAGTATGTAAATAAAGGTATATAGATGGGTAACCAATAACTGGCCAGGGAATTATTATTTGAGATAAATCCTTCCTACCATCAGTCACACATAAACTTTGCCCTCTGGGAGGATCGGAAATATTAACATATATCATGAGTAACAAAGATTATCTATTTTAAGGCCAGGTTATAGTCAGTTCCATACCACTGCATAATAAAGACAGTTATTCGTGAGATTGGAAAGTGTCAGTAAGGAAACTGTTTATGCTTTACTAAAATATGTGTTGAGCTCTTTTTAATCAGACAGTATCTTGCAAAATAAAATGGCATTCTGTTTGTGCTGGCTAGCAGAGGATGTTGTACATTCAATCCAGATAATGCCAAAAACAAATTTGATCATCATGCAAAACCCCTTTTGCTATGTTGGCAAAGAAATATGTGTTCATGAATGAAATATTTCAGTTTATAGTTTAATTTCTTCTGGAAGGTATCAATATGTTATGCATTTAGCTTTCTTTTCTCTTCACAATGTTTCTTTCTATTTGCTGTGCAAGCTTAAATTTAGCTAAAATTTAATAACATAGGGCCTGATTCATTAAGGAACTTAAATTAAGAAGTTTCTTATTTCAGTCTCCTGGACAAAACCATGTTACAATGCAAGGGGTGAAAATTAGTATTCTGTTTTGCACATAACTTAAATACTGACTGTTTTTTCACCCCTTGCATTGTAACAAGGAGACTGAAATAAGAAACTTTTTAATTTAAGTTCCTTAATGAATCAGGCCCATACTGTGTATGTCAACATTTTTGTAAAGACTTAAAACATGTGCATTGGGCCTGGGAGGGGGATGAACCTCTGATTATTGCATCTATACTTTGCATTAAATATTTAGGGCTAGATTTACTAAGCTGCGGGTTTGAAAAAGTGGGGATGTTGCCTATAGCAACCAATCAGATTCTAGCTGTCATTTTGTAGAAGGTACTAAATAAATGAAAGCTAGAATCTGATTGGTTGCTATAGGCAACATCCCCACTTTTTCAAACCCTCAGCTTAGTAAATCTAGCCCTTAATCTCTGATCATTTAACATTCTAAAATATTGGCTGTGGCCAATTTCCATGATAGACTCATGTAGTTTGGTACTAAACTAACTGGGACCTTTGAAAGATGGATCAGGGGACATAATGCTAAATCGTTATAAAAACTATGCAACCCATAATATGTCATTGTCTTCATTGATGTTTTAGAGCTAGTTTTTATGTGGTTCTCTGGGTCACTTACAAGCCGCTTACCCAATGAAAGCTTCCAACTTGATTTGTACTGGAGACATTAAACAAGTTGCTGGTTAACAAGTATTATTCTAAATATCCTGTTTTAAGCCATTGCTGTCTTGTATAAGGACCATTGATGTCCAGATACTGCATAAGCTGTTCTGAGGTTCCTGTGACAGAGCCTTAGACCTTTAGAGGACTGCGTAGCTAAGTTCTGCACATGGTGTAATGAATGATGCTCCATTCAAACGCTAATTTCGGAAAGGGATCTTAAACGTGAGTCAGCATGTGTTGGCATTCCTTATTCCTTTTAAGATCTTATTGTTCGGCCCATACAAGTTGATTATCACGTGAATAAAAAACATCTGGAATGGTCCAGAATATTAAATCCTCAAACTCTAATCTCATCAGAATAACAATAAATTATGAAAACAGAGGCATTAAAAATGATTGTTTCTTTCACACTTCTATGTAATCATTGATATTCCCTGGATACATAATCATTTGATGAACTGGTTTATGGGAGAAGTTTAATTTCAGTCTCATTATTGTCTCCATCATTGTCATCCACAACTTACTTCTCCTCAAAGTCTGTTCTGAAATATCAGAATCTGAATGTACTACTCTACAGAAATATATTGATTAAAGCTAGAATTAAGGATCCATTTGTCCCTTCACTTATCCAGCAGGGCCTGGAATATTCCTCAAACTTAGCATAACTATAGATACGATTCACCCTGTCTTGCATTCATTACTTCTGATGCCAGTTCCAAATCCTTTCTTAGGTTGCCATCCTCCGACTCTAGTTCAAATCACTGTTGAACAGGGATGGATTGAGATTTAAAACAAAAACAGGCCACATTTTTGACTGTATGTGGAGTCTCCCCATGTTGTACACTTACACTTACTAAACACTTCTTGCCAAGTGAGGGCTGATGAGGATGGAAGGGGTTAATTTCCCCAAGGGCCACATTGGTTTTTAGATATGAGGACGAGCACAAACAAGTTATTCAAAGCATCTTCAGAGCTGAAAATAGTAAACTCTGCATTGTACAATCAGGAGATCGGGGAGTGTACACGTCTGTATGAGCCTGGAGGCTGGGTACGTGTACATGCTATAAGGAGTTTATTGATCTTTTTTTTTCTTATTTTTCATAAAGTATACAAGCAAAATATAAGCACACAAAAGTATATAGGTCTAAATGGTATTAATAACCATAAATGTTAATAACCTAAATGTTATTAATAACCTAAATGCTTTGCATTTATTAATAACATTGTGTAACCTTGATCAATATCAAGGATATGCAAAAATGACAGACACAATATGATGCTTTTTTGTTTTTAAAATACTGTGTGTGGTTATTTATTATTACATTACTTTGTGGAACTACTGATCCCAGCTGGCTCTGTATTTCTCCAAACACCAACATGCTCTTACAGCCACTGGCAACCATGGGTATGCTGGCACTTGAAGTTCTACAAGCGCCAGCATACCCAAGCAGCTATTGGCTGTAAGGGCCACTAATTATAACCCTCACCAGACAGGGGTTGGGCAGAGCCCCAGTGTTATTATAGCACTGGCTGGTTTATCCTAGGTGGGGGGACTGTAATGTATTCAGGCCCATGCTGACCAAGCTGAGCTGACTCCCTCTATGAAAGGGGCACCTAGTGCAGCCTGGAAATAGCCAGGTTCTTGCTACAACTATCCCAGGATGACCTCGCAGTGTTATCCCCTACATTAGTGGTAACTAGGGCAGGATATAAACACTAATTTCAATTTGGAGGGGTAGGTACACATTATTTGTTTTATACTGGTTATCCGCCAGTCATCATGATGAAGATGATGTTTATGACTGGAATATCTATTATGCAGCCAAATCAAGATACACTTAAATAATCTTGAAGCACTTTAAGTATACCTCCATATGGCAGCACGGTGGCTAAGTGGTTAGCACTTCTGCCTCACAGCATTGGGGTAATGAGTCCAAAAACATACTGGTAGATTAATTGGCTACTATCAAAATTGACCCTTGTCTCTCTCTGTCTGTATGTGTGTGTGCGTATGTAAGGGAATTTAGACTGTAAGCCCCAATGGGGCAGGGACTAATGTGAGTGAGTTCTCTGTACAGCGCTGTGGAATCAGTGGCGCTATATAAATAAATGATGATGATGATGATGATATGGCTGCATTCTTACACAGAGCTAGGAAGTCCAAAAGAAAAGTTTACAAAAACAATATATCAAGAAGTCACATTCCAGGGAACAACAGTATTTGAGTGGGAGATTAATGTCTGGTGATTTTGTGTTATTTTAGTAGACAAAAATTGAAGAATTTGGGATCTAACAATCTGTGTTTATAACTGTTACGATGTACCTAAGTGTAATATTTCTGCCATCTACTGACATATATACTGCCTGCATATTGTACGCATGGATAGAATAATTTCAGCACCTAATTTCTTATATTATGGAGACTATCATCGTATAAAAGTCAGTCTCACTGGGAGTACTTAAAATCTCATCATCATCATCACCATTTATTTATATAGCGCCACTGATTCCGCAGCACTGTACAGAGAACTCACCCACATCAGTCCTTGCCCCATTGGAGCTTACAGTCTAAATTGCCTAACATACACAGACAGACAGAGAGAGGGAGACTAGGGTTAATTTTTGATAGCAGCCAATTAACCTACTAGTATGTTTTTGGAGTGTGGGAGGAAACTGGAGCACCCGGAGGAAACCCACGCAAACACGGGGAGAACATACAAACTCCACACAGATAAGGCCATGCTCATGAATTGAACTCATGACCCCAGTGCTGTGAGGCAGAAGTGCTAACCAATCTCTCCAATGGACATAGACAAGTGCCCTGGTCATCTTCCACTAAAGTCTTGGAAAGCTTTAAATGTATTGCCTGTACTGACTCTGGTTCTTGAAGCTTGTACTTGTTTGATAACCTGCAATCGAAACTAAGTAAATAACAATTTCTTTCTGTTTATACCTCGGTGTCTGCTATTATTCTTTCTCTGTGTTAATATTTCATGATTGTGCAGCCGCGTTTCAGTTTAAGTGAAATTGAGAAATTCACTTATAACAAAGGGGTGGTACTCTCTGTTTAGTAATTATGAGTACTGAGACTCCACTAAATGGCAAATCATGGTTAAAGTTAATTTGGTGTGCCATCACTCACTGCAGGGAACATCTTGCGCTAGTTGACCAATAACGTGCATAGAAATAACCACACAAGCAGATATGTAATTGAATAGCAGCTTCACCAAACAAATTGCAATTCTATCTATCTATCCATCTATCAACAATACTCAATTCCTGCCGGCATCAGATGATCCATCACTGGAGATCTGGAGGTGGTTCTGTGCAGAAACCCTCTGGCACAGAGTACAGTCTTGGGATGTAGTCTCCGGCGGGCCCGGGCCCGATACTTTGTACCTGCCCCTCCTCCTTCTCGGCACCCCTGATAACTATAGAGTACTGTCCTGAGCTACATATTGGGCAGCTAACCTTCCCACCTTTTAATATTGAAGCAGTCTAATATCTAATTCCTATGGAAGGCCTGTACTGTGCAGAAACTAAAGGGAAATCCTACCCCCCTGACTGCAGCAAACTTGATACAATGTGGCTGATGCAGATTGGGACATATGCCAGTTTGCGTAACGTATATTGTGTGAACATACCTGAAACTGGTCGCACACATTTACACCTTGTGTGATTCCGGACTGCGGGATGAGGGGATTAAGTGTGTGTAGATGAAGAGCAGAGTACACTAGGCATGTCCACGTCCACGTGGCTCATGCAGACCTGCAGACATACACATTTATACCTGTTAGATGGTGTATGTGTTGCACCTTGTTTAGGCCAAGTGCATCCGCTGAGATGATGACTAATTGGAACCTAGGCGCATGCGTTGCTGATGCAGTAGCGGATGTATCTCGAGATGTCTATGGTAAGGCACTTGTACTCTGTTCTCTTTTTTGTTTTTAAAGAGCAATTTACTGCAGTTTGGAGTCCAACCCTGCACCAGCCGCACTGTATGTAAACAAGCCTCTTTCAGGCTTGCCACCCTGGGAGAGAGCTCCTCATTTTCTATGCAAAGATCCGAACAGAGGGTCCCTACACATCTGTACCTGCAATTTCAGGTCGGAGCAGTGGGAGGGTTTTTCTTTTCTTGTATTCACTTTGTGCGACAGTGCTAGACTTTCACTGTGCGGAAACATTTGCTTGTGGATTTTACTCACCTCTCATCACCCCAAATCTTATTAAGTAGTAATGACATGTTACATAATAAGATTACATATTCCCTTTACAGCGCTGAGTAATATGATTGGCGCTATATACGTAAACAATAATAAATAATAAAATACTAATACAATATCCTGTAGCAAATCTAAGCAAGTATAATATTTTTGTGCAAGATGGAGTGCCATAGAAAATGCAGAGTTATCAGTTTCTAAATTATATAGGAGAACGGAATACTCATTAAGTTGCTTTGATGCTTGTTTGACTTAGCCAAGCTGTTTCTCCACTTTAGCTACACATCAACATTTAACAGTATTCACGTCAAGTACTAAAGTAGCATTTGAGTAAAGGGTAATTTCCTGAAGAAAAATGCAAATAAGTTGAGAAAAACTAAACAAAAGCACTTCGGGCAAGAATTTTGAAATCCGTAAATACATTTGGTTGACGATTTGTAACAGGCAAATTATTCACAGGGAAAGGACACTCAGCACTCTCAGAGTTTTAAATGTTTCCAGGTAGAGGATGTTGTGACTGGAATTGCAACAAAATCATAATCAAATTGTCATATGCAAATTTCAGGTTTTGCTGTTGCAGTCTCCCTACTTATGAAACACACTTCAGTGGCTGGAAATATTTAAGTACATTTGCAATTACCAGATAAAGCAACATATTTTTATGTGAAAAATGTTTTTTTATTTATTCTGTGAAATAAATGTAAAATAAGAGATATGAATACAACATTGTCTTTCATCCCAGTTTCCAAAATTCTACCCAATTCTATATTGATCAAACATGTTATATGTGGTACTTTCAAGGTTGATTTTCACAGTGATGTCAACACAGCTTCTTTTTACTAAAGTTGGTAGGATTGGACTGATTATAAAATAATTTTACAAAATATTCTGCCAAATACCGCAAAGGTTCTGAACTCTAAATTGCTCATGGAACCGATAACTTCTAGTTATACCCCTGGCATATAACACCATGAATAATTTTCTGAGTAAACAGTGTCATTATATCATATATAATGCTCAGTATTTGTTCTGTAGTAACTAGTTTTTTAATGTGTCTCCTCTCTACCTTGCTCTCATTTCCACCTGGAGATGTATTAAGGTCTCAAAAATCTCTGCAATGCCCTATCATGACCACATGCTTGTGAATCGGGGGATGTAAATAGATCTGTGTCACACAGAGATTTAGCTCTACACTGTCCACCATGACAATGCTACTCCCATTATCCCTCTCTCTCATGTACCTGTATTCCTGGAACTAGTCACCGCTGCATCTGACTCAGGAAGAGCAGGAGGAAGTGACTCGAAATTCACTTGGAGTTCCCAAGAACTCTGACTGGTGGCCCGTCACTGTTATCTTAATGGCTGTTACTTGTGTAAAATTAGTGGCTAAATTTAAATTTCTCCAGGTCAAAAGTGATACAGCCTATAAATAAACGCGCCATTTGTCCTCCTCTTCCCACCTGAAATGTTTAATTCACTAAATCTATTTTTGCCACAATTTATCACTAAAATCAGCTACCTCAGAGATACTGGACTAGAGCAGTCACACTTCACTTACTTTGCCCCGCTTTGCGGGGCCTTTCTCAAGGGATAATTACATACGCAAACTGACTAGCCAGATCATGTATCCCAGTGAAAAGAAAAGCCAAAACTTTAGCTTTCAGCTGAACTGATAAAAAAAGAAAAAACATAATTGTTAGAAAATAGATTATAATATAATTTTTTTAAAAAATATTGTCTATTGAAAAAAATGCTTTATTCAAAGAATAAAGCATTTTTTCATTAATTTTGTTCTCTTATCGCTATTCTGAGAGAAGTACTATTGCAATGCTTCTTAAAAAGGCTTCACCATGCTTTTCATGGAGAAGCTGTTGATGGCAAACTCCTACAAATGTTTTTACCCATTTTCAATGGTAACAGGGCTTTTCGTCCTTTGAAAAATATACCCCTATGGGTCAGATGGGGTTTCCAGTTTGTCATTTACACATTAAGGGAACCCCTCCTATAGTACTAAACAGTTCTAGTTGAAGTGGAAATTTAGAAGTGGTGGTATGGCATCCGTCTCATATCGGCACACTTCAAGGACTGGGTTAGTCAGAATATCACCAAATAGATGTTTTATAAGGCCTGATCCACTATTAGACTGATCAGGCTGCAGTCTCAATGTGGCTGATGCAATGTAGCTGATGCAGGCAGCTAACAGCACATCCGATGCCGTTAGCTGCCCTATCAGTGCGGCTGCTGTGCGCTGATTAGTGTGGTCATATGAGATGACATCTCACGTGACCACACTAATCACTGAGTCCGCGGCCACACTAACAGGGCAGCTAACAGCATAGGATTTGCTATTTGCTGTTTGCTGCCTGTCAAGAAGACAGAAGTGCCAGAGAGAGGAGGAGCAGAAGACATCAAGGTAAGTTCCATTTGTTCAGCTTCATGATATTATTGCATTAATCTCTAAAGGGAATTGCCTCTTCTGGCTCTAGACACCAAAACACCAAAACGTTGTCGCCACAAGCATCACCTCTCCTAATTTGAGTATAATAAGGTAAACCTTTATGGGCTGATAATATTGTTAATGCTACTTGTTGTTCATCATCTGGCTGCCATCTTTTTTGGCGTCCCTCTGTTGTTATCTTGGGCTCTATACAATTTGCTAATGATTGTAACAACACAGACACACTTAATTCCCTGTCACAGTCCTCTGTGAAAAAAAAAGTTCCTTGTGTTTGAAGTGTGAATTTATTTGAAAAGCAAGAAAGTAATCACCTTGTTTCATTATTGACTTGGGTATCATTTCATAATCACAACAGTACAGAGTCAGTCATTGTCACTGTTTCATCACTCTTAGGAGTAGCTGCAGAAACACTATACACATTATTAGCCATTTTGTTATTAATATGCTGCATAGTGATTAAAAGTATTATCAGATCTACAGTAGTATAACGCACTGGTAGCAGCCAACTGACATATGCCTGCCGTGATTTGATATTATCTCGGATGTCCCATATGTAGGTATCTTGGAACATATAATTTGACATCCTGTCTCTTGGTACATAAAGGTTGACATCTTTTTGTTGCTCATAAAGTTGCACAAGCATATTAAAAGTATTATCCCATGTGGTAGGGACTTGTGCAATGATAAGTTGTTCCTAACTTGTGATGCTGTTTAGGATTGGTGAAAGTAAGAGCAGATTTTGCATGCCAGTGGTAAAATGCTTTGCATTCCTTAACAACATAATAAGATTGAGAACATTATCAAAGCAGGTAATGTAGGTAAATTAATCCTAATGGAGTGCATCAGGATTTGTCACAATATTCATACCATAGTCCATTGCTACATAACCAAATTGCAGTTTCTTGTGACTTAGGCAATGATTAAACACATTTTGTACTTTTTGCCATGACATCTGAAGCCATGCATTACCTGAGTACATGCTGCCAATGGTGCTACTGTGGTGTGCCGTGGCAGGAATAAAAAAAACAAAAAAAAACAACTTACCAATCCGGCTGCACCTGGGACCCAGCATCCTCCTCCCTCCTCACTTCTCACTGAATGTTGGGCGTGACGTCATCACGTCCGACACATTCAGTGAGAAGCGTCGGGAGAGAGGAGGATGCTGGGTCCCGGGCACCGCCGGATTGGTAAGAAGACAGAATAGAAGACAGAAGAAATAGAAGAAAGAAGGCCAAGTATGGTAAGTAAAGAAAGGTGAGGGGAAATAGTGATAGGAAACAGCAATGGAGGGACAAAATAATGAAGAAGGGGGCAGAGTGAGAATGAAGAGGGGCAGAGTGAGGATGAAGAGGGGCAGAGTGAGGATGAAGAAGGGCAGAGTGAGGATGAAGGAGGGTGCAGAGTGTGAAGGAGAGCACAGAGTGTGGACGAAGAGGGCCAGAGTGTGGACGAAGAGGGCCAGAGTGTGGACGAAGAGGGCCAGAGTGAGGATGAAGGAGAGCACAGAGTGTGGACGAAGGAAAGCACAGAGTGTGGCCGAAGAGGGCCAGAGTGTGGCCGAAGAGGGCCAGAGTGTGGCCGAAGAGGGCCAGAGTGTGGATGAAGAGGGCCAGAGTGTGGATGAAGAGGGCCAGAGTGTGGATGAAGAGGGCCAGAGTGTGGATGAAATGGGGCAGAGTGAAGATGAAGAGGGCCAATGTGAGGATGAAGGCGGGCACAGAGTGTGAGGATGAAGGCGGGCACAGAGTGTGTGGATGAAGGGGCACAGAGTGCGTGGATGAAGGGGCACAGAGTGTGTGGATGAAGGGGCACAGAGTGTGTGGATGAAGGGGCACAGAGTGTGTGGATGAAGAGGGCACAGAGTGTGTGGATGAAGGGGAACAGAGTGTGTGGATGAAGAGGGCACAGAGTGTGTGGATGAAGAGGGCACAGAGTGTGTGGATGAAGGGGAACAGAGTGTGTGGATGAAGAGGGCACAGAGTGTGTGGATGAAGGAGGACACAGAGTGTGATGATTTTTGTACATGTTGTTTTATTTTGTTTGATCCTTTTCCTCTTAGTATTAGCTATAAATTATTCTTTGACAGAAATATAATTGAAAAAAATATTCTCTTCCCTTGGATGTATGTGTATTATTTTTGCAAACAACTTACTAAGTATTTCTGTCCTGACCTAATTACTTTATTTTGAACCAACTACTTCTAAAACGGTACTGATCGGTAATTATTTTGGAGGGGTGCCTTGAAATAAGGATGGAGACTTCAAGGGTGCCGCAGTTGAACAAGTTTGGGAACCACTGATATAGAGTATTCTCTCTGGATTATTTATGGAATTTACACATTTATGGCCACAGTTAGGAGACACATCAGAACAGAGAGATCTTCTCTCAATTTGGGGTCTATGCATCAACCTTTTTTGACACTTAAAAGATGCGGAAACTTCTCCTAAGTATGTTTGTCATGCATTAACTACCTATCAGAGGAGATTTCACAGAAATCTCCTCTGTTTAGGCAAATGCCATTCAGCATTGGCAGTGCGCATAGATTACTATGTGGACTGCAATGTTCTGCATGAAGCTTTGAGAAGCTTTGAATTCCATAGACAGGTAACGCCGTCGCAGGATGGTGTTACCTGTCATTTACTATGGGATTCTGCTGAATCCTCTCTGGCTTCACAGAATCCAGTACAGTGAATACGCAATGGACTTTCTCCTATCACTGGCAGTGCTAAGTTACCAGTAAATAGGAAAAACAGATCGCAGCATAGGGGTCACTTCGCCAGGGCTCCCAGAGGAGCCCCGACATGGTGCATCTTAGCGGTGCATAAATATACATCACTGCAGTTTACAGCAATGCATATTTAGGAACACCGCATCTTATTGATGCATAGACCCCTTTGTGAGAAAGGGATATGGAAAATAAGATTTATAGTAAAGGAACAGAAAGAAAGAAATTAAGTAGTTAAAGTTAACTCTTGTAATAATAAGAGACATGATAAACTAGTATAATTTATACAATACTACAGGAATATATTTGTATTTCATCCATTTAAGCTGTTTCTGTGTGGATTTTTCTCCTTTACTCTCAAAGCATTTGCTCTTTACACATGATATGAAAGTGGCACACATGTCATCATCATCATCAACATTTATTTATATAGCGCCAGCAAATTCTGAAGCACTTTACAATTGGTAACAAGCAGTAATAAAACAATACTGGGTAATGCATACATACAAAGAGGTAAGAAGTCCCTGCTCGCAATCTATGACTTCCAGACACTTCTATGGACAATAGGATTTGGATACATGTGTTACATCATATGCATATTGGTCCAGCTAGAATGCAAAGGTAAAAAGTATTGAGTGGGCTGTATGATAAGTCACACAACTATGTTGGTCAGATGGTTGTTGTCTCGTGTTTGCTGTGTAGAGAGTGGTAATACCGTAACCAAGGGAGATTAAGATGGTAGTTGAGGAATATTATAAGCTTGCCTGAAGAGGTGGGTTTTCAGAGAACGCTTGAAGGTTTGAAGACTAGAGGAAAGTCTTGTGGTGCGAGGGAGTGAATTCCGTAAAGTGGGTGCAGCCCGAAAAGAGTCCTGCAACCGAGAATGGGAGGAAGTAATGAGAGTAGAAGAGAGACTCAGATCTTGTGCAGAACGAAGGTGTCGGGTTCAGAGATATTTTGAGACAAGTGAGGAGATGTATGTTGGTGCAATTTTGTTGATGGCCTTGTATGTTAGTAGAAGTCTTTTATATTGAATTCGTTGAAAAACAGGCAACTAACAGAGTGGCTCAGCAGTGGAAGAACCATTTGCAAGGAAATTCAATCTAGCCGCTACATGCAAAATAGATTGTAGGGGTAAGAGTCTGATATTGGGAAGACCGGTAAGGAGGGAATTGCATTAGTCGATGTGTGAGATGATAAGTGCATGAATTAAAGTTTTTGCAGTGTCTTTTGTGAGATATGTACATATTCTGGAAATGTTTTTTAGATGTATGTAACATGATTTAGATATAGAGTCGATGTGGGGAACAAAGGATAGTTGTGAGTCAAGCATTACATCTAGGTAGCAAGCTTGTGGGGTGGAATTTATGATCATGTTGTCAACAGAAATAGAAATTTCAGGCAGGAAGCTTCTGTTTTTGGGTAGGGATATTATTAATTCTGTTTTTGAAAGATTGAGTTTGAGTTGGCGAGAGAACATCCAAGATGAAATGGCAGGAAGACAGTCAGTAACGCGAGACAACACAGATGGTGAGCGATCAGGAGAGGATAGATAGATTTGTGTATCATCCGCATAGAGATGATACTGAAATCCAAAGGAGCTTATTAGTTTTCCAAGAGAAGTGGTGTAGATAGAGAATAACAGAGGACCTAGGATTGAGCCTTGCGGTACTCCAACTGATAAAGGAAGCGGAGCAGAGGTGGATCCAGAGAAATTAACAATGAAAGAGCGATTAGATAGGTAGAATGAGAACCAGGATAGGACAGTGCCTTCAAGACCTAGGGATTGTAGCATTTGTATGGGGAGAGAGTGGTCAACAGTGTCAAATGCAGCAGAGAGATCCAGGAGAATTAGAACTGAATAATGGCCTTTAGTTTTTGCGGTGATTACATGTGTTTGTGTCTTGAATAGATTAAAGGTACTGTAGTTAAATACAGAGAGCCTGAGTCATGAAGGAGAGTAAAGCATAAAAAAGGAGTAACTTTGCACCTGGGAAAAACCAATTTGCATTGGAGGGGGAGTTAAATTTAAAATGTGGGGATAGAGTTATAGTTGGGTAGGGCATGTCCTAAGTTAAACTTTAAATTTCAGTGTAAAAATAAAGCTAACAAGTATTTGTGTGTTACATAAAAGAACAGCTAATATTTAACTCATACTCAAAATAATAAACTAATTTGCACCCCATGCATTGTAACATGGTTTGTCCAGGAGAACATTTACTCCTTTTTGCCTTACTTTCTTTAATGACTTAGGCCCAGAGAGGCTTAAAGTCTCACCTCCCTCTGCAGCAGGAAGGGTGCAAGTTCCCCGGACACCTCAATCATTCAGCACTCATATGGGAGAAGAAGACTGAAGAAAGTGAGAGGAGTTTAACATCCTGATGTCACACTGTGTTGTCTAATAAGGACGCCTTATAGGTTCGAAACATTTTACTGGGTGCCTATTACAATGCTTTTCGCTAGGAACAGTAGCAGTTCGGGTCGCTGCGGGTAGAAAGCCCTCTGACCAGTTCTAGATTCATTGTGTAACTTCAATGATGGGTTTAGAAAAGTGCCGGTACGACATACAGTCTCATACCGGGACACCTGGAGCACTGGTACTAGGGATGTAGTCAGAGTCAGATTGCATAGTTGGGTGAATCAAAGGGGTGCTTGGGTAAATCTGGCGCATCAACTGGGTGTATTCAGTGTGGTCAAATCTTCTGAATGTATATTTAGAAATGTTGGGAGGTGTGATATGCAAAACTAGCACCATCACAAAACAAGTATCATCAAACTATCATATCATCCATCATATTACTACATTTTATAACCAATGACTCAATTATTGGTTATAAAAGTACTTTATATATATTTATTACTATATATTTAATTTTAGCGCTAATTTTGTACAAAAGTCC
The DNA here is from genome assembly GCF_038048845.1 of Mixophyes fleayi. Taxonomy (NCBI): domain Eukaryota; kingdom Metazoa; phylum Chordata; class Amphibia; order Anura; family Limnodynastidae; genus Mixophyes; species Mixophyes fleayi. The sequence continues at coordinate 224,713,479 of NC_134406.1, read as the reverse complement.
AAGGTCCATTCATATACTGCCACATCCACTCAATACTATTACCACTTGTGCAGGCCAAAGCGCTGACCAGCAGGTCCAAAATTCAATGTAAAGAAAAATGTCAAGGCTGCACACAATCAGGTAAGGGAGCAATTATCTATAGGAGGACTTTATTCAATTGCGCACTTCATGATTGTGTGCATCCTTGGCATTGTCTTTTACAACATATTTGTCTTTGTAACTTCTCTGAGTACAAGTTAAGAACTAAAAGTCTTTAAGGGCTTCTGGAGCCTGCAGAAACTATTAACACTTAGGTGTATATTTACTAAACTGCGGGTTTGAAAAAGTGGGGATGTTGCCTACAGCAATCAATCGGATGCTAGCTTTCATTTATTTAGTACTTTCTACAAAATGACAGCTAGAATCTCACTGGTTGCTATAGGCAACATCCCCACTTTTTCAAATCCGCAGCTTAGTAAATCTAGCCCTTAATGTCCAGATTCCATTGAATTCTCTTCATTGTTGTAAACAAGACAATGTAAATCTGTCACTTGGCCTTGAGTGATATCTGCATACAGTTTGTATTTAGCATGTATAATAAAATATTGGCAATGAGACTTCCTGGAGACATGTATACAGTACATGTATGAGACAGACATGAGGAGGTAATGACTGTCATCTGCTTATAGCAACTTTACTTCCAAGACATCAACTTATTGTTCACTGTTCTATAAAACATTTGTTTTCTTTCTTCTGTCACATGGGATGCATTATGCTTTTATTCTATCTCTAGAATAGGAGCAGCTCTTTCATCCTTGTATCATTGCCCATCACATTCCCCTGATAAAGTGTTATAGGAAAAACTGCAAACAAAAGTCATAGTTATATTGATTTAACTGGTAGCAAGCAAGTGAGCAACAGATTAGAATTCTCCTCTGTAATTGGGAGGAAAGCAGAATGTCTGTAATTGCTCTAGCAGGACACTCTGGAAACAGTTGGTCTTTTTAAAGCAGGTTATTTTTTGATGATTGCTGTCTTAAAGGACCCCTAAACACCAGTTTATTCTAGTTTTAATTAAATCTGCTTATCCAAACATACTTACATGACCAGGGCTGTACCTAGAGACAAAAACTGCTATTTAAGGGCAGCTACTGCAGGTTAAAGTCTCTCTCTATTTATCTTTCTGTACATGTATAATACAGTTATATTATAATGAATTTCTTATGTAGAATTATAATGGAATGACCTGCCAATCATGATCTATGTTTTCCCCATTTGTCTGTGTTACTGACTGGGGATGAGACATCGAAAGAAAACATTGGTTGTACTGATGTTTTAAACATTGGTTACAGAACATTGTTTAGTCCTAAACATTGGTTCTAGAACCGCTGTTAACCGATGTTTCTACTTTTTCTTTTAAGTAAACTGGCTACTTAAACATATAATCAACTAAAAAACTTATGAAATCATCCTTATGTTTATCTAAAAATAGACTTACAGTATAATATACATATAACTGTTAGGAACCCCTCCAGCCGGTACAACACAACCCGGAATCTACTCTGCCAGTCAGGTGTTCACTGGAGCCCCTAGTGGTGGGGACAGACTAGGCTGCAGACTGACAGAGGGTCGTGAAGTGTGTACCAGCTGGGGAGAACCCAGGTAAACTAAGTGAAGTCCAAGCAAAGGTCAAGGGGCGGCAGCGGATAGCAATTCCAATAAACAGGCCGAGTTCAAGGGTCATGAGCAGACAGGAAGGTCGGTAAACACGCCAGAGGTCAGGGTCACGAGATACACAGGCAGGGTCCAAATCCAGGCAAAGGGTCATACACGGGTAATCAGCAGAATATTTAACAGACAGGAACAAGGCACAGAGCAGGTCAGCAGACTGGCAACAGAAGCTATAACCGGCAATAAGGCAGCAGACCTCATTGCCTTAAATACATGGTTAGACAAATCAGAGCCTAGCTCTGTAATTACCCACAGGGCCCTGTTAATTAATTTAATAAAAGCCAAATAGCCTCCAGGCTATTAGATAACCCTGCGCACGCGCCTGGCTGTCCCCTGTTGCCGGGACGCGGCGCTACACTGTGAGGCGTCCGGTCGGGTGCTGGGCGGAAGTGACGTACCGGTCGTCAAGGTGATGGGCGGGACTCCGGGGAACACAGTAAGCGAGCCGCGGCGGCTGTGAGTACCGCCGCGTTTCGTGACAATAACTAGTAAAGCTTTAATAAACCAGGCGTGTTTATCAGTCTCTTTTTCTGCAGATGAACCTGGGACAGGAGGCTGCAGCACAAGAGGGTGTTTGCTCTCACGGTGACACTTTAAATTAGATGTGTCGCCACATGTTTTTATGTGCTTGCTGCAGTATCTGTCTTGTGCTCATCATCAGCTTTCCTATCAAATTGTTTCCACAAATGACTATTTTTAATACGACACTAGTGACAGACTAACTAATGAAGTACTGTGGTGTTTTGCACTTTACTGCTGGCGGCTCCTGTTGTTGGTAGCAGCCAGTGGTACAATACAGTACCTTAATGTTCTTTCTCCTGATTGGATCTCCACAGGCACAAACAAGTCACACTGACAGACAGACTCTCTCTCCTCTCATTCTCACTCCAAAGGCTAGATTTACTAAGCTGCGGGTTTGAAAAAGTGGGGATGTTGCCTATAGCAACCAATCAGATTCAAGCTTTCATTTATTTAGTGCTTTCTACAAAATGACAGCTAGAATCTGATTGGTTGCTATAGGCAAGCAACATCCCCACTTTTTCAAACCCGCAGCTTAGTAAATCTAGCCCAATGTCTCACACAGCCTCTTCTCTTTCTCTTTCCTCCAGACCTTACTCTCTCAGCCAGAGCCTCAGTTTTAATTTTTTTTTCTCTCTTCATCACACTCTGTCTCCACTCTCCAGTCCACCTCCCTTCTCTCTCTCTCTGTCTCACGACACTCAGTCTGCTCCTCACCAATGACGTCACTCCAGACTCACTGACACTGCTGGGTCTGTCTCATTCAGCAAACACAGTGAGCGACTGACACTGTCACTCACTGATTAATTACCAACAGCTGCCAGCCAGTCTGCCCCCTGTCCAATGTGCTGCTGGTGATTGGCTGACCAGAGTGTCTTTCACTCTCAGCCACCACCCTAGCAGCAGCCAGTTCAGTGCGTCTCTTGTCAGACTAGAGTCAGACTTTCTTTAGTTGTGATGAAGACAGAGAGAGACAGTCAGAAGGCAGCACAAAGCACCACAGTGTTATTAAAAAGGCAAATAAAAAAACCCACCATCGGTAAACATGAAAGAATATCGGAGGAGAAGTCTAGTGATGGTAGGGAACATTGGATCCTCACCATTGCAGGATTAATTGCAGTCATGTGCAAGGTGTGCATACAACCTGGGAATAAGTGCAGCAGGCAGGAAGCATGCATCTGCGTCCCCAGTATTCTGCCCTCTGGATGGGACTGCAGTCAGACAATGACTTGTGCAAAGTGCCGGTGGGATTCGAGTGGCGCCAAATGCACAAGGCGATGGCAATTGCAAGAGATGTCCCTGCATCTGCTCATCATCTTCTGGTTTGCAGCTGGACCATTTCCTTACACACTGTTAAAGCAATATTTTGGCTAATCAGGTAGTCTGATCCGGACTTTCCATTTCCCACAGCAATCTGGACAGTCATTTTGTTAATCACTGTCCTTTCCCTGCCCTGCCTATGCGATCTTCCTCCCTCCTCATCATTGTGTTTGCAAATCGCAGACTGGCAGAAACAAGTGCCATCATCTCCTCCTCTACCTTGTGTAACCCAGATACTCAGCTTCCAGTCATCAGTTTGTATACACCACATGCAGAATATCAGGTCTGTCCCAACCTATAGCAGACTGAGGCATAATCCAAATCTGGTTCCCCAACAGTGCACCATAAATGTATCAACAATGGTCCAGGAGTGTTGTGTGTTTGGGCACCTTAATAAAGAATAGACACAGCTACTTTAACTGTGGGGCTTTCTGGGGGTTCATTGCTAGCCTGGTATAATGTGTAACGCTGTCCCTGCTGGATGAATTTTATCTTTGCTGCTGCTGTATGATGAGATTCATGCAGTGCTCCCCACCAGTAACATGTCATAATCCTCTTTAGTATCCCATAAATCAGGGACAGACTGCACCAGTTAGATATAGAGCAGATGTAGCCATAACCAGTGTAGCTGTCTCAGATAGGTATCCCTAAAAAACATTTGCAAAAATACATTCTTACGACAAGTCAGAGTAAGAAGGCTCAAGATAAACTAAATTCCTCTTAGACTAATTTTGGCTGCATCTCTACATGCTGCAGATAATCTCACATTCCAAGGATATTTTGTTATGTTAACGTGTTTTTAACAAGGGTCACATATTGTGCTTAGGCTAGGTACAAACTGGAGAATTTTCTGACGATTGTACCTACGCCTGAAGGTCCGACCGTTCGGGCGATTCATGCATACACACTATACACGATTTACCTTCAGATCTGTGATCTTCATCTGGTCTTATACTCATTTAGAGAATGACAACACAATATGCATTTATTAATTAATTCATTCATTAATTCCTATCATACTGATTAACTGCATTTGTATAGCTATCCACATATCATAATGAATTTCATTAACTTCTGTGACTCTGAAACAAAATATTCGGTCTCAGAATGAACAAAGTATTCCATCTACAGCACTCTCTACATTTAGTCACCAGGGCATGTTTATTGCCGGCATCGGCTGAAAACACCATGACAATGACTGTAAACGGTATGGAGATCGTGATCGTGAGTGCATACACACTACATGATCGGAAGGTGATTGGAATGAGTTTAATAAAGTACGACCAACTAAATGAAACAACTTGGGTCTTGTTTATTGTGTAAGTATACATACTAATGTGATTTGTGGCCAAGCGGTCGTTTATCAGGTGATTGGCCCAATAACTGGCTGTAAAACCTCCAGTGTGTTCCTACCTATTCTTCACCTACTACATATCAGTGTGTAACCAATTTTTAAGTGGGTGGGGTTTGAACAACTATTGCGAATCAGAGAATTAGAATGTTCAGGTCACATGTTTTATATTCTAGATGCAACTAGTGGAAGGAACTAACAGGTTGCAGGGTATGGGGTCTCCCATAGCACATGCAGATATACAAGCAGGGAAGAGTAATGATGTAAGCCTCATGTCAAATGTGAGGGGATATTGTGGTTTTACATATCTAATGCGAATCAGATTTTTCATATTATATTAGACCACTTTCATTGCACTACCAATGGCTTATGAGGTCTTTTGTCTACCATCCTCAGACTAAAGAGATAAAATACAAATATTTAATTAAACACCTATATAACTAACTAGGTTTCAAAATGTAACCAACAAGATGTTATTTTTCAATCAGTCAGTTCAACTATATGACCTCAACATTGTAATGAAACATTAAATTAATTTATCACCATAATTGTATCCAAGCCCTTCGGTTCCATAAAGTGCTTATAATCAGTGCTTTGTGAGGTGTGCTAATTACCATAAATAAACCATAACAATGACGCATATAAACTGAAAATGCATATTCAAGGGTGAGTGGGCTTCAACCAGTAAGCAGCCGTTTTATAGAGGCTCTGGGGAATGGCAGCATGGTCGTATTTGGTGATTGTTGAACTGTATAATGAGTTTGTGATATAAACATGATTCTTTCTAGAAAGAGACCCCAGAGATTAAGCGCAAAGATATTTAGCAGGTGCTTGTTCAATAGCTTTTATGAGAACTAAAATCATAAAAACGCAACACTTTCAGGCTCTTAATGTCCTGCTTCTTATAAATTCATAGCCATCAAATGTTTGGAATTTTGCCATCCATGGATTTACCTCTGAACAACTAAAATGAAAATACTAATAATAATTATAATAATAGTAATAATACTACTACTTAAATACCTATCCCCAAGATGCGTAATCTAACGTGACGCCAGTCTTCACCAGAACCCGCCACAAAGCAGGATAGAATTTGCTGTGTGCACTACGCAGGTCGCGGACCCCTGGGGTAGGTGTTGTGGTTTGTGTGTGCGGGAATGGATTATAGTAGCAGGCGTGAGGTATTGGAGTTTAGGCACAAGGAAGGCACTGGCAGAATGTGGTACTAGGACTATAACCGGCAGGATGCTTTTCCAAGAATATTGTCAGCAGGATACGGCAACGGGATTACATGCAGCAGGATATAGCACCAGGAATCTGGAAACAGGATATAGCAGACATCACCAGGAATATACAGCAGGACACAACAACAGGATATAACCAGGACTGTAGCTGAAAATGTAGACTGCCGAGAGGGGGGGGGGGGTGCCTCTTCGTTGGTGGGGGAGCAGCGCACTTTAAAGAAAATATAACAAAAAAAAATAGAAATGCTCACATGATCGTGGCGCCTTCTTGCTCTGTTTGCACTGAATGTCGGGCGTGACGTTCTAACGTCAGACATTCCGTGAGGAGTGGAGCGGGGGAGGACCCAGCAAGAAGACAGAAGAGAGAAGAGAATAAAAGAAAGGAGATGAAAGAAACCAATACAAAGGTAAGTAAAGAAATGGAGGAAAGCAGAGAGGGACAGTGTGATGAAGAAGTGGGATTGAGAAAGACACAGTGTGATAAAGAAGGGGGGCAGAGAAAGGCACAGTGTGATGAAGAAGGGGGGGAGAGAAAGGCACAGTGTGATGAAGAAGGGGGGAGAAAAAGGCACAGTGTGATGAAGAAGGGGGGAGAGAAAGGCACAGTGTGATAAAGAAAGGGGGGGAGAGAAAGGCACAGTGTGATGAAGAAGGGGGGAGAAAGGCACAGTGTGATGAAAAAGGGGGGGAGAGAAAGGCACAGTGTGATGAAGAAATGGGATTGAGAAAGGCACATGGCGATGAAGAAGAGGGGGAGAAAGGCACAGTGTGATGAAGAAGGGGGGGAGAAAGGCACAGTGTGATGGAGAGGGGAGAGAAAGGCACAGTGTGATGAAGAAGGGGGGGAGAGAAATGCACAGTGTGACGAAGAAGGGGGGGAGAGAAAGGCACAGTGTGATGAAGAAGGGGGGAGAGAAAGGCACAGTGTGATGAAGATGGGGGGGCCACAGAGTGATCAAGAAAGGGGTGGGGAAGGCACAGTGTGATGAAGAAGGGGGGGAGGCACAGTGTGATAAAGGAGAGGGGGGGCAGCATGGCACAGTGTGATGGAGGGGCGGAGCAGCATGTAAATACCATTAATTTATTGCTGGGACTGTTTGGAGGGAGGGAAATAGGTTTATTTATTAAATGGGAATACAATTTTTTTAATTTTGGGGGCTGGAGGAAGGCCTAATTAATAATCGTGGGTGCTAATGACTTAAGTCCGGGGCTGGTTGAAATTTTCTAAATGTACACATTTTTTTCCCAATAGGGCCCTCAACATTCCAGGATCCAGACAAGCCGCAACTAAAGAAACCAGCAGCCACAGGTGGTGAAAGTGACAAGAACAGGTAGGAGAGAGCAGGACAGTCTGTCAAATGTTCTGATTCTAGTGAGACAATCCCAATTTTTGGTGACTGTTCTGCCCAATGTAAGGGACAGGCCAAGTCTGAACTCTTTATGTACACACTGCATTCTTTATATACTACACTATGGTGCTAGATGTTCTCCATGGGCTTACCACACCCCCTCTGGTGGTTTGGTTACGCCTCTTTGGTGGCTGGCCACACCTCTTCTGGTGGGCCTCTTCCACTGCATTCCCCCCTGTGAATGGGATTTGTGGGCACTTATGTGAGGCATAATGTGATTCTGGGCACTTATGTGAGGCATAATGTGATTCTGGGCACTTATGTGAGGCATAATATGAATTGGGGCACTTATGTGCAGCATAAAATGAATTGGGAGCATTACTGTGGCATAACATGAACTGGGGGGCACTTATGTGTGGCATAAAATGAACTGTGGGCATTACTGTGGTATAATATGAACTGGAGACTCTAATGTGTGGTATGTTATGAATTGTGGGCAGGACCATTTATAACAGTATTAAATGGACCTCTACTATGAGGGCACTATGAAGTCGCTGTCCTGCTGTCCTGAATGTCAGGACCACGGGGACATATGTCACACTCCAGAGCTTTTCAGCTTTTATATATATAATATATATATATATTAGAAAAAAATATATTTTATATATATATAAGTCTTTCCTCACTGTTGAAAATATAAAAATATCTGGCTATTGTATTTTACATTAGTTTTCAAAACGTTTTACTCAAGTACTGTAATTGCACTACTAGTCTTTTAAGTTGTGATTTGAAAGTGACACTATTTAAATGTTTGACTCATCTCTGTAATTGTAGCTTTTTATTTTATAGCTTATTGTGAATAGTTAGGTCAATGACCTTTTGAAATTACTTCACCCACAGCTGTCAAGTAAATCGAGAAAATGCCACGGCGGTCAAAAGCACTGTCAAAACATACATTTTTATGGTTTCTTAAAACTATCATTAAAGTGTTTCTACCTGCAATATGCTCAATTTACATTGACTGTTCAGATATGGAAGAATATTGCTAATTAGATATGTTCAGAGTCTATTGTTTTCAATTCTGCTGGAGAACTAAACTGTTGTCACTCAATATCAGACAGATGAGATGCTGATTAATAAAGTCTGAGAAGTCCTTACAGGAACATTCCAAATGAATTAAAGCCAAGAATGGTTCACAAAATCTACTTTGTGATTCTCACTAAAAGATAAGAACTTCTAAAAGCAATAGGACGTTGAAGGGCTTTTTCAAACTGTGTTCTTAGGGGTAGATTTATTAAAAATTGCGTTTGGTGGTGGTTTTAAACCGCCATACATCGCCTGGCATTTTGTTGCTCCAAACCGCCACATTTACTATAAGGCACTTTGAGATTGTCATGTTAAATGTCTGCCAATGTGTGTGTGACGGCTTGAAAACAGCTAAACTGCCAGAGGTTTGGTCAAAACTACCATTAAAAAAAAGACAGCTTTCTTTATACCTGCTACTGATTGGCCAGATAACTCATACATGCTGTTTGAGGTTTCTTGTCATTCAGAACATAAGAAGGGGCATCACTGACATATGATTTAGGGCGGCAATCATTATTTATTAAGTGGCAACGTTAATTTATAATTAACTTATTGGGGCACATCTTCTTTTTCATTATATTAAGAAGGCAATATTATTGTATTATATTTTAGAGGCAGTGTGATTAAATAATTATATTAGGGGTGCAATATTATTTGATTGCTAATGGGGGGTATAATTATTTATGATACACACACATGTAGCACTATATATTGCCCCCATTATATAATACAATAATATTGCCCACTTAATATAATGAAAAATAAAATTTTACCCCAGCATTTAATTCTAAATTAATTTTGCCCATTAATTAATAAATAATGATTGTCCAAGTGATCAAGGTGGTATATGGTGGTATGTCATACTGCCACTTCTGCGTGGGAAGATACCGCAAACAACATGCAACTCTCACAACCACCTCTGTTGTTTTGACTGTTCAGCTGGATGTTTCACCATCAGTCTGTCAAACAGCAGCTTAGTAAATCTGGCTGTTTGTATTTTGATCATGATAAAAACATACTTACCTACTTTTGAAGGCAGCTGTCCTGGAGGGGGTCCATTGAGGGGGCGTGGCCATGCGTGGTGCAACGGTAGGCTCAGCCGCTGTCAATCTTAGGCAATTCTAGCCAATCGCAGCAGGGGGTGGGGCCACAATGGCCCATTTAGCCCCGCCCCCACCATCTTCAACAATGGGGAAAGCTGGATCCGGGATTTTTGCCTGTTCTCTCGGGAGTCCGTGAGAACTCCCAAAAATTCGGGAGTCTCCCGGACATTCCGGGAGAGTAGGCAACTATGGATAAAAATTGGGATGGCTTTGTTAAACTGTGGTTTTCAGCTGTTTTACTGCTTGTTTGGCCTTTAGTAAATCCACCTGTTTTTAAGAAAAACCACTGTAAATGGGCAGTATAACAAACCCTCTTTAGTAAAGCTACCTCTTAGTGTAAATCAAGTTCAAAACTGCAAATTAAATTTCGCCTTCCATATGTAAAATCTGCAGTGTGATTCTTGTTTTTGCAAACCTAAACAATAGATGAAATTTTTTCTAGCATCTGACATTTTGGATTAAATGAACCAATCCAGAAGTAATTGTGCTGCAATTGCGACATAATAGCACAAGTTAAAACGCTACCTTCCAAATTAGTTCTCTCTAATATTATTGGAAAGAGGATGACAGCAGAACAAATGAAAAGAAAAAAGAGAGAGTAAAGGGAAGGAAAGGAGTGAAATTAGACGGCCAGAGACAAATCGCTGGCTATAATATATGTCAATTTGTACTTTGAGAACAATGAAGACTATGGTGCTCGTATCCCAAATAAAGATTTGTAAGAGAGAGCTGTACCATCTATTTAGTGAAACTGGAAGGAACATATTGGAGGAAAAAGAAGAAAGGTGAAAAAAGAGGAAATCATATGACGGTAGAGATTATGTATGTAGAGATTCCAGTACTTGAAACCAATACAGGAATGGTCTAGAAATAAGCAGGATGACCCGCATGCCTCTTTGGGCAGGAGTCAGTGATGATAATGGTTAATAAATGTAGAAGAGTATCAGTGACTGTAACACATTGTGCAACATTGTGACCAAAACCAGGTATAGCCATTTCCATAATAAATTTGGTACAGCACAAGGAAGGGTAAGTAGTATTTTTTGGGGGGTGAGGTGGGAGTATACTTGAAAAGTTATCTTTAGGTGGAATCATCTGTTAGAGACTGTTTGCTGGCAACTATATATCATATTTAAAACTATTAACATAACAATTATGATAACAGTATATTCTTTTAGAACACAAGGATGTATTCACGCCATCTCTTGTAGTCACGGTTCAAGATTTTATTTGTTTATTTTCCTGTGGGTTCATGAACGTGAGTGAGTCCATGACAACACGGAGCCTGAAGGACACATAGGTAACACTCCATACCACACAGTGATGTCCTATTTAGACGTGTCAGAGAAAGTGTGATGGTATCTAGCAAGTCTCTAAATCATGACTATAGAAAGGGCAAATTAGCAGTGTCAGAAATCCCTTGCAGGATTTTGTAACATTATCTTGCAAAGGTATAAAAAGAAAAGAAAAGAAACTGTCCTACAATAACGTCATTGTTCTTTATTTTTGTATTTTTTTCCATAGCTCTCACTCTTATTTATAACACAGAGCAGATCTGATATTACATGTCATATTAACTTGTTTCTTTTCATTCAATTAACAGAAAGATTCAGCAGCAGCCTCTGTGTTCTGCGCAATGAATGAAAAAGAACTTGTTACAAAAATTACTTTTGGAGATACCTTAAATATTTAGTATGAATGATACTATTCTAATTATACAAATGGAAGGTATTGTGAAAGGGTACTAGAATTGTGCTAACCCTTTATACAGCAAATATGCAAAAAACAAATAACAATTACAAAAAAATCAATATTTGAAGCACAAAGGTAAAATACATTGAATACAGTCTTATATTAATGTTCCACTACAACTTTAGTTGAAAATAAAGTTTAATTATTTGCTCCCTCTCATCACAACCAACAAAAGTCACATCCCATGTTTACTAGACAATCCCAACTACATTGATGTAAAGTAAAAAGGTCATAAGATAAAGCAATCAGTTCTGACGTCTGTGATATCAGAGGCCTTATCATGACTATATATCCCCCTAATCTGTACAGAGCATACCTACCAAGACAGGGTGGAGAAAAGGGTGCAAAGATATTAACTGATAAATCAACATTTATACATTTGAAACAAAACTGTACACAAGCAATAAAATTAATAACAATGTAACAAAATGAAACTAAATTAAAATAGCACAAAATGTTATCTAAAACAGTAGTCCTTAATAATAAATGGAAAAATAACTCCACAACTGATAATAAAATAAAATGGTAAAGATATATTTATATGTATATTCACACTTGAGCATCGTAAATAAGCATATAATACAGACTTGAAACAGTCTTAGGAGCAACAAAAGTTTCCAATGTGGCAAATGTCGTTGTATTCTTGATGCTGAATGAAGAAGAAAAGTGTCAGTTCTCCGTTTAATATACATTTATCCATTACAATATGTAAACCAAACAGAGGAAGGCACAATAAGTGAGAGTCAAAGTAACAGAGCAAATGAAGCTCCTTACTTACATAAGTCTAGAATTACTAAGGGGCGGATTGATGAAAACGTCAGATTTTCGCAGTTTTTCCTGTGATTTTACTAAAGGCAAAACTGCCAACAAAATGGCCAGAAGGAACATGTTATAAAACTACCACTTAACAAATCACCATCACGATTCTAGCAATGATGAACATACAAACAGCCGGATTTACTGAGCTGGGATTTCACAACCCCATAGAGTTTGCCTAGTCCCTCCTGCAGTAAGATCTGGATGGTAGTATACAGCAGGCAGTCAGTAGATGAAGCTAAATCTCCGTGACGGTCAACAGTAGCAATATCAGGAGCTGTTAGTCCAGTCTGCAGGATCTGAGGTGCAGAATAAAGCAGTAGTTCAGACATTCTTGTCTACATTAAAAGTTGCACTTGGAGGTAGCTACTTCTAGTCTGTTGTTAGTGTTAAAGTAACTAATGTGCTTCATCCTATTTAGAAAGCACTTCTTCAAGGGAGAACACTAACAGCAACAACAGACTAGAATTAGGTCACTCCAAGTGCGACTTGTAATTTAGCTAATTTATACTACTGACAGGACTCCGCTGAATCACTGACAGCTCCTAATATGGCAACTGTTGAACAGAGATTCTGCTTTCATCCCTTACTGACTGCTCTGCACATTGTACCAATTATTTTCATATTTTCTGCATAGTCCAATCAGGAGTTTTCCATTTTTTAACCCTTACTTTAGGACACTTCTGTACATGATGGAGTAAAAGAAGATCCCTATGGACTTAGGAGATCGATACAGATGAGAACAAGGGGTTTAGGGACTGTGTTCCAGCAAACCCTGGCTGCCACCAGCAAAAGCATGCTATAGCGGATAGCGGCTGCCAGGGCTTGCTGGGCCTTGTAATTCCACAGTTTTTCTTATGGTAATGTATCATACTGGCATCACCCATCCCAGGGTGGTCAGGAAGAGACTAGTGCTAGGATTGGTATTCTTATATGGAATTTAGAACCATCTGACCAGGATTGGGCTGGCTCACGTCATGACACAGTGACCCCATGCTGCTCTGACCAGCATAACCGCACATAGCGGTAACCAGCCCAAGCTATAAGCACTACTTATTAAAAAGGTATTTAATTTTTTATTTTACTACACGCTGATGTCACCATGACTTGGGTAGCGGGAAGTTTTACACCTCCTAAGAAGCATATATGAAGATGCTGGGTGTGTGCCACACTTACCTGTCCAAGCCCTTATTACAAATAATATGCCCTTACACTCCCATGATCCACCTCACCAGACATAGCGGTCCCAAGAGCAACTCATGCTAATCTGAACATTACACATTTGTTATACTGCAAAAAAAAGTGTGCTAGTTTGTAAGTAAAAAGTTAATATTTTACCTTAAAATAAAGAAAATCACAATGCATGTATGTAAAAGGTTATAAAATGTGATGTTTAAGATATTCAGGTATAACTAAAAGATAAAAAAAAAGCCTATACTTCACTTACAGTACTTCCATTCATAAGACTGAACATCTCAGTTTTTTTCTGGTAAAACAAATCAAGGTCAATTAAAAATATATATTTATAGTATTGTGAAGAGTCATTTAATTCTCCAGTTCACCAAACATTACACATACTCAGACCATGCATAAACCATTGCTTTTAATGGAACGGTTACATGCTATGGAGCAATTACATTAATGACAATTATTATTTCACATTACATTATTTTCCTTTGTAAAAGTGTGTGTATATAATTTATAATTTCTATATTAATAATATAATTGAAAAATACTAATTAATAAAAAAAAGCTATGTTGTATATATTTTACTATTAAGTTATTATATGTATTACTTATTAAGCAGAATTAAAACAAAATCTTGTATTTATGGATTTTCAACATTTTTAAGAGGGAAATGAAGAGAGATTACAGATGAAGCAGTATTGAGATGGCTAGGATATTCTGTATATAACAATGGTCAAGCTGGTATCCCTTGACAGGACAGGCCCATGTGTGCCTGGACTTAAAATATTCTTGCCATTTGCCTGCTCTGACCTCCACTGATAGTTTGGACTTTTCCTTGCCTGGTTAGTACCTATTTACTGCTCTGCATATACAGCCCTTAGTACAAACCTCTGCTACGAAGTGCAAAAGACCTGGGGCAATTAAGTACTGGTCAGCATGTTCTGATATACAGGAAAGCAGGCTGTTAAAGGCAAAGACCATGATTAGTTTCATTTTGTAGGTTCATTTTAGGAGACCAGTATTTGGAATTACATTGACAAGATTTTTTTTATTTGAAAATTAGGTTGAAAGAATAGAAACACGAAAATATTAGGATAGATGATTACAGAATATGCAGTATGCTATGCAAACTGATTTCAATATTTAGTGTATGGTAACTGCAGCATATGGCCACACTAGACAAGAGTGTTGACTTTTGATTTATTGCATCTCCAGCAGTGTTTGGAGGGACTGGACAAGGAATTTTAGATCCCTAAATTACAAAGGAATGTTCACTGTGTACCAAAATCAAGCTTCATGCTAATTAAAGGGATCACTCCAGTTTGATCATTGATTGGTGTCTTGTTTGGTTCTTTAATATGGAATATATACGTTTATAGCACTACTGTAAGTACCACATAGAGCTTTGTGCTTTAAACATGATCCAGAATCTATCGCTGGGATCTGATGAGCCTGGACATCCCCCGAGTGCTGCATGTAGAGGCTATGAGTGGGACGGTGCAGTTGATAAATCACTGCAGGTAGAAGCTGAATTTAGAGTACCAGAAGCTATATACATTCTATGCAAGATAATGAGTTTTAGCTCAAAGCTTGATTTTAGTACACAGGACCAGGCCAAGTGATAGGTTGTATGTAGGTTCTTTGAATGACAGTAGGCCTTGGGAACTATGCCTTGGATGTGAAGTCGGCACCTGGCCATGAGCAAGAAGAAATCCCCTTCTTTGCCTGTTTTAAATTGTTTGCTACTATGACGAAATGTAGTATATCTAATTAAAATTCCTAAGGTGGGGGTTGAAGAGCCAACAAGAAATGGTTTAAAAATCCCTTGTGTCAGACATCAGATTATCCATTTCTTTGAGGAGGGTCTACCACGACTGAAATGTGCCATTCTTCTCAATGTATAATCCTCACATGGGAATTCCTGAACTTGTAAGTAGGGTTTCTGGTTTTATTTCCTATTTTATGTTTTGAAACTTATATGCAACTTATCGTTTGTCTGTTTATTATCTTTTTGTAAATAAGCTTTGGAAATATTTTTCAGATTAAACATATTTAATCTACAGTATTTCTCCGTGATTCTTTGTGAACTTATGAAGCCCAGGGAGGCTCATTCTACATGTATATGTGATTTAAGTGTGAAACATTAATGAGTCGTTCTGATGAACGTAAGGACACCATAATAAATCCTTTGTGGTGGCACAAAAGGTGTATTCATTGCTAAGTGACTAAGGTGATACCAGTCATGGCCAGCTGTTGAGATTGCTGTATTTGGGACAGGCTGAGCGTTACATTCATTTAAGCCCATCAGAACACATAAAATCATAAACCATATGTCCCCTAGTAAATACAGAAGAAAATGTGGATATATTGCAGCGCTTCACTCAGAATCGAGTCTGAGATAAGTTCATGTTTAAACACCATTAATCACTTTCTAGTGTATAAGCGGCAGCCTCATTTCAATCAGCCAGATGGTAAGTCCAGGAATATGTCTACAAAGGTAAAAGAGAACAGGGCGCCTGATAGTGTAGTATTTTGTCAAATAATCCCTACAGTGATAATATATATGCGTACCAGGTAAATTAGTTTATATGGTGTAACAGTGTTGTGGTCCCCACATTTCTACTCAGGTGTCTTCCTAGGCTCCAAAACATATAAAAAGATATGGAAACTAACAATAGTGTAATACCGTTGACTTCCGGTAAACCTCACTACACCAATACACCCAGTGATTGTGCTTAAGCGTACAGGATGGAATAATATTTGGGCTTATCTGTGTTATTTCCTGGATCTCACTTTGCAACTTAGTATTCCTCGATGCCTCAAAGGAAAAATAAAAAACATATAGTGTAGTATTTTCAATTAAACAACACTTTAATTCAAAAAACATATAGTTTATGCACTCACAAAATGATAACAAATATAAGCTTATCTGAAGTCTTTCAGGGGCTGTACATGTTGCTGTATCCACATTGAAGTCAGCAGTATTAGCAGTCACAGTCGTAAAGTACATAAGTTCACCAAACAGATACAAGTGAATAAGAGATGAAGATAATGACACTCAATGCGTTTCTTCTTTCAATAAGACTTCCTCAGGAGATTATAACACATTTCATATAGCTAATTCTAAAAAGGGGTAATTGATACAAGTTGCGCTTCACTAGGTATGCTGCCTGTTACATGTAGTGGAGAGTCCACTCCCTCCACAAACAAATAAATATACAATATGCAATAAAAGACACACATGTAATACTTGGCGCACACCTTTTCACATATGATGGCACATTTCTCATGAACCAAATGGTATCACCGTCCTATAACCAGGGTGATGTTCTCTATCCTTCTTTCTCAATACACATAAAGAATCTGAAATCCAGGCTCATAAAAAAAGATAGAGAAAAAGATGGTGCTATACATTTCATAATACAAATATTCAAAGTCCAGTGAAATCCCATAAAGAGGTTTCTTCTTCCACCTTGTGATTAAGATTTAAAGTTGCACCAAAACAGTTGTGCCAATACCATCAAATCCCCCAAAAGATGTATGCTTACAGGACTTCAGGTAATGTAAAGCATTAATGCATATCAGCCATAGATGTCTCCACCGAATTTAATCACAGGATCCGTCCCACAAAGCGTATAGTGAAAGAAACAATAAACAAATTCTGGTGCATTATCACAAACACCGGGTTTATTGTATATAAAACATATTCCACGAATAACAATAAGCTGATAAGAGTATACCAAATATTCAATCTGACAAACTAGTAATGTAAAAACTCATACCAGATTGAACACGGATATTCGCATGTCACAAATAGATTGTAGATACAGGATAATCCAACTGATTTCACGGACCTACTTGCACCCGAATTCCAACGCGTTTGGACTCAAACAAGAGTCTTTTTCAAGGACATTTCATATAGCGCTGTCTTTATAATGTAAAGCAGAATTTTGTGCATACACACTGAAAACTAGATCGCACTGTGCATGCGCGATCTCGTAATTCCCACAAGATTACACTATTTCCATTACTGTTCTGTCCAAGTGGGCATAGGACGTAACCAGCGTTAAATGATCCCTATTAACAATCAACATTTTTTTTAATTTTTTTTAACGGTCTTTAGGGCTGGCGTTCCAATGCAGCCTGTATGCTATAGTCCTGTGAATGAACATTTTACCAGAATATATTCTTTTAGACACCGTTACAAGTGCAGAATAAAAATAAAAGGACATGTATTGTATATATAAATAATCCCCTAAAATTCTTCACAGATAGATTAAATACAAATCGCTAAGAATATACTTATGCATATTTTAAACGTATTTTAAAGTATTTATATATTATCATTACATCCCTAAGAAAATGCCCTTAAAATCATAAATATCCATAATAAAAGAGTACAACATATATATCAATTGGGGAACAATCTAAAATCATACCATATATAAAAATATCTATTAAAAGAAAAAGCAATAAAAATCATTGAATAACCCTTTAAAATAATAATATATTCATAGGAATGGGGCAATCTCATAGCCTTCGCTTAATCCCTGTGGAGCTAAAGTGCCGAGTTCATAGATCCAATACATCTTCCTTTGGGAGAGTTTCTTTTGGAGATCCCCCTTCCCTTTCCTGAAGTTTAATGTCACTTGTTCAATAGCCATACAATTGATTTGCTTTGGATAAGAATTGTGCTTAATGTATAAAATGTTTTGATACCGAGCGACTTTACACTATAAATTGCGCTTTACACTATAAAGACAGTGTTATATGAAATGTCTTGCAATCTCCTGAGGAAGTCTTATTAAAAGAAGAAACGCATTGAGACTGTCATTATATTCAGGGACGCATATATATTATCAGGTACGCATATATATTATCACCATTTCTAGGGATTATTTCCCAAAATACTAATATGTTCTATAGTTTTGCAATGATCTGACTATGTGATTACACTATTATTATTATTAATAATCTTTATTTATAGGGCGCCACATAAGCACCGTACACCAAGACAGTACATGGTATAACAGTACAGTAAACAAATAACACTACAACTCACAACACAGTTATTTATAGCCTGGAAAAAAAGTTATAGGTAATGAGAACAGGAGAGAAGAGGGCTCTGCTCATTAGAGCTTAATATCTAAAGCGAAAGGGGCAGACAAACGATTGTCAAATGGGGTGAGTTAATGTAGGGGAATCTAAGGACAAGTAGCAAGAGAGGGAGAGATGGAGGATGAAAGAGAGTGAGGTATACTACATAGTGAAATGGTTAAGAGGAGAACTGGTAGGCTTTCCTAAACAGCTGGGTTTTTATTGACCGTTTGAAGCTATACAGGCTGAAAGATAGGTAGAACGAGGGTGATCATTCCATTGATGGGCGGCAGCATGGGAGAAATCTTGGATAAGGGAGTGAGATGTAGTTACTAGAGGGGAGGAAAGAAGATGGCTTACCAAAGAGGGTAGGAAGGAATGAGTAAAGAGAGGAAATTGTAGATGTAGGGAGCAGTGGAGTTGGAGGGCCTTGTACATTAGGGCAAGACATTTGAAGAGGATTCTGTAGGGGAAGGGTGAGAGAGGAAGATAAGTCTAGATGCAGCATTAAGTATAGATCAAAGAGAAGTGAGATGGAAGTGAGGGAGGCCAGTAAGTAGAAGGTTGCAGTAGTTGAGACAAGAAATGATCAATACATTGACAAGAGTATTGGTGGCATCCTGGGAGAGGAAGGGTCTTATACGGGCTATGTTACAGAGGTGGAAGCGAGAGGGAAGAGTAGGAGTCAAGAATGACACCTAGGCAGCCAAGTTGGGGAACAGAGGAGATAGTGGTGTTGTCAACATTGAAATAGAGTAGAGGAGGAAAGGAGACTCTTGATAAAAGGAAGACAATGAGTTCAATTTTGGCCATGTTAAGTTTGAGAAAGTGTAAAGACATCCTGGAGGAGATGGCAGAGAAGCAATTGGACACCCAAGAGATTAGGGAAGTCGATAGATCAGGAGATGAGAGGTAGAGTTGAGTGTTGTCGTCAAAGAGAGGGTACTGGAGACTGAAGGAATTGATGAGTTTACCTAGGGATGAGGTGTACAGAGAAAAGAGCAGAGGGCCAAGGACAGATCCCTGTGGGACTCCTATGGGAAGGAAGGATATGAGGAGGAGGAACCAGAGGTAGGAACAGAGAAGGAGTAGTTTCAAGGTAGGATATGAACCACAAAAGGACGATGTCAGAAAGGCCACTCGTGTGAAGGGTGTGGAGTAGGATAGGGTGATTCAGTGTGTCAAAGGCCGCAGAGAGGTCCAGAAGGATAAGCAGGGAGAAGTGGCCTGTCTATACACCATGTCTATATGTGGAGCCCTAAGGTAGGGGCATGGTTCAGCGTCTCTGCCAAATCATCTTGTCCAGCCACTGCACAGTACTACAGTACAGTATTCAGATAGTGCATCACCCAAGAAATTGTAGCTATGTGTGTTTCTGCTCTAGACTGTTCAATTGGAATTCCAAGAATATGTGTTGCGGCAGTGACATACTTATTGTGGCATAAATGGTGCCAGCCTAACCTGCCAGTATGACCACTGTGAAAAGCAAAGCTCTATTTAGAAATGCTCAAAATTGTTTGAAAGTGGTTCATTGAACTGGTTCTAAAGTGCGTTAAATTCTCAAACTTTAGAGAGACCAAAAAAATGTAAGCTAAACTAGAGCAAGGTGAAGATTTTCATCAATGTTTGAGACAGTTTAAACAAATTTAAACTGGTTATAGATTGAATACACTGTACAGTGTACTTGAAATCTTCTCCATCCACTCCCAGTTTCCGACACCTCTAAACGTACCACCAGATTACTTGGACATATATGAAACATAGCAAATTGTCTGATGGCTACTTCTTGAGAGGAGAGTGAGTCCCTGACACTTGTGACAATCTTCCAGTTTCCGTAAATTGCCCATACAATTGAGAGTATTCAAGGACCTGGAAATATCCAATGCTGTTACCTGAGGCCCATGACTCGAGCACTATAAGTCACTATGTCTGTTTTGAGGCAATTCATTGTATTTGTGTGTTTTTTCTTTCAATCTTTGGGCTCCTCTGTGCCACAGGCACCTCTAAACCTCCCCCCTCTCCTGCTTCCCACCCCCCCATCCCTCCCAGAGTCACACCTACTTCCTTTCATCTTGGCTTTTCCCCACCAAGCTTTTCAAACCAAATCCCAGTTCTGAGCGATTCTATGGAGTTTGTACATTTACTAACTCTGAAATGACTTATACTGTTACTGGTTGTCATTATGTTATTAACATGTTAAACCTATGCATGTATGCAGAGGCGGAACTACCATTGGTGCAGCTGGGGCCATGCACTGGGGTCCATGGAAATAATAGTGCCCGCTGCACGGCAGATGCACATGGTCGGGGCCCCCGTTCCCTCCTCCCCTTCTCCCTGCACCAGGGACCACAGCTCATTAGTTCTGTCTCTGCATGTATGTATGTTACTTTTGTATTCACTCAATATAATGTTTACAGTAAAATGAATATATTTCAAATGGCATGGACATGTTCAAACCCATCCATTTTATAGTTTATTTTAACATCTACTTGCCAAATCCTTGTTTTTAAGATATTAATCTTTGTTTTTAATTTGAGGGTTTTCCTTTTTTTTTTTTTTAAATCTGGTTAAGCCACACTGGATCTTAAACTGTTAGACAGCGTGATTCCATGTAACTAAAATACCACTTAGAGATCAATCACCCTAACATAGCTAGTAAGTCCCTTGATTATTTTACCAGAAAGTTAAAATAATTAAAAGAACAAAAATGGTACATTTCTAAAACAAGACCTTCCCTTTTGTAAAAGTATCACTGTAAAGGCTCAAGACATTGTGAGAACTGCTTAGACTGGACTATGTGCTTTGGCGTCTGTACCGATGGTGGTCGCTCTATTTAGAGCACTCTACTAAGAAGGACTGTGGACCCACTGCATAACCCGCAGGGAAGTCCTTGCTTCAAAGCTCCTGCGTCCTCCACTGAACCTAGTCCTGGAAAGTTTATTGAAAGTGGTGTACTTTATAAAAAGAAGGGATAGATGTGTAAGGATATTGGATCTGAGTACACATCTTTGTTGTACTACTGCAGCTCGCCATTGCTCTCCCGTGGCCATGTACTATCCCGTATGTTCGAATTACGACAGGAACTCTACTCTTTTCCTCAAGAAGAACACCACGAATGTGCTAAAACATCTTGAATACTGAATTATTATCGAAACTATTATACCTGTGCAATCTCGTTGAAAATGGAATGTGTTGAATCAGGAATTCGCCAAAAAGGTTTTAGCCTTTGGGAAAAAAAAGTTATTACTATGGGGAAGAAGAATGAATGAAGGTGGTGGCAAAGACTGTTTCCCCCAGTCGCAGTTCGTTACATCCAATGAAGTTGACTGACTCACAAACTTTTTTTTTGAAGTGACTGGTTTGAATAATACTTTCCAAAAATATTGAGCAGTTTGCATTGATGCAAGACTCATTCAAGGTTAAGGCCCCATCTGAATTTACCTTTGCGGAAGAAGAACCTCTCACTGAGTTGTCTTGCGACAGCACTTTATAAACAAAATTTGGCAGCATGGAACTAATGAGTTTTGGATATCAGTAATAGATGAATATTCACAGCTATGTGCTAGAGCTGAGTGAATTCCAATTGCGACATCATATCTTTGCGAAGATGGATTTTCGGCAGTTGCTGTGATAAAAAGTAAGTACTGTGCGATGATCGCTGATTTGCGGTACAGCATCTCTTAAATCAATGATCTTCTGCTTGTAGATAAATTGTATTTAGAAAACAACAGATTCAAAATTCTGTTTTGTAGATGGTGACAATATAATCTTTGAATGTTGTTCATCATCATCATACCTATGAGAGCTCAGTATTTGCAACCAATGTTATTTTTGCAGAGATTGGCTATGTTGTGAGGTAAAGTCAGTGATGTTTTCAGCTGGTGGAATTGATGCATCTGGGGTATCACTAAGGTCTGTTCCCCAAACTGAACTTGTTAGAGCCCATAGTAGTGCTGAGTATAATTTTGATTTAGAGGTTGGCCATGTATCCTCCCTAAATGTGAGCGTGATTTTATACATGCATGTTCCAGGTCATTGTTAGGTCGTCGGATCTCGGATCTTGCGAGTTTTGGATTCCATTTTAAGATCCAACATAATGGTGGATGGGAGGGAGGGCGGTCCCAAAGAAGGACAATGCCATCTTGGGAGGGAGGGAGGGAGGGTTGTCACAAGGACAATTCCATCTTGCACCATTTTTCTTTTCTGCCACTGCTGTGTGGCAATGTTTCCTAGATGTGCTGTGAACTGCCGTGTGTTTGAGTCATTGCTCTGTCGCTTAGTATCCAGCCAGGTCGCTGCAGTCTTTGTTTGAAAGTGTATGAAAATAATATTGTGACTTGTGAGGTGGTCAAAATTGACTGCAAATGACTTGAAATTAGTATTATTGAGGTTAATAATAATGTAGGAACAGAAAAAGAGCAAAATTATGTGATTTTAGCATATTTTAGGATTTTTTCTAAAAAATACAAAACCAAAACCAAACACACAAGGGCGGTTTTGCCAAAACCAAAACACAAAGCTAATCCAGATCCAAAACCAAAAACAGTTCATGGGGGTCAGTGAGCATCTGTACATATCACTTTAGATTAGATAAATAAAAAGTTCATCATGCAAAACTGAGAATAAAATAAGAATAGTTAAACAAGTCTGCAGAAAGTTCCTGAAATCCTTTAAAACTAATAAAATATTTCAAAGCACATTCAGTGCTCATTAAGGGTAATGGAGTAGGATCAATAACAGTAATGCTAACTGTAGGATGATCACCCTGGTCTCTTCCTGTAGACTTTATGTAATGCCGCAGAATAGAGTGTAAATAGCATAAAATACACTGGCGAGTCATGTGATGTGTCTAGTTTTAATGAGGATGTTTTCTGTTTTAAAGCAAAATGAACATGATGGAACATTTAATGACTCATATTGACTTTTTACCTTCAATAATAGAACACAACAGAATATTAAACAAAATGTCATATTTCACTATTACTAGCTCTTGGTGTGAAGTGGTTGATAGGCAATAGCACAAACACTAGAGATGAACAAAACTTTGTGGAAGTAGTTCCATTATCTGTGAATCAATTGAGAAATCTGTAAATAACGGTTCAAATAAAAAAAGTTACTTAAAATATGTTTTCAAACAAAAAGAAATGTTTATATAGAATTAATTATTAAAAAGAAACATTTTGGTCAATATCTGCTTTTTAAATGACACTGTTCTGATTGTCCTATGTTGACATGACTGTCATAAATTGGTTTGTTGGTTGTGAAACACTGACAGTTAATAAAAAATCAGAATTGACTGAAACATTTTACTTATCTAACTCGTTTGTTGGGTTAAAGTAATAGGCAAACCTCTGAAATGAAGACACTAGCTGTATAGTTGGGCAGCCTGGCACCCTGCAGGCAAAGCTTGTGAAAGTGGACAGCTTAGCGGTGGCCTCACCTGAGGGCATAGCGAGTTGTCAACAGCCCTTCTTATTATTCCATGAATCAGGATGTAGATTGACAGCTTTGCTTCCCTGTAGCTGCTGATGACTTTTGTGAATTAACCTACGGAATTAAGTCGTTATTTTCTATGGTGGGCAATAATACTGTAGATTAGCAGTCGCCCTCCTGCCTATCTGGGCATTCAGTCCCTATGAATAACTTTTTAGGACCCTAGTAATGATAAGACATTAAAAAAAAATTACAAAAAGTAAATATTTTGGAAATTACTTGGCCAATCCATTCCCGATACCCCAGTATTCTGGCTCCTCAATAAAATAGATATGTCTATATCCTGCTTTAAAAAATCTTTGCTAAAATTTGTGATATCGGCTGCTAAGGCAGTTATACCTGCAAGATGGAAAACAACTACACCACCAAATATCCGTGAGTGGATTAATAGATTAGAGTATTATAGGTCTATGGAGGAACTACATCTATCAACTGCTGATTCTTTTGAAACATATTCTATTATTTGGGGTCCTTGGTTGCATTTTATTGATTCTCCAGATTTCGCAGCCTTAAACATACCCACCTGAGCTATGTGTATGTGTATGTATATGTATGTATGTGTATTTATATATATATGTATATATGTATATAAATGTATAGATACAGAGATATAAGGGATCTATATGATTATTAGATTAGGTTATTCTTCAAAATGGTTTTAAATAAGATTTAGATATATTTTAATCGATTAGCTGAGACCTTAATTGATATATTGATATGAGTTCTTATTATGCTATCCTCCCACCCTTTCCTTCTGTTTTTACCCCTTCCCAACCACTGTGCTTGTGTTTTAGTTTTTGGTACTAGGTTATCAATAGCTTTCCTTATAAGATTAGAAATGTTCATTCTTTATATTGACACAATGTCATGAGATTGTATTTTCTTTATAATTGACCAATCAGAACAAATACTGTTGAAAATGTTTGTATAACCTTTTTATGTTCTTAAATCTCAATAAAAACTTATTTTTTAAAAAAAAAAAAAAAGAAAAGGAAATATTTTAGTTACAGTTTAACATGTTACTATGTAGACAAGACAGCCCAACATTTTTTTTAGTCTA
Organism: Mixophyes fleayi; assembly: GCF_038048845.1. NCBI lineage: Eukaryota > Metazoa > Chordata > Amphibia > Anura > Limnodynastidae > Mixophyes > Mixophyes fleayi. Next base: position 224,688,391 of record NC_134406.1, on the reverse strand, counting down.
TTCACTTTAGACCTATCTCCCGACATGTGAGAATCCGACATGGGGGCAGGGGGCGTGGTCACATCATGGTAGGGGTGAGGTCACACCCATGAGCTTGTATAGCGCTTTTAAATAACAAGGTTACTGCGTACTCTCCACCCCTCCCAACACCTCCATTGCTGTGCACGCAGCACCATTCACCACTGCACGCAGCACCATTAACCACTGCTCTGCCATGCAGACGGACGGTTGGCAGGTATGACTTAGTAGCATTGGACAGTGGTATAGCACTTGAGGTAGCATTGATAGCAATAGCATTGGTGCCAGGGCCTCTTCGGTGAACCCTATAACCTACATGTGCTCAGTACCTGTTGTTTTATTAAACTCTTAGCAACCGCTAAAGCACCAGAACAGCCTTTATCTACACTGACAATTCATTTAAGGGGAAATGGCATTGTAATGACAAACCCTTTACAAATTATCACAACTATAATATTTATTTACTTGACACAAGCGAATGACTTTAAACAAACTGACCTCAGATATATGTCAGCTTTCAACTATTTGATTATTTTCTCAATAAATGCATCTATCCTGACAAGCAAATATAAGGAAGTACAATTCATCTCCTACTATAACAACATTTTTATGTACAGTGTCACTTTAAACGTGCTGCTTTAGAATACTTTGCAATTTGTATGTTTGTTTTATATTGCTTTATGTGGGTGAAAATGCAAAATAGTTCCAGCTGCAATAACCGATTACATCATCATTGGCCCATATGTGTTTGTGAAAGAGCAACCATCTTTGTTTGCTAACTAGGAAGTCACATACTTAACTCTTTATGATGGTTTTTTTTCACAATAATATAAAGGAAATGCATTTTTCCCAGGAAAATTATAGTTGTTGATAAGGCAGTGAATAGAGCTTTCACAAAACACTCTGATTAAAATTAAACTCCCAAGATGGTCTTCACTGAGAATCTTCAATTAAGAAATCTATAATGAACAAATGCTGATCAGTATTTGCAATGATAATATTCTTTTGGCAGGAGACAATTGGAAGCGGTTCAGGGTTATTAGATTTTGAACAGAAGAAAATGAATGCTCATCCGTTTTATTCTCTGAAAATAATTTGTCAACACAATACTGCAGCCAGGAACACTGGGTAATGACATTCAAATGAGCTATAGCAATACATCATTTTTCTGCTTGTAACTTGGAAAGTTAGTCTGTAAAGACTCTGAAAAAGCTCACTACTAATTAAACTGGTTATCCACTAAAAGCTAGAAACAGCCTACAGAGTGCATACTACCCCACACAAAGTAAGAGTTTTCACAGTACAGTAACGGGATGACACTTATGCGAAATGCCTAATTTTCACAGAAAACGTGTGACATTATATTTAGGGACCATTTTAAATTCTTTATCTTAAATTATTATATTTGAACTTATATTTTTCTTAGCGGGGCTCTTTTAATCTTATGCTTACAATAGATCACTATTGTAAGTGTTCTATTAATACAACGCGGTAGCAAAAATCTAGACTGTCTCTCTTTCCAGACATGGCCGTTCCCAGCTTGAAGGAAATTTCAGCGGGTTCACAATGACCCCTCATAACGGGCTCATATTGAATGTGATGGTAATTGTCTGTGTCATAATACTGGAACTGAGGCTGTCACTGGTTCCAACGTTAAATTGAGTTGCATCCTGTTTTAGTAGACTGCTGGAACCACACACAGCAAAGTGCATGCAAGTGAGCTGAGTACTAGGGGAGGTCCACGGGCAGCCCCTGGTATGTGCAAACCAAATTCCAGCTGTGGGTGAGAGCTACAGGAATGCCCATCTGAAGACACCTCACCCATTGTTGCCTACTCTCCCGGAATGTCTCACAAATTTTTGGGAGTTCTCCCAGACTCCCAAGAAAGCAGTAAAACCTCCCGGATCCAGCTATCTCTATTGGTGAAGTGGGATGGGGTGGCGCTAAATGGGTCATCATGGCCCCGCCCCATGCTTGAGATTAATCGAAAATGGCAAAGATTGAAAAGGGGCGGGACCTAACAACGCTATTTGCTTGGCCACGCCCCATCGACGGACACCCTCCCAGACAACTTATTTAAAAAGTCGGCAAGTATGCACCCCACCATGAGGAAGAGGGAGGTTTTAAAAGACGGATGCAGGGAGACAGGACAGTGCTGACTAGGAGTTACTACTCCCATCAGACTGGTCCAGGATAGTGCCTGTGGGGACAATGAAGCTTCTAAGGACTGTGCGTTCTTTGTGGGCCAGCAAAAATCAGGAAGACATTGAGCTCAGTCCCTACCATGGAGTGGAGATTGTGGCTCAGTAGCCGGGATTACGCATCAAAGTGATTGAGACAAAATTGCTGGTGAGGTATAGGTGTGTGCAGTTTGCAGTGTGGTGAACTCTATAAAAACAATAATAATATTAACCCTCTGGTATTGTGGAATACTTGTTATTGTTTTGTGTGCTGTGTGTTACATGTAATAAAAAGGTCCATTTTTCACCCACTACTTGCCTAAGTGATTTATTTAACCCCCTTTGAAGCATTGAGAAGGTCACAGGCAATGCAACTGGGCTGACCTACGGGTAGAAGGACGAACCGGCTTAATTTTGCCCTGGAATCCTCACAACTGACTTGTACATAGCTGAATCTATTCTTCAGGCAGTACATACTAGAGTTCAGTTTTAATTAAATAAATAACTTGAAAGGTTATTAAACCTGCAAAACTGGGCTTGTCAAACAGCAAAATATTTAAATGTACCAAAATAACTTTGTAGAAAAGAGCATATGCCACTTACATACAGTGGAAGCTGCCATTACGTGGGATAAACCAGTATTCATGGGAATCAGTTTACCAGAAACCAGTGAGTATGGTCACAGTCCCTCAGTGCCTGCATTCTCATGAATATTAATACAATATGACTGTCTCCACAAGTGACACGTGCACTTTACAAATAGTAATACGCTTTTTTCCTCTCCCTGATGCACAGTGGCAGTCGCCATCTGTATACTTTCTCTACTAGCATACCAATAAATATGACTACTTGCTTTTATTTACATATGGATTACAAATTACTAGAACAAATATCTAGTATAATAAATGAATAGTAACTTTTTCCCATAAGAAAATTAATTCTAGAGTCATTTGGTGATTGTCTTTTAGTTCCTAGGCTTGGGCAGCCTTCGGCAATCAGGTGTTGTAGCAACACAGATGGTTATCCACAGATTCCCTACCTACATGATAAATATCAAGCCAACACTTATCACAATATTTTCTTATTCAACCTGATTAAGACCATCTTGGGCTCCAAGGCAGCCCTAGTAACCGACTCCTCGATCCTCCGTCCTGCCTTCACACAGTGCTGGAGGTCTCAAAAAGACATTTTCATGGCAACATATTGAATTCTGCTAGATCACATACAAGATAAAAGTTTCTGCCCTCCTACATCTATCACTGTGTACTAAATAGCTCATCTCTTGTAATCCATTAATACAATATCCTGCTACTTTGCTATATAACAAATCATGCATATAATTGAGTTAAAAAAATATAACTGAAAAGATGTTCAGCAAACACGTTTGTTCTTACTTTTGGAGAAAGCTGACCTTGCTTAAGTCATCGTGAATCAGTCTGATTCAGTTGAGAAGCCAGAGCTTGATTGATTGACTGAGTAACAGAAATGCTTGATATGGACCGCATATTGATTCATTTATACACTGGGGCAGGGCAAATGAGGTGACAACATTCATAACTGACATGTTGTGCTTTATCATTTTAGCATTTTGTCCTATATAAGTGCTGTAGAGTTGTTAGAGGTTATAGCTGTTTAGCTGTTTGTGTGTAGAGAGAAGGAAATACTTTACTGTTTAACAGCTTCAGCGAAAAGTCAGAATGAACAATGTTTTATTTTTACTTTTAATTTAAAAAAAATATTATATTGGGATAGAAGAGACCTTGGAGTAAATTTATCAAGCTGTGGGTTTGAAAAAGTAGAGATGTTGCCTATAGCAACCAATCATATTCTAGTTATCATTTATGTAGTACATTCTACAAAATGACAACTAGAATCTGATTGGTTGCTATAGGCAACATCTCCACTTTTCCAAACACGCAGCTTGATAAATTTACCCCCTTATCTGTGCTCCCTTATGTAGGGAATGGAGGGATCGGAAATGTAGCCAAAACGAGGTAATAGGAGACCCCTAGACCTAAAGTAATTGTACAAAAACAGAAAGAACTCCAAGGTGCAAAAGGTTGTGGAGGTGGCCATGGATGTGTAAGATGATCTAGTATACTAGACAGAAAGTTGTGTATGTGAAGGACGTTTATTTGCATCAACATTTGTATATAGTCAATATATACGCTTATTATACACAAAATGTAAGTACATTCTGTCCAGAACTCCTAAATAAATTTATAATCAAATACAATGCCTATAGATAGTGTCACAGTAATCAAACAGTAATAGGCAAATGAGGAATAATATAGTGAAAGAAAACAAATCAAGATTTTTTTTTTGAATCAAAATCTAAATCAAAATCAAAAAAATGAAAAAGAAATGTAACAAAAACCAGAATACACATACAAAATATACATAAAATATACAAAACACAAAATATTTTGATTTAATGCTAATAAATAATCTGAAAAAAATGCTGGGTAAATATTGCACTGTAAATGGTCCAGTTGTCAGATGTAAATAATGTCTTTAAGGTGTTCCAAAAAGTGAGCACAATGCAGGAAAAAAATAGGAAAAATAGGAAGTTCAAATAGGTGAATTGTATATTTAAGTAAAGTGGGACTGATATCCCAAATTGTTGAATAAGAAATGTGATGGCAGTATGATAAACTGAACACTTGCTTAGGCTCCAATAGGCACAAACTAGCTTCATGTCTCGCTTCAAATAAATATTTGTAAAAGCTCTGCAAAGTTAGACGAGCTTGTGCCGACTGTAAGTATTCAGCTACTGAGAGCCGCAGTGTATATGCTACTTGTTTTATTCTCACACTAAAAGCTATGTATTACTCCAAAGGTGTTCATAGATGTTCATAAATGGCAATAAATGTCAGGAAAATGTTGCAATATCTATATCCAAGGCATTTCCCCTGTAACAGGCTTCTTCAGGGATGAACTGTTAGTTGTTTAAGCTTTTTTTTTCCTGCATATAGTTTTTCCTTTTCCTATAAAAAATATTTTCCAAACATGTTTCTCTTCTTATGTGTGTGTAATTTATAACTTTGTATTATATGGCAGATACACAAATGTCATTTCTGCAGTGCCCAAATTTCACTCTTTCAAACTCATCAAACACCAGCTTCAGGAAAATTATTCTGTGTCATCTACCAGCACTGTGGGCACTGTGCCCCATTCTTACCATTTAAATATATACACTCAGGATCAGACTTCTAGCGGTGCCTCCCCTTGGCCAATATTTACTGTATTACCCTGTTTACTGCCATGCTGCTGTTCATGTTTATTAATAGTATGGCTTTGGTTTCAATAGCCATTTGTATTTACAGTTAATTGTCAAAGAATACAGTGAAGCATTGTTACTGAACATATATCAAGACTGGGATTCTGTTGGTGATCATACACAAAAATACACATTTCACCTAGGTATTTAAATATTTAAATCACGTAATTCTGCATACTAAATTTTTCATTAAAAAATAAGTCTAATTACCTTGAAGGGCCTGTAAGCTTCGAGTCTGTACGACAATGCAGAGCTGCAGGACAAGCTGTGGAGCGCTTTCCAGAAATGTGGCCAGCAAATGCAGCATACTCACATCTGCAAACTCGTAGACCATCTTCCAATAAAATCTCCATCTGTCGTTCTCTCCACTTCGCCTGCTGCGAATCCCCAAGTATATGGTATGGAAATACCTGAAACCATGACGAAAATACATTTGTCATTAATGTACAGAAGGATAACAACATATCACATAGATAGCAACAGCCTGCAAAGTTTGAGACATATAGGAGTCTATTTACTAAGACCGCTACCTTAATGATGTTTCAGCAGTAAGAGGAGTCTTACCACGTGCCAAACCATTCCTGGGACTCTCTGAGCATGCATAAGCTGGCATTCTGGCTTGGCCATGCATACTGGTATTTGGACCGGACTTGGCATTCCAGTTAGAGATTCCATAAATATAAAACTTAAAACAATTTTCCTTTTTTTTAAAAAAAAAAAAAATTCTATTTTTTTTTTTTAATTTTATTTTAATAATAAAACCTATTTTCCTGTTGGTGCTAGCCTTTGCTGGACACAAGCTTTGGCAAATAGGGAGAAGCTCTAAATTCTGCAATTTTTTTTTATTCCACATGAATGCTTAAGACATTACAGCATATTAAAGAAATGTTTACTATTAAACAACTTTAAAAAACATTGCAACATGATTAGTATAATTTGGTGCTCAGTATATATCTGGGGTCAGGAATGTGTGTCATTTCTGTTGTTAGAGGGGCTACACCCAGGAAAGTTCCCCTGTGAGGTTATCCTGAATATAAAACAGACATCTGGAAAATACAGCCCTGAATTTCTTATCTCGCTAGCACTGCTGCTTCAAGCTTATTTCCAGCTGAGACTGGAATTGCTTTTCAACTGGTTTTGAAATACGTTTGATGATCACAGTGACATGTTAGCAACCAGCATTGCTGCCTTTACTAAATCTAGCTCTTGTCTACATACTTCCACCTAGGCTTACTAGTGTCCTGTGGAAAACAAAGCATGGAGGCCTCTTGGCATCTGACCAGTGAATCTCAGTGCCATATTGTGACATCCTATTTCATACACTGATAAGTGAAATTACCCTGCGCTCAGCGAACCTGCTCATTTATAGAGCTGAAAATTATGATGGGCCTATAACACATCTTATTAATTAATTCTAATATATAAAAGAGAAAATTTGTCCTTCTGTCCTTCTGTCTGTCTTTCTATACAAATCCACATTTTTCAAGGGAAGATCATGAAATTTTGCATACGAGTGTATTAAAACATGACAGAGGCAACTAAAAAATTTGAAATTGAAATTCATTACGAGGAGGGGGTGGCGAGGGGGGTAACACCTAAAAATCATCGAAAACGACCATAACTCTGGAATGTCTGGAACAATTTACACCAAACCTGGTACACATATGACTTACAGTCTGACAACAAATATTGTGGGGGCAAGACACCCCTAGCACTCCTAAGGGTGGGGGTGGCGAGGGGGGTAACACCTAAAAATCATCGAAAACGACCATAACTCTGGAATGTCTGGAACAATTTACACCAAACCTGGTACACATATGACTTACAGTCTGACAACAAATATTGTGGGGGCAAGACACCCCTAGCACTCCTAAGGGTGGGGGTGGCGAGGGGGGTAACACCTAAAAATCATCGAAAACGACCATAACTCTGGAATGTCTGGAACAATTTACACCAAACCTGGTACACATATGACTTACAGTCTGACAACAAATATTGTGGGGGCAAGACACCCCTAGCACTCCTAAGGGTGGGGGTGGCGAGGGGGGGTAACACCTAAAAATCATCGAAAACGACCATAACTCTGGAATGTCTGGAACAATTTACACCAAGTCTGGTACACATATGACTTACAGTCTGACAACAAATATTGTGGGGGCAAGACACCCCTAGCACTCCTAAGGGTGGGGGTGGCGAGGGGGGTAACACCTAAAAATCATCAAAAACGACCATAACTCTGGAATGTCTGGAACAATTTACACCAAACCTGGTACACATATGACTTACAGTCTGACATTAAATATTGTGGTGGCCCCAAAAACAAGGAAAGGCCTATATACTGCTGTTCTTCTATCTTTCTATACAAATCCACAGTTTTCAACACTGCGGAGGATCTCGGGTAATTCGGGCCACGGCGGAAAAATAAGAGGAAGCGGCTGTGACAGCGTCACCATGAGAACAGCAGCCCCAACAAAAGCTGAGGCCACTGCTGCTCATCACTGCACATTACACATATAACTATCTAACCTCATGGCATACAGGAAGTTGATGCCACGTCACCATGGCAACAGTGGCTCTAGCTGAGGCCTGGAAACTGCTGTCCTTCTGTCTTCCTATGTATTTTTCTTTTCTTTTACAAATGTGTTAGCAGTTGTGCACATATTATCTTCCTTAATATTTTATTGTTCTTTCCTGGTACGCATGAACTTGAAATAATAAAATGCCACGAAAGAAAAGAAAATGAAGAAACGAGAAATGAGAAATATAGTTTATCAAGCTGTTTTGAAGTAATTGTTTATCGGTTCGTTCCATCATATACAGTTCAAATACAGTTTTACATTTTCACTTTTCACCTTCTACTGGTCCAATTTTAACATGATATTTACATGTATGTTTAATATTTCGATTGATTTTTGTAAATAAACATTCTTTAAATCCCGGGCAACGCCGGGTATTCTGCTAGTCATAGATAAAATCCCTACAACATTGAATTTGTTTTCTGCACCAAGACCAATATAATGTTATCTAGGAAGTGGTCCAATCTGCTTTGCTTTTCATAAGCCGATGTTTGCAATGCCAAAGCTTTCTTTTCTTAGGAGCTAATTTGTCCCACAAATTGGTGGCCAGATTTGCTGTTGTCAGCTAACGTGCTAATGCAACTTTTTCCTCTGACAGAAATCAACTTCACACTCTCACCCCAAAAACCTTTATTAATTGTACAGATTACGAAGAGCAACCTAGTCATATAAAAATCATATCAACATTGCATTCTTCACAGATTTTTGGAACAAAGAGAAAGTCCACCAGCCCAAGTTTATAGGTATCTACTAAAAGCCATGCTCATTAGAGCAACCAGGAATCCCATCCATCCTGGCTAAGACTACCCGGGTAGTATTAGATCAATCAACAAGACTTAGAACATGCAGCAAACTCACCAACCCAAGACCCTTAGCCCATCCAGTGCACCCACTACACCCAAACTTCATAGAACACGGAAAACATCCAAGTTCATCAGAAGAGGATTATCTCAACTTAATTAGAAAACATAGGAAGTGGCCTAGTGGTTAGCACTTCTGCCTCACAGCACTGGGGTCATGAGTTCAATTCCCGACCATGGCCTTATCTGTGTGGAGTTTGTATGTTCTCCCTGTGTTTGCGTGGGTTTCCTCCAGGTGCTCAGGCTTCCTCCCACGCTCCAAAAAACATACTGGTAGGTTAATTGGCTGCTATCAATATTGACCCTAGTCTGTCCCTCTCTGTCTGTGAGTGGGTGTCTATATTAGGGAATTTAGACTGTAAGCTCCAATGGGCAGGGACTGATGTAAATGAGTTCTCTGTACAGCGCTGAGGAATTAGTGGTGCTATATAAATAAATGATGATGAAATGATGATGATGATGATGAAGATGATAGGAAGCCTGCTACCCAAAGTTCATTTTACCATAGAGCCAAACTTACCATAAGTATATAATTAATTGAAAAGTATCCCTGTGAATAATAATGCAATGATTCATTTATTTTATGCTTATTAAAGAGTGAGCATGGACCCAGAGTTTGCAGATTTAAAACATTATTTAAAAATAAAATGCCAAGTAATTATACATCTTCTGACTACTGTAATTGACTAATATAGTGTTCAATAAAAATTACTATTATTACTATACTGCAATAATATAACTAAATTGATTCAAATTACTTTTTATCCCAATTTCTGCTAAATAAAATAAATTATTGGCACTAGTGTAACACATACATCAAATAATTGATAGATCCTATTAATGCATTGCACTGTAAATACAATCCAGGATGTGCAATTTCCAAGAAACAAGAGTAATGTGAAACAAAAAGCTGAGGATTCATTTGATATTCTTCAAGAGAAAAATATCTAAAAGTAGAACTGTAAAGATTTGAGACAAATGTTCCCTGGAGCACATGCCTAAAAGGTTAAACTTATTATTCAGCGAGTTTCAGAACTCATTCAGTTGTGCTTGAGGTGATGTGTTTTCATATCTTGTTTAAAGGTATAGAATAAATGCTTACAAAACACAATGAGAAATAATAAACACAAAATAATAAACATGAAGTAGTAAACAAAGTGACTTTGTATCTAAATCTGGCATTTTATTATCTTGATGAGGATTAAACATAAAATATAATTACCATTATATAAATACAACCTGGTTGTTGTATCGGTGGATGGTCTCTAAAACAGTGACATTAATAAATTGTTTTCTGAATAACAGCAATGTATAAAACTATTCTGAAAAATGATTTGCTATGAATAGATTGTGAGCATGATATGAAATCTTGCTAAACTGATCAAGCGTTTGGGCGTTATTTATTAAGCACTGGACTTGTTTCATAGACTAATGCTATGTATTACTGAGAAGAAGACTATAATTGAAATAATTGGAGTGTTTATAAATCTCTATTTATTCATCACTCTGTATTAGGCTGCAATGTTAGGGGGAGCTCTTTTTCTAACTGAGCAGGCAGAGTCTGAATGACAGATTTGCTCTGTTGAAATAAACTGCATGGATTTAATTCATACATAGGGACAAGGACAGTGATGTCAGAGCAACTTACCTGACAAGACGTTTAGTTTTTTAACTGACATCAGGTTGCATTAAGACACTATTCTAAAGAGGTGTATTGGCTCAGTTGTCTCTGGCAGTACATTTTGGGGTGCAGCAATAGGAATGAAATTAAAGTAAGAAAATGCTAATTAAAATTAAGTTAGTGCCATTTACCTTGTTTGTGGATGTAATTAGATTTAAAAATACACTAGTTGTAAATTCCAGCAGACTAGCTAGGGACACCATTGGTGGAGAAGTAATATTAAACTTTACATTTTAACAGAGCTGTAGTAAGATATAAGGGTGACATTGTCACTGGTTCATATCTGAACATTTCCATTTTGGGTTTTTATAGTCTCTGAAGTAAAAATATATAATGTATTATGTAAAGATAAATTAGTGCACATGTTGAAATAGTTCAAAAGTAGAACTGTTCACAACCAGCTAAGAATGGAAACAAACATTTTATTTTTGTAAACTCTATTACAGGACAATACCATACATTTAAAGGCATAAAAGACACACAATACATTTTCAGGGTTAGGATAACACATTAAATAATGCTTCATTAATTAGTCATCGTTTGTGATTTGACTACAAGTTAATTCTCATAAATACATTTTCAGTTATCACTTTCCATTATCAACTCTGAAGCAATCAAATGATTAAATATCACTTATCCTAACACAGACCCCTAAAGTATTCCACCGAGACCCCATCTTTTTTATGAACACACTTGATTTACCACAACCTTCTTGCTCTCCTAAGGTTCAATCAATGGAATGTGTTTCAGCAACCCCATTCCAGATATTGTAAAGTGTCAATCAGTCTTCTATGGAGACAGTATCAATGCTCTTAATGGAATCTCTATACAGTACACTTACACAGTGATCTCAACTCTGAGCTCATCAAGAGCTCATACAATTAGTTTTCATGATCTCCCTGGAGGAAACCCCAGCTGCAATTTTAAGATGTAGATCGTAAATTTTGCAACATCATTGAGTGGGATGTTTTCCAAATCCTTATTAAAACATGTGGGGATATTTACTACATGTATAGACCCTTTTCAAAATAATAACATAGAAATATATATATATATATATACACAAGTTAACCCGTGCATGATTCTCATGCATTCTAGTCAAATCAAGCTACTGAAGGTGTTAAAAAGGTTCTTGTCATGCATTTGGGGCTAGGCCAGGCCTCCTCAGGGGAAGAGCGTTACTTCCTGACGTAAGCGCCCTTTTTTAACGTGGCTTTGTCCACATGTCACCACCTCATCATTCTTCTCCATCACCTCATCCTTCATCTTCATCGCCACATCCTTAATCTCCATCGTCTTACTGTTCTAAAACCTCTCGATACACAACGTTTTTGCTAAACACCTTATCGCTGTGCTCAATCAGTCTTCCTTGAAGGGCAGTATTCATAACCTGCACTTTCACATCACTGCTTCTCCGTACTTGTGAAAATGCGACATACAATTGTCCATGACCAAACACAGGCTCTGTTAAATAAATACCCACACGGTCAAGAGTTTGAGCCCTCAACTGGTAAATTTAGCCTTTACTACCCCTCCCACGGGGGGAAGGGGGGATGATGGAAGTTAACTGACTTCACTATTCTAATTTTTTTGTCAAATAATGTCAGTATACCAAATTTCAGGTCAATTGGATGAGCCCTTTCTGAGAAAATAGTTTTTTACACACACACACACACACACACACACACACACTAACACACGCCGCTAGGCTTATATATATTAGATATATTTATTTGTTTGTAAGGTTTATTTACCGCTGAATTTAATATGTGGACATAAATGAATCTGCATCCAAAACTTTTTGCACATTTACTTTGATTGTAATAACATGGTGCCAAGAAGTAGCTAAATATTACAAAGATGGGGGTTCAAGACTGAAAACATGGTTTTATAATAAATAGATTTCTTAGGTAACATTTTTTCACGTATGTAGATTCACCAGTTGGAAAATTACTTTTACAGCTTCTCATAATATATATTTTAAAGGGACACTAATAGTAATTTTTAAAATTTTCTGATGATTTTGTCTAATGGGAATATATAGGGGTGAGTATGTAAAACAATATTGTTATTATTTAAAGTTACCTAGTTTCTACGAAGGCTGCAGAGTTCACAATTTAGTAAATCTGCGTTTCTTTCTCTTTTTCCCATAATCCTTTTGCCTCCTATTAGAGCTCTCTTCAGTTATGAAAGCTGTCTCACAATACAACAGCTTAGGGACGTAAATTGGTGGCAATGAATATGTGTGATATCATTTGGGGTAGAGTACGATTCACTGAGGATGTGGCCATTTCTGGAAAGGACCCACAAGAGGTAGCAGACAAAGGGCTAGATTTACTATGCTGCGAGTTTGAAAAAGTGGGAATGTTGCCTATAGCAACCAATCAGATTCTAGCTGTCAAATATTTCCCATATGTCCAGCTATACTCAGTATAGGGACCACACCCACCTAGATTATATGATTAACTTGAGTGTCGCTTGTTTAAATACATAACAGTAAGGATGAAACACAGTAAGAAAAATCTGTATAAAATTGATGTAAGATTTTGTTCTGAAAAGGTGTCTTTTAGTTTCCTCTTATTCATCAATGTGTTTGTCATTGTTGGTGCCATATATAAGTTACTGGCTAATATGTTGCTGTACATTTATTTGAGTACATTAACTCCAATTCTTACTCTTATATTCGGTTAATTTTACTTTCATACAAGTCTATTTTACATATTCCATGGACCATAAAAGGCTGGTTTTACACCAAAACCCAGGTATCTTTTTATCTAGCATGAAGCTGGCTGTGTACTTTCTTACAATCCAATTTGATCAAAGGACAGCTCACTTGGGCAAAACAAACCTGACTACTTGACATTAATTTACAATAGCTGTCATTGTACATAAAATACAAAACCAAAGTGTCACTTTTATATACGTACTTGATGTCATGTCCAATATTCTTTCACTGAAAATGGTAAGGGTGGAAAAGAGAATTTCTGAATTTTATTTTATTAATAACCTTACCGTTCTTTTTAGAAAAATAACCTTTTTGCTTAAACTGTTTGCAACATAGTAATATTGATAATCAGCCCTAGATTATGCAATTAATTATAATTAGTTCTTAGGTTTCCCAAGAAACGTTCATGATTATGACTAACTTTTATTTTTGTAGACAGGGACATGGTGTTGTAAAAAAAAAACCTTTTTACAACAGGAATATTGCTGGATTAGGACTCTGGACACAACCTCTCCCAGGGGATTGAATGACACTTTGAATATCACTACTGTCCTATAATTAAATTGTTTATAGGAACTAGTGGTCGAAGTTGAAATCTAGAAGTGGTGGTATGGAAAATGTAAGTGAATGTAATGTGATAGTTTTACAAGGTAGATAGTAAGAGAAGTGGCGGTATAGCATACCACCGCATGCTAGCCCACTTCGACCACTGGGCATAACTATAGGGGGTGCAGCTGAGGGGCCTGTTATTGCTTCCACCCATGATGCTTTGGTTCCCTATTCCCTTCTATGGCACTTGCCAACACTGATATATGGAGCTCCGGGAGATGCCGGATAGGGAGACTGGTGGGAGAGCGGGAAAAGTCAATCACCCTCAATTCCCCCCCCCCCCCCCCCGCGGTGAAAACAACTTTTTGACACGGGAGTCGGGACCAAAATAACGCGATCCACTGCAACTTGGTTTATTGAGGCTTCCATACATACACTTCACTATTAAGTGGGCAAGAGGCGGGAGAATTGCCTACTCTCCCGGGAGTCCGGGAGTCCTACCGGACATTTCATGAGTCTCCCAGACATTCCGGGAGAGTTGACAAGTATGTTCTATGGTGTCTGCTGTCAGCAGGGAGCTTAATGAGTTCCCTGCTATTTGAACGCTTACACTGCAGGGGATTTGAAGCCAAAGAGTGCCATGCACAGGAGTTAACACTCAAGGACTCCAGAATGACATTCTGGTCAGAGCAGGAAGAGCAGAGCAGAGCGCAGCAGAGAAAAAGGATGTGGGAAAAGGAGGGGAGAAGCCCGATAAAAATGTTGCTATGGGGCCACCAAATTCTAGTTACACATCTGCATATAGGTGTTTCTTGATTTAATCAACCCATGTTTTGTATACAATGGTTCTTCAGATTATAAATTCCCATATGAGTTTCATTTTCTATCTTTTTTGGAGTTTGGGGTTTAGTGTATATTTATTTTTTAAGAAAAAATTCTTGAAACTTGACTCTAAACCTCTTACATACTGCCGTACGAATATGTTTACACCGTTTGGCAAATGTAAGTATTTTCATGAGACATGTCTAATGAATGTTGTATGTCCCTATTTGTGATTCTTTCACTACAATTTGTTACCAAACACAATTTATTAACTTTTATCCACATTTCATTATGTTCACTTACATATACCATTTTTGTAATGTAATGTTTCATGAATATTAATTTTCACTTTTATATTTTAATCACTCACACATACGAAATCCCATACATATATTTTTAGTAAAATAAATTATATTTTAAGTTTTGTAAGTTACAATATAAATTGTCATGCCTCTCCCTGTCCATGCTCTGGGGCCACCATCAGATATATTCTACCTTTTCCTATTACCATTGCTGTATAACAAAGATAATATTGCTCTGCACTAGAGCTGAATTATATATAGGCAAACATTATTGTAGCTCATTGGCCATAATGTTCCATAAATTCGACCCAGTGTCGGAAAAGTCCTCCTGAAAAAAAAGAGCTTTCAATGTGAAAAACCAGTTGGGTTCGAGCTCTTTTTTGGTCGCCACTTTGCTACGTTTTCATATTTTTTCATACTAGAGAACATATATATTTAACTCTTTGCTCTTCAGTGCCTTGTGTGGGGAAGGGGCTCTTCTATGATAGTGCAGCATTCCCACTATTTAGCCTCTATGTTAAGGACTTAGTCCAATGATATACTTATATGTAACAAGTACATTAATGCTTTTATGACAGTCTAATTGTTTGTGAAATCCACTAATTTTTACATGTGTTTTGTACTGTACTTAAAATAAAATTAATTCTTATAAAGTTTATTGAACTGGCAATTTTTTATTGTGCTTTATAAAGGGATATTTTTCTCTGCGAGGGTTTATTGTCTTCACACTACTTATTTAATTAGTAAAGAGATCTGCAGAGAATTGCCTTATTCCAACTATCTTTTGAAACACCACAAATAGCCCCAAACCAGATGTATTAGTCAGTCTGATTATCTGCAGATTAACATAAAATCTAATTTTTTAAAAAAAACATTCCCAAATGATAATAATTTTATTTGCAAAGTATTATTTATAACTCTTCTGATGACAATAGAGCGTATATGCAAAGGTTACATCCTCCCAGACAACCTGAACAAGGCCCATCCAGAAGAGAGGATCTCCTGCTTGGATCGCTAGATGTTTCGGGTCCAGCTGAATCGTCTAATCCAGTGGATACCAAACTTTCTCACTTTGAGGCACCCCTGGGGTCTCAATAATTTTTTCAAGGCACCCCTAAGCCAAAATAATTACCAAGTAGCCCCCACCTTGCTTACCACCGGCCCTGGCTGCGGCACCCCTGTGAGATCGCCGTGGCACCCTAGGGAGCTGTGGCACACAGTTTGAGAACCACTGGTCTAATCCATAGAATGTAAGGAAGGTACATTTTATTTTAGGTTAACTTATTCCACCTAAAACTATTTTACATTTGGGTTGAGTAAGCCTTTAAGATGCTGCTGACCTGTTTGATGAACTGTATCAGTTTTGCTTGAAGAGGTTGTCGTCTGAGACCACACTCCTTCCTTCCCTATTCACTACAATGAAAGTTGTCTGCAGACAAAACTAATGTTACTTCTTACATAGTTGCAACTTTCTATAAAACAGTTAACTCTTCAGTGCTACATGGAAGCTGATAAATATTATTTCAACATAATGGAGCAGAAACAATAAGAAACTTTAGTAATCATATTATCAATTGAGGGATATGAAATAAAACAAATAAATAGGTTGTCATATCTCAACAGTGTGAATAGCAGAACTTGACAACATCAGTATAAACCAGGTGTCTTAACTGGGGTCTCTCTGCTATTTTATATTATTACTTTTGAGTAGTGAATCCATACATTACACATTGGGAACGGAGATGACGTAGGGACCATTGCTGCTTGCTAGGTCAAAGTTAAAATGTGCCTGTGAAAGAATGGACGAGACACCAAAAACTGAGCTCTGTTGGGCACTCATGGTCATGTGGGAACAAACTGTGTGTTGTTCCTGGTTCTGCCACTGAAATCAATGGTCATTTGGCCAACTGGGTTCCCTATATGAGCTACAGGCAGTCAACATGCACTGAACATACTGTATGTAACCATCACAATGTCACCCATCTGCATTATAGAACAATTACACAATCAGTAAATCCTTTACAACTTCTCATTTGTCCCTGTTTTAGAATTTACCATAATTGCCAAAACCTCAGCACAAAGTGAAGATTATTTTATCACGGCCGGCACACTCTAACAGATATAAAGCTTTCCAAGAACCCAATAATAAATGACATTACTACTAAGTATATAAGAATATATTACAGTATTTAAACTATATTTGCAATATATAGTAAGAAAATCTACTGAGAACTGTATATAAGCAAAAATATACATTCACACTGAACAAGCACGACATCAATGAGTAAAAGGGGTTGTTACTTTTAGACTTGTCCCCCCATACTAATATCTGTATCCCCTCCCATACTAATATCTGTAGCCCCTCCCATACAGAAGCTGACAGCTGGCTGATATTGCAGCTCATGATGCTGGTGGACTCCATCCATCCAGTCTTCT
Organism: Mixophyes fleayi; assembly: GCF_038048845.1. Classification (NCBI taxonomy): domain Eukaryota; kingdom Metazoa; phylum Chordata; class Amphibia; order Anura; family Limnodynastidae; genus Mixophyes; species Mixophyes fleayi. Next base: position 224,670,962 of record NC_134406.1, on the reverse strand, counting down.
TCAATAAAGCAACACAGACTTCTGAATCCTACAAGCCGCAAAATGAGCAAGCTGCAGCTCTATCCGTTTCCTGGCTTTAGATATTAGGGAGGTTCATTACTTGCTACATAGAGGAACAATTAATTCAGTATAGGGGTATTGCGCAAAAGGGGACAACTGTGTTAAAGGAACAATTTTACACAAAACAGAAAAGTCTCTTTGTACTCTTGTACTAAGATCCCACTAACCCTTTTTTCCCCCCAAAATATTTCTACTTTTAAGTTAGTTATATGCATCTTGCTGGATAGAAACTTGCACAAATATCCATCTAATCTGTTCATCTCATATTTTAAAACTATTGTAGAGATATTTCATTCTCTTTACAGTATTCCGTACCTTGATTATGATTACACGATGCATCAAGTGTATTAATGTGATTTTTTTTTTGTTGCTTTGTGATACTTGTACTAATTTGTTGCTTATGGTCATTTATATCTAGAAATCTCTCAAAGTATTTGGCTGTAAGAACTGTTTTAGTAATAAGGAGACATGTACCAAGGACAGAGCCCTACTGCAAAGAGCTTACGAGTCTGCTTTCTTGAGCTACTGTGCCTTTTATATGGTGACATAATATAAGTGTTCAGATCATGAAGACTATAAAAGAACCTGGAAACATGAGTGCATTTCTTCCTGGAAGATTACTGTCAGTTTATGCAGCTAATAACTCTGTAAATCAAGGCCCGTCATTAAGCACTAACATCACATTGATCATCACATATCTGAAATAGCTGTAATACAAACTCATGGACCAGTATAAAGGGTTGTGAAAGGGAATTGTGCAAGTTCTCCATTAGGTGAAGCTGCTATTTCACCTCACCAGCTTTCTATCTTACCTTTCTCTATCAGAGTCATCTTAGGGCAGCACTCTTTATGGGACAGCATATAAATAGTATTATAAGCTTTCGAGCAGGGTTCTCTTACCTCTCTGTCTGTATGTATTACCCAGTATTGTCTTATTAATGTTTGTTCCCAATTGTAAAGCGCTATGGAATTTGCTGGCGCTATATAAATAAATGTTGATGATGATGATGATGATGATGATGATGATTCACTTTAGGTTTTTTTTTCCTTCTGATTTTCTTTTTATTCTACTTGATCGATAGCACCTAAACATTGTTCCCAAAAAATAATTTAGGAGAGGGTATAAGTTAGAGGGAAAGGTGTTTGCTTGATGCAAATCTAGTCATCAAGTTCCACTTACATTTTTTAAGGCAGCATCAGCTGTAATTATGGTCTTGCTTTGAGATCAGGGGCAAATGCAGGATTTGTAGAGGGGGGTTTCCACACCATGACACCAGTGGGTGTGGGCAGCATGCATGGGGGCGTGGCTATAATTTTAGACAGTGCTTGGCTGCTCTCTAACTCTTCCTATCCCCATAATATACATGGGCAATGCTGTGTGCACTACTGTTAGGTGCACACAGCTCTCCCTTTTCAAGCAGAGCTGTGTGAAGCGGGGACAAGGCAGGGTCCAGCCACCTCAATTATACAGTGCCCCAGGCTTGGAGGGGGGTTTCCAGGCACTAGGAACCCCCCCCCCCCCTCGGTTTGCGTGTGCTCATTACAAAAACATATTTTTTTTTTTTAAATGGTTGTGGTGAGAAAAAAAAGCCACATCTAGATAGCCAGATTAAGTGAGCGCTTAGTTTAACAATATTTTAGACAGCTAAAATTGTATGCAATACCAGGACGGGGGTGAAAGAGGCAGATGCCATGGGCTCAACAGGACTTGTGTGTGCATTATAAATAATGAACACATTTTACAGCATGTTAGTAGTCATAATAGGGTAATTTACAATGTTACTATGCAATGCATACAAATAAGTGGGATGGGCATCATCTTATAGCAAGTCCAGAAAATAGCCAGAGCCAATGAGGATAATCATCTGTAAGCCACAGGTCAAACAAAGGAAGGTACAGAGACAAGCTCAATAAACTGCCAATGTGCTGCTCACAAGAAGTTGTCTATATAGACCTAACATTTTGATAATAAGCATCAGGTGCTGCCAACTCATTGCCAGCAGCTGGTCATTCCCTGAAGTTGTTCTGCACAGATGAATGGATACTGACAAGGGTACAGTAGATTGATAACGGAGCCTGTGGCTCACTGGCCCGAGGCTGCATTGCTGCAATTCAAATTTTGTAATTTGAACCCAGCGGCACCAAATCTCTCCTGGTCATTGGTGGTGTCTGGTGGCACAAAAAAACCTGTGTCTGCAGCCACACCATGCTAGAAAAGAGGCGCTATGTTAAACAGTCATCTCTACGTGCTAACAGCGAGGCTTTCAGGGCATTTCAGACTCACAAGCAGGACAAGCCAGGAACTGTGGTAGCACAGAGCTTGGAAAAGGTGTTTCAGAAATAATCTAAAATATATTTTCATTTATATAGGATAGCAATTAACCAGTATCTAACCAGAATTGATGAACAGATTTTTGGCCTTAGGATATTAGTTTATGTCATTATTTCCACTTAGAGATTTTGATTAATGAGATCCAAGTGTCTATTTTTTTTAGTACCCAAGAAATTACAATGTACAGTAAATGAAAAACTATGTTTCAAATGAGTTGAAAAAAATATAGCTGTGTGTAACATTACAAGAGGTGTAAGAGTGAGTGCCCTAGGGTGATAGAGAGAGAGAGGGACCTGAGATAGAGAGAGAGAGAGAGAGAGAGGGACCTGAGATAGAGAGAGAGAGAGAGAGGGACCTGAGATAGAGAGAGAGAGAGAGAGAGAGGGACCTGAGATAGAGAGAGAGAGAGAGAGAGAGAGAGAGGGACCTGAGATAGAGAGAGAGAGAGAGGGACCTGAGAGAGAGAGAGAGAGAGAGAGAGAGGGACCTGAGAGAGAGAGAGAGAGAGAGAGAGAGAGGGACCTGAGAGAGAGAGAGAGAGAGAGAGAGAGGGACCTGAGAGAGAGAGAGAGAGAGAGGGACCTGAGAGAGAGAGAGAGAGAGAGAGAGAGAGGGACCTGAGATAGAGAGAGAGAGAGAGAGAGAGAGAGGGACCTGAGATAGAGAGAGAGAGAGAGAGGGACCTGAGATAGAGAGAGAGAGAGAGAGAGAGAGAGAGGGACCTGAGATAGAGAGAGAGAGAGAGAGAGGGACCTGAGATAGAGAGAGAGAGAGAGAGAGAGAGAGAGAGAGAGGACCTGAGATAGAGAGAGAGAGAGAGAGAGGGACCTGAGATAGAGAGAGAGAGAGAGAGAGAGAGAGAGAGAGAGGGACCTGAGATAGAGAGAGAGAGAGGGAGAGAGGGACCTGAGATAGAGAGAGAGAGAGGGAGAGAGGGACCTGAGATAGAGAGAGGGAGGGACCTGAGATAGAGAGAGAGAGGGAGGGACCTGAGATAGAGAGAGAGAGAGGGAGGGACCTGAGATAGAGAGAGAGAGAGGGAGGGACCTGAGATAGAGAGATAGAGAGAGAGAGAGAGGGACCTGAGATAGAGAGAGAGAGAGAGAGGGACCTGAGATAGAGAGAGAGAGAGAGAGAGAGGGACCTGAGATAGAGAGAGAGAGGGACCTGAGATAGAGAGAGAGGGACCTGAGATAGAGAGAGAGAGAGGGACCTGAGATAGAGAGAGAGAGAGGGACCTGAGATATAGAGAGAGAGAGGGACCTGAGATATAGAGAGAGAGAGGGACCTGAGATATATAGAGAGAGAGGGACCTGAGATATATAGAGAGAGAGGGACCTGAGATAGAGAGAGAGAGAGGGACCTGAGATAGAGAGAGAGAGAGGGACCTGAGATAGAGAGAGAGAGGGACCTGAGATAGAGAGAGAGAGAGGGACCTGAGATAGAGAGAGAGAGAGGGACCTGAGATAGAGAGAGAGAGAGGGACCTGAGATATAGAGAGAGAGAGGGACCTGAGATATAGAGAGAGAGAGGGACCTGAGATATATAGAGAGAGAGGGACCTGAGATATATAGAGAGAGAGGGACCTGAGATAGAGAGAGAGAGAGGGACCTGAGATAGAGAGAGAGAGAGAGGGACCTGAGATAGAGAGAGAGAGGGACCTGAGAGAGAGAGGGACCTGAGATAGAGAGAGAGAGGGACCTGAGATAGAGAGAGAGAGAGGGACCTGAGATAGAGAGAGAGAGAGAGGGACCTGCGATATAGAGAGAGGGACCTGAGATATAGAGAGAGAGAGTGACCTGCGATATAGAGAGAGAGAGTGACCTGCGATATAGAGAGAGAGAGTGACCTGCGATAGAGAGAGAGAGGGACCTGAGATATAGAGAGAGAGAGGGACCTGAGATATAGAGAGAGAGAGGGACCTGATATAGAGAGAGAGAGAGGGACCTGAGATAGAGAGAGAGAGAGGGACCTGAGATAGAGAGAGAGAGAGGGACCTGAGATAGAGAGAGAGAGAGGGACCTGAGATAGAGAGAGAGAGAGGGACCTGAGATAGAGAGAGAGAGAGGGACCTGAGATAGAGAGAGAGAGAGAGAGAGAGAGAGACCTGAGATAGAGAGAGAGAGAGAGAGAGAGAGAGAGAGAGGGACCCGAGATAGAGAGAGAGAGAGAGAGAGAGAGACCTGATATAGAGAGAGAGAGAGAGGGGGACCTGAGATATAGAGAGAGAGGGACCTGAGATATAGAGAGAGAGGGACCTGAGATATAGAGAGAGAGAGGGACCTGATATATATATAGAGAGAGAGAGAGAGGGACCTGAGATATATAGAGAGAGAGGGACCTGATATAGAGAGAGAGAGGGACCTGATATAGAGAGAGGTACCTGAGATACAGAGAGAGAGAGAGACCTGATATAGAGAGAGAGTGACCTGAGATATAGAGAGAGAGGGACCTGAGATATATATAGAGAGAGAGAGGGACCTGAGATATATAGAGAGAGAGGGACCTGATATAGAGAGAGAGAGAGCGACCTGATATAGAGAGAAACCTGATAGAGAGAGAGTGACCTGCGATAGAGAGATAGAGAGAAAGAGAGAGAGAGAGAGAGGGACCTGCGATAAAGAGAGAGGGACCTGATATAGAGAGAGAGAGGTACCTGAGATATAGAGAGAGAGAGGTACCTGAGATATATAGAGAGAGAGAGGGACCTGATATATATATATATATATATATATATATATATATATATATAGAGAGAGAGAGAGAGAGAGAGACCTGAGATATATATTTATATATAGAGAGAGAGGGACCTGAGATATATATATATAGAGAGAGAGAGGGACCTGAGATATAGAGAGAGAGAGGGACCTGATATATAGAGAGAGAGATGGACCTGATATAGAGAGAGAGAGATGGACCTGATATAGAGAGACCTGATAGCGAGAGAGACCTGATAGAGAGAGTGACCTGCGATAGAGAGAGAGAGGGACCTGCGATAAAGACAGAGGGACCTGCGATAGAGAGAGAGGGACCTGCGATAGAGGGAGAGAGAGAGAGAGAGAGAGAAACCTGCGATAGAGGGAGAGAGAGAGAGAGAGAAACCTGCGATAGAGAGAGAGAGAGAGACCTGCGATAGATAGAGAGAGAGAGAGACCTGTGATAGATAAAGAGAGACCTGCAATAGAGAGAGAGAGAGAGAGAGAGAGAAAGAGACCTGCAATAGAGAGAGAGGGTTGCAAAGATTGAGAGGAAGATCCCAAGAGTAAATAGATGGAGTATGAGGTCAGGGCACGATGCTGCTGACATGACCTGCATGTGAGTGAAGTGGTTAGAGCATGGATGCTTGCACAGAGAGACACCTGGGGTGATGTTGATACTGCATATATCTGTACCGTACATGAAGCGGAAAACAAGTAAGGGAGAGTCAGAAACAGTGAGCACACTAATACTAAGAATACAGTGTAAACAAAGCAGACAGCAAGGAAAAGAGTGACAATCCCACAATGAAACTACTACAACTTGATTGCTACTATCATATGTTGTGATGACACAATGTATCTGAATGCAGCAGTAAAATCATATATTCCTAATATCAAACCTGCATGTGCAGTGATACCTGCTGGCGAACTTTGACCCACATGATCCTGAGGTGTGAGAGACTGAGCTACAGCCTAAGTGCACTATAATGTAGGAGCAGGGCCGCCAAGAGGAATTTGTGGCCCCAGTACAGCGAGTTTCTGGGCCCCCCTCCATATATGAGCAGGGTAAGGGATGTCCACCAGCAAAGGGGGAGTGGCCACAGTGTTGGAGGTGGGGGGCGCTGCTTTAAATATGACGTGTTATGTATTAAAACGATTTCACCTACCTGTTATTGCAGCTTACATTACAGATGCCCACCAGTCACATTATAGCCCCCCCCAGCCACATTATAGCACCCCTCCAGCCACATTACAGATGCCCACCAGTCACATCATAGCCCCCCTCCAGACACATTATAGCTCCCCTCCAGCCACATAATAGCCCACCCCCCCCTCCAGCCACATAATGACAATCCCCTCCAGCACAGCATACTTACCTAAACTTGGCTGGTACTGCAGCCATCTGACTGAACACTTCCTGCAGAGTGAGCAGTAAAACTCGAAATCTTGCAAGACTTGGAGCTCCTAAGCTTATCCTGCAGGCTGCTGGACAGTGTGTGACTGGGAGCAGCTGTCAGTTCATTCGCTCTCTCCCTCCCCTTAACCCCCGCCCACTTCACACCCACCCACTCCCTCTGCGGGTTCTGGCGCACACGCACTACCCAATGTGGGGAAAATAACAATAAAAAAATGAAAATAAAAATACTGGGCTGCTTCAGGTGGAGGCCTGTGCCCCTAGGCATGCCCAGGTCCCAGTAGTCTGTACCCGCTCCCCCCTCTCTGTGCCCCTGCCTGTGGCTGCTGTATGCATTCAATCTTATAGATTAACCTGGTGGGTTTTCCCAGAGTAGAGAATGCCATTTGCAGTAGAAAGTGTTGTGAGCTCCTTGTGAGATTGGAGACTTCCCCAATGCTTGTGCTAGTGACAACGGACCAATGCAATGCCTGATACAGAGGTGGATGCCTCAGTGTCCACAGAACCTGCCCATGCTGCCAGCATGATTGAGCCGGCACTCTTTTATTAACTTTATCGAGGTCTCCTTCACTTCTTCAGGATCGCTGGGCATTAGCAATAGCACTCAGGTATGGACAGATGCATCTACACTGTAGAATCTTTGCCTCTTTCAAGGATTCATCTGATACTGGAGTGTCCCAGAAGAGTTTGGACGATTAGGCTCCAGAGACTGCAGCCCCATAGATTGTAAGCTTGCGAGCAGGGCCTTCTCACCTCTTTGTCTGTTTTACCCAGTTTGTTTATTAGTTTATTATGCTTGTCATCAATTGTAAAGCGCTACGGAATATGTTGGTGCTATATAAATAAATGATGATGATGATGATGATGATATTCAACAGTTGTATATAGCCCAGAGTCCTGTCCACAGTTTTTTATATCACACTGCCAAAAGGAGGCTTTGTGAAGGACTGAATAATGATCTCCTTCAACCTATGCATTCCATTGTGCAGAGCTACCGGACTCCACTGAGTGTCCACCCTCCACCCAATGTCCCTGGGCAAGGTTAGAAGTAGCTGGTAGAAACTGCAGAGGGACTGTTACCGTTCCATGTGACAGTGGAGTCCTTAGCAGAAGGGAGGTCACCACTGGTGAAATAGTCAGGGACAAACTCAGTGGTTTCTGTGGATACCGGTTCATATTGTAGTGTATTAAATTGCTGTTTTTCACCTATATAGGAAATGGTGCTGACGTATAGAAAAAAAATGTGTGGACTTGACAGTACAGAATATAAAATGGTAGGGGGGGGGGGGGGGAGTGTGAAGAGAAGGAGGGGGAGAATCCTGCACAAATTTAAAATACAAAAACAGCTCTAACTAGGTAGGTACGGCCACTGGTAGTCACTATCATTATAGATGTATGAATCAAAGAGAGCATCTCTGCTCATAACGCAACTATCAGGGTAATTATCTTGTATATGCGGATGAAATCTAAGCAAGCTGGGGAACAATTAGACATATTATATAGGGATAAATTATATTATTGGCCACAATTCTGGAACTGTATTGAGCTGGGATTCCTTGCAAAGGGAAACCACAGTGAAGAGGTAAAAACAAAAAATCTTTCACTTCCACATACTTCAATACTTTCCATTATCAGAGACCTTGGAGTTTACTGGTCCAGTGAAAGAAATGGAATCTTCTCCCCTGTGAATCCTAGTGTCAAATAAGTAACCAGGTGTCAATCAAATTTGAAAAAGAATTGCATCCAGAGACAGCATGAAATGTAGTTCTATCTCCATTACTTCTAAACAAGTGGAATATAGCTAGTGACTACCGGGAGAGCCTTAAAAAATGATGAGATTATCAAATGTCACAGTAGGATCCTCAACAAAGTGTATTGTTTATATATAAATATTTATAACGTAAAACAAGTATAAATCTCCATGAACAATGATTTGTACACTCTGGGTACCGGATTACCATCCTGTGCACCCTGGGTGTCTCCAATGGATTGTATTATGTATCAACAAGTGGTTAAAATGTCCCTAAAACAGTTACAGTAGGTATGAAATCGACAGAAATGCTATATTTCAATTTAAATGCATTTTTTTTTTTTATTTATCTCGACTGCAGCCAAGGAGATATGAGAAAATAGCAGGAAATATTTTGTGGAGTAATATTTGGAGTGGCTTTCAAAACAACATAACCTGGAGGAGGAATCTGTCAGATTTGACAGCCAGAGCGAAGAGGAATTTTGCAACGGAAAAGCTTCAGATTTGGTTTGCAAAATTGACTTTTGTTACTTTTCTTTATTTTGTGAATATTTTTGTTACAGGATTGAAATCTTAGACCTGCGTCAGTGATGCACAGCATTCAAAGGGGCCACACGGAAGGAGGGAGTGCACATTGTATTCCCTCCTCCTCCAGGTATGTCGCGTGACCTCTCTGTACTGTGCAGAGGAGGTCTCATGATGCGGAAATCGGCTACGCCCTTTGCCCACCCGCCGGTAGAAGGTATGCTATCCTCATACATGCCAACTCTCCCGGAATGTCTGGGAGACTCCAGAATTCCGGGAAGGCAATTCTCCTGCATCTGCCCACTTCAGAGCCGGCATGGAGAAGTGTATGGGCAGAGGGGGTGGCGAAATGCCTGCTTTGTGTCTTTTTACCACTGTAAAAAGACCCCTTCCGCCCTCCCCCCACACCCCTCTTCAGTGATCTCCCGGAGGGAGCCAGGCAAAAGTAAGCAAGTATGGGTAATCTGAAACTTGTTGAAATTTAGTCACATAACTTTGTTTGATGGTAATAGCAAATTTGTTCTCTGGCTATACAGACTTTTATTTCTACTGTACGTTAAGTGATTTTATGCTTCAAAAAAATTCTCTTAATGGGCTTGATTCATGAAGGAAGGTAAATGCCAATACATCCTGCATTTTGCATAAAATCTCTCTGCACGTGCCCAAAACAAGACTCCATGCCATTCAATTCATCTTCAAGCACAAAGGACCCGGGGAGAGGAATGGGCGTATGCATGTAGTGAATGAACACTAAGGTCGTGCCATGATCAAGCGCTCGGAGCAGCGTCTAATTCAAGCTTCAATTCAAGCTTTGGGCATGTCAAAGGTATGTGCTTTTCTGTCGTATCACTTGCACCAGCTACAGGGAAGGTGTAAGTACCAATTGATAGTGATGACAGTCACGCATGCATGCTAGAATGTGTGTTTGCAATCAGGAGCCTGTAAAAATGATTCATGTATTTCATGAAAAAAAAAAAGACTTTACATTAATGACTATTTTATTAACAGGTAACAATCATTGAATACTTTTTTTCTGTGTGTTCTACTGAAGAAAGGACAAGGAGAAAGAAGTAGCTATTACATTTTTACGGTATGAAGAGTCTGTTTGGTCATAGTCAACATGCTCTATATAATGTTTTCTGCATGAAGATGGCAACATAGGCGGAAAGCAGTCACATCTTTAATCATTTTAGTGCAAATTAACAAAAGAGGTTTTTAGCATCATGGTACATGCTCCTGTGTTCTATATCTGCGCAGCAATAATCTGAAGCTCTCTGTTTTCTGTCATTTCTTAGGCAAATCAACGCAAAAATTTACAGTGTTTCTCAATTCCTATCCCCAAGCCCCCATCCATGACAGTCAAGGTTTTAAGGATAGCTATGCTTGATTTTAGGTAACTTAGAGCATACTTGCCAACTTTGGCAGCAAAATCTCTAGGAGCTGGCTCTGTTATGTGGGCATGGCCACTCGAATCGCACCATTAAGTCCCAAGGGGCGGGGCAAGGATGGTGCATTTAGCCCCGCATCCACACACTTCACCAACGAAGAGGGCAGAATACCGGAAGACATTCTGAGAGAGTACGAAACTATGACTTAGAGCCTCAGTCATTTTGATTCAACCACCTCTGATCAAGTATGTGTTAGGAACTCCAGCAGCCAATACCACAAAACCCGGAGTCTGCTCCAAAGGTCTGGTTTTCACTGTTGCCCCTAGTGGTGGGGACAGACTTGGCCGCAGACAAACGGAGGGTCGTGAGATGGGTACTGGCTGTGGAGAACCCAGGAATGAGGAGTAATGGCAGACAGCGAATCCGGTAAACTAGCCAAGGTCAGGGGTCACTTGCAGAGAAGAATCGTCAAAAACACGCCAAAGGGTCAGGGTCACGAGCAGGTCAGCAGAATCCGAATTACAGGCCAAAAGATCAGGGACACAGGCAAGAAGGCAAAATCCAGTAAGCAGGCAAATAGTCAAAACGGCAATCCAGCAGAAACAGCACTAGTGCACTACACAGACGCTATAACCGGCAGGGAGGCTAGGCCCTCCTTGCCTTATATAGTAACCTGGGCCAATCAGGGCTTAGCCCTGAGATGATTGACAGAATAGGGGCCAAACAGACAAGCTTTATTAATTAGCCCGCAGGCTAGACAATTAGCGCCTGCGCCCAGCTTCAGCACTTGCCGGGGCGCATCGCTTCATACACTCGGCGTCCGGCCGTTGCCTTGACAGTGGCCGGGCCCAAGAAACAGGAAATGACGTCCCGGTTGTCTCCATGACGACCGGGACGCTCATCGGCACAGGAAGAGAGTCGCGGCGGTGCTCACGGCCACCGCGGCTCCTGACAGTATGGATAGCCTTAATAACTGGAGTGACATGTAGACTAGAGTTGGGAACAAATGCATTGGTGTAATATACCCTATGAAACACAAAGAATACATTTCAGCAATATACGATCTGCCTAAATGATAGAACTTATAATTTAGACTTGAGCAGCAAAAATGGATTTTTCTAAATGGACTTCTGACAGTTTGCTACTCGAAAAACCAGCTGCCTGAGATTACATACTCACTACTTTGTACTAGTATTGTAATTAATATATCACTTGCTCTGAGAGTACTTGTATTTTATCCATGTATAACACTACATATTTCAATGGCATTCAATTTCATAATTTAATACGATAAATGTAAAGTCTATAAATTCACTTTTCCCCAAGAATGTAGCATTTCCCAATTACTGTATGACATTGATGCTTTATAATTAACATTATATGGTCGTGATGTCTGCTTCTCTGTATGTTTGTTATAAGTATGAATGGAAGGAATAAGTCACTGTGAAAAACTCATCTGAGTTATTTATTTATCAGAGCTACATCAGACTTAACACCTGTTATTGGAAAGAGACAAACAAACACATTATTGTTTTTAATTCTCTATCAGGCAAGCCAAGTGCTGAGTGAATTACAGCTCCCAGTATGCCTGTATTAGCATTTCCTTAAGAAAATGTATGGCCTTCTGACACACATACACACTTAGCATAAATAGCATGGCCAGCCTATTCAAATGACTAAGCATCTTGTCAAGGTCACACAGTGTAAATAATTAGTTCTGGCTGACTGTAGAAAAGGAGACTCCACTGCATATTCATCAAAAAGGATTTTTCTATAGTGAGTTTAAAAAAGAAACAAATTTGCCTAAATAAATTGGGCAATGTACCACATAACCAGTTGTGCCAGATGCACTACAGTCAACATATGGATTCAAAACAGAATTACACATACTGCTGACTCTCCTGGAATGTCTGGGAGACTTCCAAAATCCAGGTAGGTCTCCAGGACTTCCCAGGAGAGCAGGCAATTCTCCCGCATTCATAGGAAGTGGGCAGGATGGGAACCTTAATGATGTAATCACAGCAAACCACATCATTTTGGTCCCACCCCCATGACAAAGTGATGCTTTCATCGTGGGGCAGGGCCAAAATGATGCGATTGACCGCGTTCCGCCCCCTCCCCTGACCAGGATCTTTAATAATTAAAAGTTGGCAAGTATGGACTTACACAGTGGAAGTGTCAGACACACAATGGAGGCAGCTTTCTTGTTAGTTGTACCAATATATACTAAGTACTAGTAACATCATGGGGTATGTGGCACAAAATGCAAAGGGTCTGTTTCTTTGGTCTTTTTTTTCTTAATTTTTCCCATTCTCCTCCCCATTTTAATTTTTCGTTAGCTAGCAATAGTAGTGGGGGCCCGAGGCCTGGAATGGGCTCAGCTTATTATTGGACGGCCCTGGCATTGTTGTCCTTTCTGGTGTCTGGCCTCTATAACATGTCCTGATATTGCATTATTATTAGTAGGCATAATTATTGAACATGGTTGCTACTGATTTAATGTTGGTGCTGGTTGGGGGTGAGGGAGACCTAGGGGTATATTTACTAAACTGTGGGTTTGAAAAAGTGGAAATGTTGCCTATAGCAACCAATCAGATTATAGTTAGCATTTATTTAGTACATTCTACATAATGACAGCTAGAATCTGATTGGTTGCTATAGGCAACATCTCCACTTTTTTAAACCCGCAGTTTAGTAAATCTAGCTCCTAGAGTGTTTACTTGTTGATCAGCCTTCTAGGAGGTGGAAAATACCTATCCCTTTCCCAAACAGGGCCAACACATTCCAGGTTCTGGCCAAGCAGCAACTCAGCTTAAGATACCAGCAGTAGGTAGGGAAAGCTGCAAGAACAGGTAGACAACACTGTCTGTCAACTTTCCTGATATAGCTTGGACATTCCCTATTTTGGGAAGGACTAAGCTCATGTTACATTAAAAGGGTTTGGTTATGTGCACAAAGAAAAACAGAACAGGCACCAATCACCAATATCACTTGACAAAACCATGAGATAAAAATATAACAATTTGATTTTTTACATTTGATGTGTGTTGTAAGAGTAAGGTTGACACATAGCATTGGGACATAGAAACTGTCAATTAATATCTTAATTCCAAAGCAGGGTAAAATAAATTAATGGAATGAGTTAGATTATATAAAAATGCCATCTATGTTCTTAAAGCAGCAATCCCATGAAAAAAATGTTATGAGTCTGTTCTTAACTATGGCAGGCTACAAGAAGAATCACTGTAATTACAAATTTTTCCTTGGTTTGTTTCTTCAGGCTGCTATTAATAAAGTTTATAATCCTGCAGGGAGTGCACAGTGTCATGTGACTGCTATGGCAACCACAGTCACATAGCTTATTAAGGTTTGAGCACAGACACTTTGGAACTCCTCTCTGAGGTCAGTTTGCTCTGCTCACTATAAAATCCCCTCCCTTTTACTCCCCCTCAGCCATCACGGAGGGATTTTGATGAGCAGATAATGTTTTGTAGGTGGACAGCTAAGAAAATACAATCTTTTAAAGGTACTTGATATTTAAAGAAGAAAAGGCTTTGTGGGATTGCAGTTTTAAGAGACTGACATTTTAATAATTTGGTAAATGGACATTTTTATTACACAGCTCTAATAATATTTATTTGGATTTACTAAAATGACAATACAGGTGTGTTTTTGTTGAACTAGATCTGTATGTACCCTTTATTTACATAAAGCATGGATCCAAAACACATAACATTTCAAGGCGGCTTAAAACAGCATTCCCTTCATCAGTGGTGAAAACAGAAGACATAAGCTGCATGGTAGAAATACACACTAGTTTAAATATTTTAATATAAATAGGTCAAAGGGAGTAACAGTTGATTGCTAAGCAACAAAGCAAACACCTGTACACCATTTGAAATGATCTATAATATAAATGTCTAGTGGCATGTGTTAGTCTGTCTGTGTGTGGAAAAAATAAAACCAAGCTGCAGTGCCACCTGCTGGGCGGAGTTATACACTGACCTACTAAATTCTTAGTGTGTGTGGGAAAAAAATTTCAGAAAGGGCTGAAATTTGGTATACTAAGATGTTTTTAATTTGTTAATTTAATTTGTTACTTGTTAAAAGTGTTTATAAAGATTTAAAAAATATATATATTTTTCTTGAAGGAGAAGTGACAGTGGGGAGTGGTTGGTGGTTGCCGGGGGTGACAGTGGGGAGTGGTTGGTGGTTGAGGCCTGGGCTATGGCCCAAATGCATGACAAGAAACTTTTTAACACCTTAAGTAGCTTGATTTGACTAGAATGCATGAGTATCATGCACGGGTTAACTTGTATATTAATAAGTTTATAGCCAGCGTGTATTTATAAAATGTGGGTTGTGGATTTAATCTCAATTTGGGTTAATTTCTTTAAATAAAAATAATCCTGAGCAAGTGATTTATTCACATAGAAGTTGTAAGGTAAAACACAATATTGCTTTAAAAGACACATCCCGCATTTCACATTCAAGTGACTAAACAGATACGTAATGTGTAAAAACATCAATCATATCAGGTCTGTCATCCAGCTGAAAAGTGCATATGCATTGATATATATTTATATCTAATAGAGCGTTTACTTACTCATTAGCATTTACTAACATGTTTTACCACTTATATAAAAAGAAATTCCAATACTGTAGTTGTTCCTTTTATTCACACTTTTTATTTCCAGTGATTGTTAGAAAGAATTATAACTAGTTAGACTTTAGCTTAGACATTTAATATATGTTTTGGGTATGTTTAGTTATCAAATGACATTGTTCCATGATAGCGCTTCTACTGGCCTGGGCCAAGGAATAACATGCTAGTTTACTGTTTGCTTGATACCCACCTCACTATGTGGTAAATTTATCAAGCTGTGGATTTTAAAAAGTCTAGATGTTGCCTATAGCTACCAATCAGATTCTAGTTATCATTTATTTAGTACATTCTACAAAATGAGAGCTAGAATCTGATTGGATGTTATAGACAACATCTAGACTTTTTCAAACCAGCAGCTTGATAAATTTACCCACATAAGTGAACCCCAAAATCAATTAGTAACTAGTAATAAAAGATATTAATAACTAAATAAAAGCATTCAGATTAGGGGGTACTTCCA
Source organism: Mixophyes fleayi (assembly GCF_038048845.1). Classification (NCBI taxonomy): domain Eukaryota; kingdom Metazoa; phylum Chordata; class Amphibia; order Anura; family Limnodynastidae; genus Mixophyes; species Mixophyes fleayi. The sequence continues at coordinate 224,655,668 of NC_134406.1, read as the reverse complement.
TAACAAGTTCAGATTCCCTGGATGACCAGGATTAGCTGGTTATCCGTCATTCCTTTTATACAGTTGACCTGCATCTAACCTTTGTACGTTGCCTATTTTCTGAACTTTGCTCAATCCCAGTTTTAGTGCTTTGCTGTCTGTCATGATTTGCTCGTAAATGTTGTCTCATTCCCGGTGCCCTGACCTCTGCTGGTTGTTAAATGTCTTTACTACAACTTCTAGTATTGCTGGCCACAGCCTGTAAAATATGTGCTCAAAGCAAATAGTGTTTCCAGCATAACTGCTTGACCTATCTTAGAAATAGCCTCCGGGCAGTTCATTTACAATAAATTAATATTGTATTTATGATTGCAAGCTGGTGTCCTTTGCTTTGGACTAAAGACATATGATTAAAGGACACATAGGTCAGTCACAAAATTAAAAACAAAGGATGCAAAAGTAGCCACTAAATGCAATTACATGTTGAAACAGAAATTGAAACAAAAGTAGGACCCAGAAAAACAATTTATTTGGAGATGGTATGTGTGGATGTGTATGCTCTTGTGATGTTAGGGTTAAATGTTGCAGATAGTATAGTATACTTGGCAGGAGGGACAAGGTTAGGCAAAACAGGCAGCTGCTTTGGATGCAAAGTGGATTGAGATAAAAACAGCAAGGAGGAATTTCTGCAGTTCTATAGATTGATCCATTAAGTGCTACAACAAAGTTTCTGTGTGTGTGCATGTGTCTCTGTAATCTATTATATCATCACCATATATTTATATGCCTAGCTGGTCCGCCAGGGGTACTACTTACTCTCCACTCTTAGGTGTGCGGAAAGGAGGAAAAAAAATCTCAAGAGGCAAACTATGAAAGAGTATAATAGTCACATGAAAGCCCAACCTCATAACCACCCCCTGTTTATACATTAAACTTTTACGTTATTCTCCTAAAACACTGTTGAATTTAAATCATAACAGTGATGGGGCATTAAGAGTTTTTATTTTATGTCACTTTTCTACGTTTGAACCTTTTTTTAATATTGGCAAAATGCGTCTAACAATTAACTTTTTTTAAAGTGAAAGTTCTTCCAAACCAAAGAACCTAAAAATACCCCCCAAAAATCCTCTAATCCTGTCTCATTTTACAATAATATCGATCAGCAAGACAAGACAAAACCTTATTTTGAATTGCTCCACAAAACTAGATGCCCTAGTACTCTGTACTTGGCAGGGAACACCGGCGCTCCAACACATCCCTCCCATCAGCCAGTGCAAACTCCTGCTTCTCTGCAAACTCCTGCTTCTCTGCAAACCGCTGCTTCTCTGCAAACCGCTGCTTCTCTGCAAACCGCTGCTTCTCTGCAAACGCCTGGGTGGAAATCAAGGAGCACAGAGCAACCAAAGAGAGCTTTGCATGTTTTATAGTATATAGTTTTATTTAGAATTCAGCTGATCTATGCAATTACACATTATGGGCCTGATTCATTAGGGATGTAATTTTGACTTTGCGCGTATAATCCACACATTTACACTGCACATGTCCAGGACCAGACCAAACACCGCAGAATGCAATAACGTCCAATTCATCTTCGAGTGCACATGGCCCTTACTACAGCCTATGATTTTATGATTTCAGGGACAGCACGGGACGGGGAAGGAGTGTATGCATATAGTCAATGTCATACTTGCCAACTTATGGCAATTATGACCCGAGAGCCTGTCAGGGAAGGTGGGCGTGCAAGGGACGGGGCAACGAAAATCGCGTAATTTTGGCCCCGATTCCCAGTGAATCGAGGTGTTTTGGACCTAATTCTGCCCCCTTCACTAGGAAGTGGGCAGATCCGGGAGATTGCTACACTCTCCCGGGAGTCTGTGAGACTCACACGAAATGCTGGAGTCTCCTGGACATTCCGAGAGAGACTCAATAAACAGAAATGGCGTACAAATCTCTAGCTCATGTAGCAGTGTGTGATTCAAGCTCTGGGCATCTCTAAGGTACGTGATTTTCAGCCGCATCTCTTGCTCCAACTACAGGTCTAGTCTAAGTGACGATTACTAGTGATGACGGCAGTGTATGTATGCTAGCACATTTGTTTGCATTCAGGAGCAACTGTAAAAATGGATCTTTTGTACAGTATATATTCATAACATACTGATACATTTCATGGATTTTTTTTACAAATAAAGCACTTTTATGTTTTAATATTTGTCATTAATGACTATCTTTAACATGGAACATTAATTATTTTTTTTAATATTCTATGCCTTGTTTTGGAACTTTATATTCCTCATATGTATTGTATGTATCCAGCAGTGTTCTATCTAGTAGAGCAGAGTGGACCTACTCCTGTATTCACCACCACGTATTCACATCCGCTCCTTGTTGAATTCAGGCGTACATATACATGATTTACCTGCGTTTTAAAACACACATTGCAGTATACGTCCCTTAATGAATCCGGCCCTATTTCTGAAACGTGATGCAGGAGTATCATACACTTAGATATTTCATGGACCACTGCCTTCATTCTCTGACTTTCAAGCATGTATTAATATTTTACCAGCTCATTCAATCCATTTTACAATATCAGCCTCCCTTGGCAGCTGTACAATGGGACTTTCATTAAGCAATGATGAGGCCTAAGCTAGTGAATGTGCACAAACAGCAGTGATTGTTAAATGAATATTTCTCAGTATGATGACTTCGGACTAACACAATAATGAAAATCCGGTGGTGTCTACATAGTTACAAGTATCACAAAGCGCAACTATGTAAATGCCACAGGAGTTGTTAGAACAGTTTAGCAAAATATCTAGATAAAGATTGGCATGTCTTATAACCATATGATATACCACATAAGCAAAAGCGGAATTTCTTCAGGAAAACAAGCTTAAAATTAGAAACCTTTTGTAATAATTATAGAGCTTTTGCTGTTTCTAATGCATAAGATACTCTAAAAACTGTTCATTGCAAAAAATGAACTTTTGCCCACATTTATAAAAAAAAAAATCAAAAAAAAAATCAGAGTGCTAATCAGCTGTCCCAATGATAGCGTCTCAGAGCGGTAAGGTTTACTTAATGAAAGTGGAGCCTATATTTTGGACTTTCAGTGCCATGAGTAAAAAAATAAATAAAAAAAATAAAGGTTATTTGTTTTTAAACAATTAAAAATACAATTGAAACAGCATTGCTTTATTCTAGGTATAAATCATTTTGTAATGCTTCTGTTCTGAGGATGCTATTACTACAAGGCATCTACCAATACTTTATAAGTACATAGGGAAGATTATTACCGGACCTAGCACTATCATCATCATCATCACCATTTATTTATATAGCGCCACTAATTCCGCAGCGCTGTACAGAGAACTCACTCACATCAGTCCCTGCCCCACTGGAGCTTACAGTCTAAGTCCCTAATATACACATACACAAATTAGGGTCAATTCATTAGCAGCCAATTAACCTAGCAGTATGTTTTTGGAGTGTGGAAGGAAACCAGAGGACCCAGAGGAAACCCATGCAAATATGGGGAGAATATGCAAACTCCACACAGATAAGGCCTGGTCGGGAATTGAACTCATGACCCCAGTGCTGTATGGCAGAGGTGCTAACCACTTAGCCACCGTACTACCCCTTAGCAGTAGCAGTGTTATCACTGGTGGATAGCCCCAATAATATATAGAGTGAGGCAAAATCACATTTTTGCCACCCCTGTGATAACTATGCCCCCTGTTTTCTTATCAGGCCAAATAAACAAATAAAGGTCAGCAGTCACAATTCTTTCCCCTATACTTCAGAGATGTTCACTCTTCACCTGTGTTTTTTTTACATTAACATCCTCCTAATTTATAATAAGATGGTTTGAAAATATTCTAAAACATAAATTTTAGCTGCCTGTCATGTTTAAGGAAGGAGCTTGTGGGAGCTCACACTTCTATCCACTATCCTTTCAAACTACATTGATATATTGTCAGCTGAATTCTCTGGCGGACAGTTTAGAAACAACTTTAATATATGCTTATTATTCTACCAAGAGGCAGCGGAAAAGTTCATCACACTAAGTTGGATTTCTTATTATCAGTCCGGGAATATTATAGAAGATAATCATAGTTGTGTGATGCTCCTGTTTAACATTTCTAGGTGACAATTTTTAAAGACAAAAGACAATACTCTGTGAAAGTACAAATCCTCCCAATTCAGGGGCAAACGCAGGATTTGCAGAGGGGGGTTTCCACACCACGTCGCCAGTGGGCGTGACCAGCATGCATGGGGGCGTGGCTATAATTTTAGAGAGTGCTTGACCGCTCTCCAACTCTCCCTATCCCCATAATATACATGGGCAATGCTGCATGCACTACTGTTAGGCGCATGTAGCTCTCTCTTTTCGAGCAGAGCTGTGTGAAGGCGGGGGCAGGGTCCAGCCACCTCAATTATATAGTGCTCCAGGCCTGGAGGGGGGTTTCTAGGCACTAGAAAACCCCCTCTCGGTTTGCCTATGCAATGATTCCCCCATTTGGAAATTCAGACATTTTAGGTGGTGCACCTGATTAGCCAAACCATGCCCCCAAGTGACAAGACTCCATTCCTAAATTGTAAAGCCCTGCTACCTCTCAGCCATGGAAATCAGGACTGTTATTGAGTATGGCAAATATATTAATAGATGCGAGTAATTATATAGGTTCCGTTGGCCTTTAATTGCTATCACATGTTTATACATCAATGTGACATTCAGATCGCCTATTAAGGTTACACTTAAAATGGAAAAGCTCAAACATATATTTATGTTACAATTAATTTGATCTGTATGAAATTCACTTCTCTATAAAAGCAAAGTCAACTTAGAAAACTCCTCTTTGCCCACAAAAAATAATATATATATATATATATATATATATATATATATATATATATATATATATATTTAATGCACATATTGATTTTACACAGCTGAAATCTCAGCTAATTCTTTCGAAAGGGCCCCAATAACGGCATTTTAAATGTACTAGATCAACCAAATATTGCTTCTTTAAGGTCACTAAAATATTGCCTCACTGCTAAAGTCATAATTCTCAGATACTGAATGAGACAGAAATGCGCCGGCTTAACAGAGTGTGAAGAAAATCTTTCTTAACCCATTTCAGACTTCTCGGCTCTGTTGAATACAAATCACAATGTAGGCTAACCCAGATCAAACTGGCTGGAACTGCAATGTAAGTGACTTTCTGTGACAAGGTTGCCTCCGTATCTCCCCTTGATCTCCTTGGCTGAACATGTCCATTTTGTTTTGTGTTTCAGTCTGTAGCCGAAACCCTTATCTGTTCCGTGTTCTTTTTATACTTCAGCTAAAATCTTGCATTCTCAGCAATGAACATTCACATTTCCAATTGCTTAAAAGTTTAGTCCTATTAGCGTGTCACAATGGATTTATGTGTAGCTATATAGTTGCCAAATCGTGTTATTAACCCCAGTAAAACCATTTCAATTTTATTTCCCCTATTAATTCTCTGTTTCCAACTGGTCGATAAAGAACCCGTCAGACTTGTGACTCTTCTAAAAACAGATTTCTGGGCCCTACCTATCAATAGAGCTCAGTCCCAGAGATAAGACTGATTATCACCACAATTTAATAAAAATATTTCACCGGAATAGCAGAGTCTTGGTGATACTAGCGCAGTGTGTTGGGGTTAATTTACGCGTTGCAAGGCCAGTCTTTGAAGTCGTGCGCAGGCACAGTGGGACTGACAGATCAGACTTCCACTATTGTGAGAAAAAAATATATAAATGAATAAAAAATATAAGTTTAAAAGTCAGAAAATATTTACATAAAATGTTTTAAATATATTTAAAAACCTTCATCTATTAAGCAGAGATGGTGATAACAGAACAGGTATTACAGCAGTACAAGTACAAAGGCAGGGGGAGGTTTACTGCCGGCCGGGTTACAGGGCAAAACAAAAAAGCCCTATTGCAGAATAAAACCTCATGCTTTTTGCCCTTTGATATATCTGCCTATCTGTGTTAAAAACTCTCTATCTAGAAATCACATTCTATCAAGTCAATATTCACTGTGTGATAAAAGTAATAAAAGCTTGTATTATAGTCCATGTTTTGGAGGGAGCATGTTATGTGGGGGCGAGGAGGAGCCAGTGAGCTGAGGGCCCCGAGGAGAGGGGAGGAGGGGCCCACAGCTCACTAGTTCCCATGCAGCGGGCCCCATTATCTCTATGGGCGCCTGTGCACCGCACCTGCTGCACCAATAGTAGTTTCTCCACCAATGTGGGGTAATTTGGTGGTAGTATACGGAGGTGCTAGGGTGTTAAGGGGACAGATTGATATGTGGGATATTTTGGGGGTAGTATAATATACATTATGGGGCCGATTTATCAAAGAGTGAAAAAACCTGGGGGTAACTGTATCAAGCTAAGAGATTTCCGGCGGGTTTGAAAAACCAATCAGATTCTAGCTATCATTTATTTAGCATATTCTAAAAAATGATAGCTAGAATCTGATTGGTTGCTATAGGCAACATCTCCACTTTTCAAACTCGCCGGAAAACTCTCAGCTTGATACATTTACCCCCTATAGTTGGAAAAAACACCAATAGGTCTTGTTTCAGCTTCTCCCTGTAGTTTAAGGGGATTATCGTTTGCGATACCTACCAGCATAAAGTATCACCAGGGCAGGCGGACAGATTTTTATATATGTTTATATTCAGTTATATATATTTACCATGCATACAAGTATTCCAGGCTATTTCTCCACGTGAATATTTGCAAGAGTATTTTTTTAAGTCTCCCAAAATGTTAAATCTTAATACTAGAGGATAAATGGTAAAATCTGCTCATCCAACATTCATTGATGTGTCAACTACTAATCTTATCATACGGAGAATGGAGATTTTAACATATAAAAGTATATATCAATTTTAGTAATAATACGATTATGTTATTACATATCTTATTACTTCCATGTGATTTTACAGTTGATGAATGTCAAAGTTCACAGTCAAATGTAAAATAGTAATTTAATCAGCAGAAAATCCATTCCATGTACCGCTTCTTGTTGCGTTGTTTATTTTCAGACGTGTCCAATGTTGTTTGCTTTGAATGTTGCTGGCATGCCATTTAAAAAGGTCATGGATCTGAACTTTGACTTTCTATAAAATAGAAATTGTAATAACTCTTGCAATAATGTTTATTTGCCCATTGGGTACAGAAAGACTATTTTCAATATACTGTACATTAATATGGAAAGGAATTACACTTTATTCTATGGAATGTATCACAAAAATAATGTGGAAGTTGATGTATAATGGGTATTATTGTGAGTTTTAGTGCATGGTTTTGACATATAATTGAAATTGTGTTTTCAACTGTATATTATTATTTAAAGGATTATTATTATTGTGTAAGGCGCCACAGTGCTCCTCAGCACCGTATAGTAGGGAAAACAATACATACATAAAACAGGGATATACAAGGTAGACAAAATAAATGCAGATATGAAAACAAAGGGTATGGAGGACCGTACTCATTAGAGAGCTTACATTCTAAGTGGAGGAGGGCACAGCTGAAACAAGAGGAGCAAGTGTGGTTCAGAGTGGAGACTGGGACGGTTCTGAGGGTGCATTAGTGTGAATAGTGTTATCGGGGGATAAAGGCACCTTAAAAATAAAGTATGAATATACCCGAATGTTATCCACATACAACCTATAATGGTATCATATTTTTCAGAATACACTGGAGCTACGTTGAAATATAAAATATTATTTCCCCATTTCATTACAGACGGCTGAATTCCACCAGCAACCGTCAGACAGCATCACAGTGGGAATGATACAGGCCAAAAAGAGTAGACTGCAGAATCAACCAATCCAGACAGTGCATTTCAGCAGAGAAAGTAGGAAAGCCTGTCAGTCACTCTCTGTCTGCTATGTTAGAGAAACTCTTAACTTCTAACACGGCAACTTGCTGCACAGGGGAAAAAGAGCATGCTGGAAGTAGGAACACTTCAGTTATTTCCTCTATATTATTCAGCTCAGTAACACACAGACTTTACCCAATATTAATATCAAACAGTGGCTTTACTTGTTCTTAAACTTCAATAGTACTGGACAAACAAAAACATAACAGATATTAACATTTCCCTTTCAACCTTATCCACTGTCACAGTAAATCAAACAGGACATGCATTGTGTAAAAAGCATAACATGTAAGAGAAGCGATAGATATCAAACACAATCAAATATGCAGCAGCTTAACTTGAAATGGAATATTCTGACATGGCATTTGTGAAAGGGGACTACAATGATGGCTCACAGAATTTGATAGTGTGTGGGAGCAGTTCCTATTTCTGCAAGTTTATGCATGTGCATAGTTACTAATAGAATCAAACCACCGGACGGGAGATCTGGAAACTGGAGCAATTAGAAATTGTTCACTATTAGAAAAGAATGAGAAGTGAAGCATGATTTTTCACTATATCAATTTAATTTGTTTTCTAAAGGGATTCTTAGCTTAGTATTTTTTAGTTAAGCCTACCTCTGCTTCCCTTCCAGTGACATTAGCTTCATTGTAAAACATTATGGGTCTGATTCTTTATAAATGCCAATACGTGCCGTATTTTGCGTTAAATTGCAGTGCATACCCAGAAACTAACTATACACCAATGAACGCAAGAACCTCCAATTTTCTTCTGACGGTCCATGATTTCATGGGGGGGGGGGGGGGATGGGGAAGGTAAGGGGTTTATGCACATATCTAATGTACAGTAAGGGTGTGCCAAGCTCGAGCGCACACGGCAGGGTATCTCTAAGGTGCGAGTTTCAGTTGTATCACTTGCATCAGGTCAGGTGTAAGTGCCGGGTGATAGTGAGGACAGTCACATATGCATGCTAGAACATGTGTTTGCATTTAAGAGCAACTATAAAATTGCATTTTATGTACAGAAGTTGATAATAAAATCCTGATAAATGTATTTCATGGAGAAAAAACAACCTTTATAAATGTTTTTTATTAATGATTATATTATTAACAGGTGACAATAAATACTTTTTTTCTTCTGTGTGTTCTGCTAGAACTTTATATGCCACATATGTAATGTACGTAGCCTTCAGTTTATTGTGTCTGTCTCAATACAGCAAGTGCCGTATATATGCAGAGCGTTCTTAGATCCGTATTCAACAAGAGATGTTGCTTCAGATCTGCTTCTAGTTGAATACGAATGTGCGTATGCCCAATTTATATGTTCATTTTGCATGCCTTTATGAATCAGGCCCTATGTAAATAGACTATACTTATAATGTAACCACTGGCAGTAATTGTTCTGCACAGTTCATGGGGGTTATAAAATATGGTTGCCTGAAATCCTGGTTCCCAGCTGCCCTGCACTCAACTGTCAGCTCTCTACACTCTTAGCTCTCTTTACACATCACTCAGAATGAACACTGTTGTGGAATCTTCTCATTCATAATTGGCTACTCCCCTCAGCCAAAGAGCAACTTACAAATGTGTTTAGCCCCCTCACTATCAGGAGGCAATAACTCACAAGACTGAAAAAAAATTAAGTTAATCTGCCCTATCACATCCTCAACATTTTGTCTCTAAACAACCAATCTTATAAGTCCTGCCTCTTTTGTCTGCAGGAAATCAGAATTGAACATTTAAAACTGGTACTATTTCGGTATGCCTTAGGTAGAATAGTGTAAAAAATCCTTACATGGTACTTTATATGAAAATAATTCTATCATCTATTGCTGGTAATAGTTTTACTTTTTATTATTAGTTAATAAACTTAAGTTAAGTAGTAGTTAATTTATAGTTAATTAACTATTTTCCTGTTCTATTACAAAACCATATACAATCCGCAGTATTAAAAGGACATCTTTTGGTACTACACTATAGCTATGTTCCCTTATACATCTATGTGCTTTCAGGACATTGATTACTGCAGGCTCCGAGTACATAAATGATCATACATTAGCACCATACAATACATTATCTCCACAGGAAGCTGCTACTAGTCTATCTTCAGGGTGGAAGTACTTAAACCAAAAAGTCTGCAGACAAAGGTGCTAATGAAATTTTAATGATAAATAATGTTGATGACTGCCAGGCCTTTATAATGCCAGCTTAGTCTTCCCTTGCCCTGGGGTCCTGTTCCACAGTCCTTGGGATCACTGCATTTCAATAATAGAAACATATTAAATGTCTGTAAAAATGACAACATAACGATAGAAAACAATTTTATGTAATGACTTTGATGTCAAGCAATTATCGCATATTGGATGGTCATCAATGATTAATACCGTGAGAGCTGTGTCATGTGGCCTAGTCACGTAATGAAACTATATCGCTATGATTACTGTATTACACCATCTCTCATTCACATCCGTCCAGCAAAGCTTTTAAAGACCTCGTTGTGAGGAAGGTGAAATGGATCTATAAGCAGTTTTGCCTGAGGCACATTGTAATTATAGGTCATGCATTAGTGGATGTGAGCAACAGCTGCCAAAGGTCAGAGCAACAATGTAGCATCTGCCGGGTGCAACATTACTATGTCTCTGTATGATTGATTCCTAGTGGCTGGGCACTTTCCATCACATAAGAAGCCAGAGTCTCAATAAACTAGGTGAAATAAGGAAAATGTTGTTGCTTCATCATCATCATCATCATCATCATAAACATTTATTTATATAGCTCCAGCAAATTCCGTAGCGCTTTACAATTGGGAACAAACATTAATAAGACAATACTAGGTAATATATACAGACAGAGAGGTAAGAGAACCCTGCTCGCAAGCTTACAATCTATAGGACAATGGGAGTTTAAAACACAAGGGCATGTGCTACATCATATTGCACACTGGACCAGCTAGAATGCAAAGGTAAAAGTATTGAGTGGGCTGTGTGTCTAATGTTGGTCAGAGGGTTGTTGTCTTGTGTTAGCTGTGTAGAGGCTGGTAATAGGGTAATCTAGGGAGATTAAGACGGTGGTTGAGGAATTTCATAAGCTTGCCTGAAGAGGTGGGCTTTCAGAGACGCTTGAAGGTTTGAAGACTAGAGGAAAGTCTTACTGTGCCAGGGAGGGAATTCCACAAAGTAGGTGCAGCCCGAAAAAAGTCCTGTAACCGAGAATGGGAGGATGTGATAATAGTGGAAGAGAGACGCAGATCTTGTGCAGTTGCTTATAGCAGCCCATCAGCTTCCGCCATTTTTCCTAGTTCAGTTTAGTAATGAAAGCAAGCATCAAATTGGTTTGTATGAGCGATACCACATTTTCCCTTTCCAGCATTTTAGAAATGTTCCCCATAACAAAATAGTTGCCAACTGTTTGGATCAAGGGATAAGTGCGGGGGAGTGAAGATGTTGCAATTTGCATCATAATGACCCCAACCACTCTGCTCAATGATGCAATTTGCCAAACTGGGCCATCAAGACCCCGTCCACTTCAGAACCTCTGGACTTACTGCGAGAGTAGGTAAGTATGCAGAACACTGAACGTTTACAGGGTAACTGTGATGTAATGAAATAAATTGTTCATACTAAATTCAAAACTTTAATGTTTTTATTACTGCAAAAGCCCAATAAAGCAGAGAGCCCGATCTCAGAGCCATGAACAAAAATGGCCACAAAAAAAAAAAGACTCCCTCATTTGAAATAGGATAACCAGGGTCTTTTAAGTTACCCGCCACAGTTAGTGTAATACTAAGAAAACACAAAACATCTGTGGAGTAGTACTAAACTTAACCATTGACCCAAAGCTATTGCTGGCCATAATTGCGACCCTTATTCATAGCACTAACTGTTAACGTAGGCATATCATAAGCATTACATTTAAACCTAGTTCCTACCCACACCAAACAACTTGCTTTAGCCTGACTATAGTAAAGTAGGGGACCACTGAGTGAGAAAAACATGGTATTCTTACACTGTTGATATGATAGATTTTCCTTTTGAAATGTATTTTGTTAGACATTTATGACCATGTTTTATAATATTGTCATTATATTAGAGCACTATATACTAAAATGTAATCTAAAAAAAAATCAAATCTCAAAGTAGGAGACTTATACACGTTTTGTTTGTGATAAACGGATAATATATAATCACTTACAACACTTCCCTCACAGCCTTTGCAGATTTGTAGTTGTCATGATGATTGCTTACATATTTTGCTACAAAATAAGTTGAAGAAAGTTATATGGAAATAAAAAACAATGATATATTACAGACACTTCCAGGGAGACCTTTTTCTAGTTCGGGATCTTCAGCTTACATTTTGGGGGGGGATTCAATATTCAATTAGCCGCGATGTTCATCCGATCTTTCCCTGCGCCCATAGAGGAGTGGAAATTTTACCATACTGATTAAGTTCCCTCCTTTGACTTAATTAAATTGGACTCAATTGATGTAAAAAATATGTTTGATATATACTAATTAACTGACCCACTTTACTTCAGTCAAAAAGTAAACAAGAAATCCTGACCCAGTGATAGGTCTCCCTCAGGGACTGGGTCATTTTAATATGTCTGTCAACTCCTCGAGATGGTAGATACCATGTACGGTGGGATTTCACAAAAATTCAGTTCTACCTCTCCATCATCTATAGTATAGAAATAATGTAGGTTTAATTCTACTTTAAAATACCTATATAAAGATTGTCTGTGTCTGTCAGTAATTCACAAAGAAACGAGTGATGGTTGTGCCTACCTGAACCCTATAAGTATATAAGGACTAGTTTAATCAGGGCACTTTTCATTTTAAAGGTTTGTAAGTAACAAATTGATTCAAACAAAAGTGTTATATTTTGTTTTAAATAGCATAGGGTCACATGGGTTTATGATTTTGGATGGCAATTCAGTGGTTTTTTTTGCCCCATGGTGCCCCCACACTGAGCACATGATGATGACAGAGGGGCTACAGCCAAGAGCTTCCTAAATTGGAAACTGCTGGCTGCTACTCTCCCAGCTACTGGCTGGGCCTGTGTCGCTGGGATATGATGTCATAACTCAGTGCCAGAACCCCAGTCTGACAAAAGAAGAAACTGCTGCATCGCCTCTCCAAGCAAGAGACGTTTAATATTTATATTTACCATAAATGTTACAGTAAATGATGGCGTTCATTCGTTTTCAGTAGCACAAGACTTTGGCAGCATGCAAAAATAAACCAATGTATTTGATATTACATCCTATGCACAAATAATATTTTTGAAATAGTCACATTTTCCCATACTTATTACCAGAATAAACTAATACCTTAATTTGGGTTCAATCAAGCAGCTAATCAGTAAAAGTTCACTTTGGACTACTCCTCATTAAACAGTGGCTAGTATAGTGGAAAACGTGCAGTGGGCACAAACAGGCAAATTTATCCACATTGTGGCCATTAAACAATGTTTGCAATGTGTGCAAAGTGATTTCTAATTGTATTATAGTGTAGTATAAGACACTACTTTAGTAGGGAATCTTCAGGAAGGATCACCATTTTGCACTATAGTGTACTATAATACACTACTTTAGTATGGAATCTTCAGGAAGGATCATCATTGTTTATGACCACTAGAACTTATTATTATTAATAATGATTTGGTTGTAATATATTTCATCTGTCCCACCCACCAGTGGAAGGAACCTAATTTTTTATCAGCAAGAACTGTTTGGCAGATGACATGTTTAATAAGAAGTAATATTTCCCTATAATAGGGATTTCCTGACTGTTATTAATAATAGCCTTTTCTAATTAAAATGTCTGCTGCCAGTTTGCAGTTAGATAATAAATTCAACTTGTCACCGCTGTAAAGTTTAATAAGTATATTTTCCCTTTTCAGTGGGATTTGGCAGCGGGGTGGCAGCTAAGCTTTCCTCTCTTGAGTTTAATAGATCACCATTGGAATCGAATGAAAATCAAACACACCCTGAGTAGTGTAATTTGTACGGCTAAGGCAGCCTTACCTAACAAACCAGAGGAGCAGTATAATTTATTTTCCGCTGTTTGTTTTCAAACTTATGATTAACAATGGTCTACAGTAATTGTATTGTGCGATTCATTGCTCAGGATACTTACTGCTACAAGGATTGTTTTCCTTTTGTCATTTGGGATACAACACTTAACAAAATCAGATTGCAGTCTGTTATTGCCTGTCTGCAGTTGTTTCTGCCATTGAATAAACAGGATTTATGCAGAGGGGCTGCAGTTTGACTGTATTTTGCTAAAACCACCAATACAGTATAAAAAACCTTTTTGGCTATAGTCGTGTTTTCTTGGGCATGTTTCACAAGTAATAACTTTAGTCATACATTAAATATAACAATGTGGATGTAGGAATTTGTTTTTGCAAAGAAGTGGGTTGGACATCACAATCTTCCCACATCAGTGTGACTAGAGCCTCCTTTCAGTGCTAATGGTGGACCTTGCTCATTCCTAAATGTAACTCTTAATAATCTGCAGCATCCTACCTGCTTCTACTCCCATCCTCACATCATGATGCTGCTCTCACTAACATAATCACATGTGTGGACAGGTCACTGCCATGCACAGGAAGAGCACACTCCTCTCCTGAAATACGTAATGCTGTGTGAACATTCCAAAGTTCTGATTGGGTTCTGTCCCCATTCATTTCAAAACTGAGATCATCCCTTATTAAGGGAGATTAATAAATAATACATAATAAATCATAATAATTAAATAATACTCTAATAGAATAATATAATCCAATAATAAATAAGGTGCTACCCCTGTCATAATTAGTGCACCACTGTCTCCATTGTATACTGCTGAAGCAACTCTCAACAGCAACATTAAAATTTTGACTGACTCTTCTGAAATATATACATTTGGGACACATACATATATATATATATATATATATATATAATGTGTGTGAATGTTCAATTAATGTTGGCCACAATTCCCCTTTAAACTAACTGTATATAACAGGTCATTTGTATAAGTAAAGCAGCAATGTGGTCATGTTGGAACATGGTATAGAGATATTTATAAGTCAATTTGCACCTTGTTGGATTAAGTTTGGGCAGAGAAACCGCTAATTTTTTTGCTGATCTGTTTAAAATTGATGAAATTGTATTAAACAACATCTACTATTTTATCCAACCCATGGTCTCACCTCCTGCATTGAAATCGCTTCTTTTTTTTGTTACACACAGAATAAGTGACTGCAGCAATGGTCACGTCTACTGTAAATATGTATTGTAGGTTTATTTTTTAATAAATAATTATGGAGAATGTTTCATAATAGTGATGTTTGTACAATTTCAAAATAAACTTTCTAAACATTTCCCTGTAAATTTTATTGGCCATCACCCTATGTTTACCTAAAAATAAAGTCTGAAGCCAATGACTCATAATCTTCAACATTATCCCTGACAAAAATACATTACAGCCTCTCACAAACCTCCTAGCACCCAACTGTGCTTCCTGATTAGAAGATAGGCAGCATTCCTAAGCACCTGATTACAAATCTGCTAATTTATTCAGTGCTGAATTTAAATCAACTGCTCCCATAGACAATCTAATAAAAGGAACAAGCATTTAATATCAAATCAGGTTGTCTTACCACCTTCTTTACAATTACTGCAAATGTTTTGTGTTTATATATTATTACTACATTTTATCTTAAAATAGGATTGTGTTTTAAATCAACACTAATGTCATCTGAATAAGTTACTGCCGCGTTCAGGAGCGATAGCTCCTTCCCAGTTACAATAGTTGAATTTATATAGCTTTACCTTCATATATAATTATCCGAACATTATTTAAACAAGGGTAAAATAACGCTCTCCTAGCACTAATGTAAAAATAATTCATCAGTTCTCACTTCAACCCTTCCCCAGGGTACAGACAACACAGCACCAGGGAGTGGCTGAATACAAGACAGACACTAGTTTGCAATCTTTCGCATCAGTTGCAGTACCACAAGGCTCAGTCCTAGGTCCTCTGCTATTCTCTATCTACACCACTTCTCTAGGGAAACTAATAAGCTCCTTTGGATTCAGTATCATCTCTATGCGGATGATACACAAATCTATCTATCCTCTCCTGATCGCTCACCATCTGTGTTGTCTCGCATTACTGACTGTCTTTCTGCCAGTTCATCTTGGATGTCCTCTCGCCAACTCAATCTCAATCTTTCAAAAACAGAATTAATAATATTCCCACCCAACAATAGAATCTTACTGCCTGACATTTCTGTTGACAACATGACCATAAATCCCAACCCTCAAGCTCACTGTCAAGGTGTAATCCTTGATTCGCAACTATCCTTTGTTCCCCACATCAACTCTATATTTACATCATGTTACATACATCTAAAAACCATTTCCAGAATATGTACATATCTCAGACAAGACACTGCAAAAACTTTAATTCATGCTCGCTCATCATCTCCTGCATCGACTATTGTAATTCCCTCCTTACTGGTCTTCCCAAAATCAGACTTGAGAACAGAACAATCTATTTTGCACGTAGTGTCTAGACTGATTTTCCTTGCAAATCGTTTTACATCTGCTGAGTCACTCTGTCAGTCTATACATTGGTTGCCTGTTTATCAACGATTTCAATATAAAATTCTTCTACTAACATACAAGGCCATCAACAAAATTGCACCAACATACATCTCCTCACTTGTCTCAAAATATCTCCCAACTCGACACCTCCGTTCTGCACAAGATCTATGTCTCTCTTCCACTCTCATCAAATCCTCCCATTCTCGGTTACAGGACTTTTATCGGGCTGCACCCACTTTATGGCATTCCCTCCCTCGCACAATAAGACTTTCCTCTAGTCTTCAATCCTTCAAGCTTTCTCTGAAAACCCACCTCTTCAGAAAAGCTTATAATATTCCTCTACCACTCTCTTAATTTCCTTAGGTTACCCTTTTACCACCCTCTACACAGCTAATACAAGACAACAACCCTCTGACCAACATGCTTGTGTGACTGAGCATACAGCTCACTAAATACTTTGCAACCTTTGCATTCTAGCTAGACAAATATTCAATATGATGTAGCACTTACAATAGTGTATCAAACTATTGTCCAATAGATTGTAATCTTGCAAGCAGGGCCCTCTTACCTCTATGTATGTATCTATTACCCAGTATTGTTTTATTACTGTTTGTTCCCAATTGTAAAGCGCTACAGAATCTGCTGGCGCTATATAAATGTTGATGATGATGATGATCCCTTGCTTATTGACTCTTATGTATTGGCAAAGGCATGGGAGAAGTATGTCTCCTAATAGACCAATATTGGAAGGGAAGCCATGCCCTAATAGATATCCAACACTTTTTAGTTCCCAAACAAGAGGCAGCTTCACCCTGGGTCTACACCACTAGGAGGCTTTAACAAGAATGTTTCTGTTACCATGAATTTATTCTTCTTCACCATCAACATTTATTTATATAGCACCAGCAAATTACGTAGCGCTTTAATTCAGTATTACTTTATAAGAAATGGTTAAGATGCTAGAGCTGAATGGTTTAGGATTATGAGCAAGGAACGCTTGGTATAGGTAACATAGCCCAGTGATGACCAGCTCCCCAGCGATACTGGCTGGTAACGATAAGAAGAGTCTTTCTGCTTATCAAGCTAGTGCAGGTTACTTCTGCGTATGCGTGAGCCAGTTTGTTGGTCTACGTCATGCACACTGGAACTGGAAGCCTGGATTTAGGCTTGCAGTTCTGGATTAAAAAAATATAAAGTTACAACAAAAATTATAAAAAAAGTAAAAAGGAAAAATGCTTTGTTTAATACAGCCATTACAATAGGAGGACAATGGTGGTACTTGTACAGATGTCCTTGTTGAATAGACTCCCCATGGTTTAGGAGGTCCCCATTGAAGGCTACTCTCAGCTATACCTGTGACAGCCTTCACCGGCCCGTGTGCTTTGGAGAAGCCCTAATTCCAACGAAAACTTTGCTTGCCCCGGTTCTCTCTTTTTATGTCCCACTTGTTTCTCGATCTTGTGCCAACTTCCCTTTTTAGTATCCAATTAGATTCTCAAGGCCATTTGAAAAATTGTTCTATTTTGCCAAACTGATTCCACTAATCTTTTATTACTGGTTAAAATAGAAAAGGTCATTTTAAAAAAAAATGTCTTGATCAGCGTGCTAACTTTTTACATTTTTTTTTATTGATTTATAGCATCTTATTTGATATGATTCAACTGTTGTCTGTTGTGTTATTCCAACGCCTATACCACTATCATAAACAGATAACTATTAGCAACTTTATATCGTGTGTGCATAGTACATGCAATGATGCATGCTGGGTAGGGTCAGGCCATGAGACTTTTGAGAACTGTTTAGTGGATCCCTTTAACCTAAGACAGTTCTTATTGCAGAACAGACTTGTGTTCACAGGCAGACAAGGGTGACAAAAATAATGGGTCCGTGGTTCCGTCGCTTCTAGGACCCCCTAACCCAGGATGCAAACACAACCTTGTGTGAGAGCGCACTTTAATGCAGCTCAGCTGGGGTTGGAGAGGGAGCTAAAGCCACAATTTCCCCAACCATAATCTGCCTCTGGTAGTCTGCTCCTGCCCTACCCTCCTCATAGCGCTCTTGCCATCAAAGTGTAACATAGGCTTCCTCGCAGTTGCGGCAAGACAGAGAACATTAGTACATTCTGAAGATTATTACTTCTAACACATACACTATGTATTACAATGTGTAAATTAATGTATTTTATTCTATCAGAACCATACTGTATTGTCACATTCATTTTACAACTGTTGATTGATGTGAAGCTCTAAGAATCTGGTCCTGTAGACATAAACACCATTCCCATATATCCGTGTGCTCTGTGGGACATGCTCCCTTTTATTCCTCCCCCCTCCCACTTCTAAATTAATATGTATTCTAGAACCTAGTGTCACTCACAAGCCTTTCAGCCTGCACAAACTGAAAATGACATTTTCTATTTCCCCGGTTCCAGGCCTGATGTTGGTATTCTGCAGCGTTACCATTTGACTGCTTCTGTCAAAGAGAAACATTATTTAAAATGTGTAACGATAGTTGTTTCTGGAAAGCTGTGTTTTGCTTCCTTTGGTAATAGCTAACTGCATGAATGATGGAAAATGAAGACAATGTTAACTTGGGGAAGCATACAAAGTAGCTCCCCAGAAGAGATGTTTTATAAATGACAAAACCCAATATCGCCCGTTTGAAAAGGTCACTTCATGCAAGAAAAAAATGTCTTCCTTACATTAGAGGTAGGCTGCTGTTTTCCATACATGGTTAAACTACAAAACCCAGCATTCTCTGCTACTTAGTATTCTGCCAGCGAGGCAGAAAAGGGTGATTGTTGGCAGTTATGTCATAAACACTTTAAAATTATTTTATGGGAAAGAGGACCTGGTGTGCCGAAGCGATACCCTCTCCGCAGACCACAGAGTACTATATCTCCACATTGTCATGTTTACGGAATGTGATCACAATGTTCTTTTTTTACACTGCAAATATTCATCTTCAATGAATATGAACTTATACTGTGCACTTGGGCAATACTACAAAATAGGGATTTTTTAGAAGCTGGTACTGTCTGTAGACAGTTATATGTATGTAATGTATGTTTTGAAAACAGTTCATCAGAATTCTGCAGTTTTATTGTGTTAAGAGTATGAATAGAAAAAAGAATAGATGGCACTAATATTGTATCAGAACCTAGTGATATTAATGAAAATTAGGAATTAAAAATAACCATAGAACACCAAGATAAATTAAATCTAAAATTGACTACAATTGAATACAAAGGTATTATAAAATTCCACAGCACAGTGGCACAATGGTTAGTATTACTGCTGGGATCATGAGTTTGATCCCAACCAGGGCCTTATAGTGTGTTCTGTGTTTGTATGTTCTACCCGTCATCATCATCATCATTTATTTATATAGCACCAACATATTCCGTATCGCTTTACAATTGGGGACAGACATAATAAACTAATAAACAAACTGGGTAAAACAGACAAAGAGGTGAGAAGGCCCTGCCTGCAAGCTTACAATCTATTGGACAATGGGAGTTGACACATGAGGTTAAACCCATGTTTGTGTATGTGCCCTCCGGTTTCCTCCAACTGTCCAAAAACATACTGGTAGGCTAATTGGCTTCTAGCTAATAATGGACACTAATGTTAAACAATAGGAGCTCTACTGTTTGTTAGATCTATCATCTGTGCAATTGCTGCTACTATTACACTATATGGACAAAAGTATTCGTACGCTTGACCATTACACCAACAGGGACACTAATGACATTGAGTTCAAATACATATATTTTTATATGGAGTTGGCCCCCCTTTTGCAGTGATAACAGCTTCCACTCTTCTTGGAAGGCTTCCACAAGATGTTGGAGTGTTTTTGTGGGAATTTGTGCCCACTCATTCTGTAGAGCATTTATGAGGTCAGGCACTGATGTTGGACGAGAAGGCCTGGATCACAACCTCCATTCCTGTTCATCCCAAAGGTGTTCGAGGGGGTTGAGGTCAGGGCTCTGTGTGGGCCAGTAAAGTTCTCGCACACCAAACTCCTCAAACCATGTCTTTGAAGTATTTGCTTTGAGCACTGGGGCACAGTCATGTTGGAATAGAAAAGGGCCTTCCACAAACTTGATACAAACTTGCACAAAGTTGGAAACATAGCATTTTCCAAAATGACTTGGTATGCTGAAAGATTAAAATTGTAGCCCAAACTCTGAAAAACAGCTCCATACCATTATCCCTTCTCCACCAAGCTTCACAGTAGGCATAATGCAGTCGGGCAGGCAACGTTCTCCAGGCATCCGCCAAACCCAAACTCACCAATCTGACTGCCAAACAGAGAAGTGTGATTCATCACTCCACAGAGCACGTTTCCACTGCCCCACAGTACCGTGTCTGTGTGCTTTACACCACTCCATCTGTCGTTTGGCATTGGTCTTGGTGATGTGAGGCTTGCATGCAGCTGCTCGGCCATTCCATTAAGCTCCCACCGTACAGTTTTTGTGCTTACATTAAAGTGTGTTTAAGTTCGGAACGCTTCAGCTATGGAATCAGCAGAGCGTTGGAGACTTTTACACAACATGTGCCTTAGCAGTCATTGACCCAGTTCTTTGATTTTATGTGGTCTTCCGCTTCGTGGCTGCGTTGCTGTTGTTCTTAAATGCTTCTACTTTCTAATAATATCACTTACAGTTAACATGGAATATCCAGCAGGAATGAAATTTCATGAACCATCTTATTGTAAAGGTGACATCCTATCACAGTATTACGCTCGAATCACTGAGCTCTTTAGAACAACTCAAATGTTTGCAAATGGAGACTGCATTGCTAGGTGCTTGATTTTAAACACCCGTGGAAACAGGTCTGATTGAAACACCTCAATTCAATAATTAATAGGTGTGGCCAAATACTTTTGTACATATAGTATATGTGTATTCCTGCAGCTCACTGATCCAGCTGGTTGCTAGGCTAATAGTTGCAAGCTTATTTCAGCTCTCAGTCTGGCAGCCTCAGGTGTGCAATCACCTAACACACTCATGCAGTTATTCATTCTGCAGTTCTGATTGATGCTGCTGCCTTTATAATCCTCTTCCTGGCAGCATACCAATGCTGGTGATAGTTCCTAGAAACCTAGACCTAGTGTGCCTTGTATCCTGACTTGTTCTGCTATCAGTGTTCGACCCATATTGTTTATAGGAATTGCTGTCTTCTCTACTCCTGACTCTTGACTTTGTTAAACAGATTTACTCTCATATCTGTGCATGCCCTGATCCCTGGCTTATATAAGGGATAACAAAAGGATTCCATGGTCTTCTCTACTCCTGATCCCTGTCTGTCTGAGTTCTGCCAAATACATTTTGGTTGCTCACTACCTGTACTGTGATGTGTCCACCTCATCAGACAAGTGCCAGACTACTCTGCATTAACCCTTGCCTTTCTGGCTCAGATTTCTGCTATTTACAATCTGGTTGTTCACTACCTGCTGCCATGTGGTGTCCACATCAGACAAACAAGTACTGTGGTACATAACAAGTTCCTCAGAACAGGGGCTGCTAAAGGTGAACATCTTGTCAAGTGGTTCTAGCAGTTCAGGATAATGCGCTACTGTGCCGTGTATATGTGTGTGTACTTATGTGGTAGGGAACTTAGACTGTAGGCAACATTGGGGCAGGGACAGATGCGCAACATGTTGGCGCTATATAAATAAATGTTAAATAGTAAAATATAACACTTGACAAAACAAAGCTAAATTACAAAATTACCAATATTAAGTAGAGCTATCATAATGACATTTGCACATGAACAGTAAAACATTTGTAGCTTCACTGAAGCAATAAAGTGAGTACAGAAATAATCTATAAGATAATTCTTCTAAACAGCTCCATAATTATATCCAGGATATTTATCAAACCTCTAATTAGGAACCCTTCAGTGCCATTAACAATATGCCATTAACAAGGTGAGGTACTGTCACGGGCACTAGGAGTCTTTACCCAGGGATCACCAGGTGATAGGCTTACCAGAGCAGTATAGGTGGTAATATGGTACTCTGGTAGCAGGGTGATCACGGAACAGGAAATAGCAGATGATGAGATGCTCAGGAAAGTCTATGACTAGCAGCACTGGCAATATGGAGGTAATAATACACGAGGAACTGTATGGACAAAGGACACGTGAAGGTAGTCAGTGGTCTGCGGTAGCAAGTTGTACCACTGCTATAGTGAGGAGGAATGTCCAACAGAAACGAGGAGGTGATGAGAGTCAGCGGTCTGCGGATAGCAAGTTGTACCGCTGTCTGAGTGAAGGAATGGAATCCAAGTGGAGGTATCCGGGGAGTCAGTGGTCTGCGTTAGCAAGTTGTACCACTGCTATGTGAGAGGATACTGGAACAGGTGAAACTGTAAACAGGAGTCAGTGGTCTGCCACTAGCAAGTTGTACCACTGAATATATATGTGAGGAGGTGCACGGGGAGAGACTGCAACACAATATATACACGGGCACCTTGACTTTGATCCACAGTAATATGCACAATATAAATGTATAAATGACTGAACAACACTGCCAATATAGAAAGTCTCTTGAAGTAATCCGGCATGAGATAACACAGTCAATGATGGCAGTAGAGTCAGCAGATAGTACACTCCAGAGGAGAACCAACACAGTCAATGATGGCAATAGACTCAGCGGATAGTACACTCCAGGGGAGAACCAACACAGTCCAGCAAGGTATGCAATACACAGCACAGTCAATGGGAAGTATGCATACCGTGGTTCAGGAGAAGGCAGTCAGACAGGAGTGCAGAGATACCTGAAGGGCAGAAGGCCAGCAGGATACAAGTCCCTGGATGGGTGAAGCGGGGGTCTAGCAGGTGCAGCGCACAGGTAGGTGGACCAGCAGGGAACACAGGAAGGCGTGGAGAGCGGATCAGCAGTAGATGGATGAGTAGCGCTGAGAAGTAACAGCAGCGGGTCTCTGCGGGAACACGGAGGTAACCAATAGCAACCAGCAGGTGCAGTAACGATGGGACACCGGAGCAGAGTTGAACTGGAACAGTTGATCACGGAGAGTAGCGGGTAGCAATAGTGGCAGCAGACTCAAGGAAACACGGTAGAGTTGACAAGGACTGAAGACTGAAGCGCACAGAGGCAGCGGATAGGAATCAGCTAAACAGTCACGATGAAACACAGACGAGTTGCAGGTTGAAGACTGTAGTGCACGGAGGCAGCGGATAGGAATCAGCCAAACAGTCACGATGATGAAACACAGACGAGTTGCAGGTTGAAGCCTGTAGTGCACGGAGGCAGCGGATAGGAATCAGCTGGCAGTCACAATCATGAACAGGTGAGTGGATGTGGATGAAGGACTGTAGTGCACAGAGGCAGCGGATAGGCATCAGCTAACAGTCCCAATGATACATGGTAGAGTTGAAGTGATTAGAAGACTGTAGTGCACGGAGGCAGCGGATAGGAATCAGCTCACAGTCACGATGATACAGAAGATGGTAGAAGTGGTATGGGAACCACAGTAGTAGAAGTGGTTTGGAAACCACAGAGGTAGAAGTGGTTTGGAAACCACAGGAATCAGCTGGGCTGAATAAACAAGGAAACACAGGAACACCTTCAGAGACTCATGGGGAATGAGACTCCAAGATCAGGCAACGTGGTGTTGACCACAGGTGCTTAATATAGGGAGGTTGCCTGATCTGCCAATTTAGTTAAAGGAACATACACTGGAGGTATGGAAAGGGCTGCGCATGCGCAGTCCCTCAGGATGGAGGACGGCCACGGTTCCTAAATGTCCGGGAAGAAGCACTCACAGTCCGGTGAGTGACAGTACCCCCCCTTTTAAAGGTGGGCACAGAACGCCTGGAACCGGGCTTGTCCGGATTTTTGGAATAAAACTTCTTCAGAAGGGCAGGAGCATTAAGATCTTCAGCTTTGATCCATGAACGCTCTTCAGGACCAAAGCCCTTCCAATGAACGAGGAAACGGAGGACTCCTCGCGAAATTTTTGCATCCAATACCTCAGTAATCTCGAAATCCTCCTCCTGATGAACTTGAACTGGCTGCGGTGCTGAGGGAGGAGTCGAGAAACGGTTGATGATGAGAGGTTTGAGCAAGGACACATGGAAGGCATTGGAAATCCGAAGATTCTTAGGAAGAAGAAGTTTAACACATACTGGATTGATAACTTGAATGATCCTATATGGACCAATAAAACGAGGGGCGAATTTCATAGATGGAACCTTCAAACGAATATTTTTGGTGGATAACCAGACACGATCTCCAATTTTTAGTGGTGGAATAGCCCGCCTCTTCTTATCTGCGAAAGACTTATATTTGTTAGATGTCTTCTTTAAACAGGTTTTGACCTGAGACCAGATATTTTTGAAGGTCTGACAAGCAGTCTCCACAGCAGGAACTTGGGTGGGCGGGAGGGCAGGAAATTCCGGAAAAGACGGATGGTGACCGTAGACCACAAAGAATGGAGTTTTGGATGATGACTCATGGTACATGTTGTTATGGGCGAATTCAGCCCAAGGAAGCAATTCTACCCAGTTGTCTTGGTTGGCTGAAGAGAACATCCTAATAAAGGTCTCAAGATCTTGATTGACTCGTTCCGTTTGTCCGTTAGATTGCGGATGGTAAGAAGATGAGAGTGCTAATCGTATGCCCAAGGTTTTACAAAGGGCCCGCCAGAATCTGGAAACGAATTGTACTCCTCTATCCGACACAATCTCAGACGGACATCCATGGATACGGAAGATTTCTTTAATGAAATGTTCAGCCAGAGTAGACGAGGAAGGTAAACCGGACAGAGGGACGAAATGGGCCATCTTCGAAAATCTGTCTACCACTACCCAAATAGTATTGTGATTCTTACTTGGTGGCAAATCAGTAACGAAATCCATACTAATATGGGTCCAAGGCTTGGACGGAATGGGTAGTGGTCGCAGCAACCCTGCTGGAGTTCTGCGGGAGGATTTGAACTGAGAACATAAATCACAGGAAGCAACAAACTCTTTGACGTCTCTCCTCATTGAAGGCCACCAGTAACTACGAGAGAGAATCTCAAAGGTCTTGTGTTCACCGGCGTGTCCAGAAAAACGAGAGGCATGGAACCACGAAAGGATTTTCCTCCTCAGAGTAGGAGGCACAAGGGTCTTCCCAAATGGTAGCATTTTGGTGGATGAAGCAGCCAGAGAAATACATTTGGGGTCTAGAATAGCATGGTTGGGAACCTCTTCTACATCAGAGGACGTCACAAAAGCTCGAGATAGAGCGTCAGCTTTCTTGTTCTTAGCAGCTGGTTTGAAGGTTATAATTAATTCAAAACGGGAAAAGAAAAGAGACCATCTTGCTTGACGAGGGTTCAAGCATTGAGCAGATTGCAAATATGACAAGTTCTTATGATCCGTGAAGATCGTCACCGGATGGCGAGCTCCTTCCAACAAGTATCTCCATTCCTCTAATGCAGCTTTGATGGCCAGCAACTCCTTGTCCCCGATAGTATAGTTTTTCTCTGCGGGCAGAAGACCCCGAGAGTAGAAGGCACAAGGATGTAATTTTTGTTGCTCCGAGCGTTGGGAGAGAATAGCTCCTAAGCCCACATTAGAGGCATCTACTTCTAGGAAGAAGGGGAGTGTCACATCAGGTTGTCGCAGAATGGGAGCAGACGAGAAGGACTCTTTGAGGATTTGAAAGGCTTGGAGAGCCTCAGATGACCATTGCTTAGTATTAGCCCCTTTCCGAGTTAGGGCCACAATGGGAGATGCAATGGATGAAAAGTCTTGAATGAAGCGTCTATAGTAATTGGCAAAACCTAAAAAACGCTGGATGGCACGAAGAGTAGTTGGCTGAGGCCAATGTAGTACAGCATTTACTTTGTCTGGATCCATCTTCAGGCCAACTCCGGAAACTATATACCCCAAGAATGGAATCTGGGGTAACTCGAATGAACATTTTTCCAATTTACAGAACAACGAGTTTCTCCGTAGTCTGGAGAGGACCTCTGCCACATGTTGGTGATGAGAAGGCAGGTCCTGTGAGAAGATCAATATGTCGTCCAGGTAGACAACGACACATACATATAATAAGTCCCGAAAGATCTCATTGATGAAACCCTGGAAAACCGCGGAGGCATTACACAGCCCGAAGGGCATTACTAAATATTCGTAATGCCCATCTCTGGTGTTAAACGCGGTCTTCCATTCGTCACCGGAACGGATTCTAATTAAATTGTAGGCACCACGAAGATCCAACTTAGTAAATATCCGAGCTCCCTTGATGCGATCAAATAGCTCAGTGATCAGCGGAATGGGATACCGATTCTTGATAGTAATGGCGTTGAGTCCACGAAAATCTATACAAGGGCGTAATGATCCATCCTTCTTTTTGACGAAGAAGAACCCAGCTCCAGCGGGAGAGGTGGAAGGTCGAATGAACCCACGCTGGAGATTCTCCTGTATGTACTCAGATGTGGCTTGAGTTTCAGGTAACGAGAGAGGATAGACCCGACCCCTGGGAGGAGTCTTGCCAGGTAGAAGGTCGATCGGACAATCCCAAGAACGATGAGGAGGAAGACGTTCAGACTGAGCTTTATCAAACACATCGGCAAATGAAGCATACTGAGGAGGGAGTCCCGGGGAGGAAGATGAGATGGAAGATTGCTGTACTTTAAGAGGAATAACTTGAGAGAGACAACGATGGTGACATTCAGACCCCCAAGACGTAACTTGAGGGGTGCGCCAGTCAATCTGGGGAGAGTGACATTGAAGCCATGGAAGGCCTAAGACAATCGGACTTGTCGTAACTGGAAGAATTAAAAACGAAATTTCTTCATGGTGTAGTACACCAATCTGAAGGGTTACTGGAGACGTACTCTGGGTGATGAGACCATTGATGAGACGTGATCCATCTATAGCCGTCACAGTAATGGGTGTTTTTAAAGTGATCACTGGTAGGGACCATTGATTCACTAGTGATTTAGAAATGAAATTTCCTGCTGCTCCGGAATCAATCAATGCCTGTGACTCAAAGGATTTGGTAGCAAAGGAAATCGTAACATCGAAAGCGCAGACTTTAGATTTCATAGACAATGGAGAGGACTCCAGGGACCCTAACTTCACCTCTCCAGAACTAGTTAGGGCCTGGCATTTCCCGATTTCTTAGGGCAAGAACTGAGCATATGTGTGGAATCAGCACAATAGATACAGAGTCTATTCTTTACTCTTCGTTTCCTCTCTTCTAAAGATAATTTGGAACGTCCTATCTCCATGGGAATCACAGAAGGTGAAACTGGACGAAATTGAGGGTTTGAACGAAGAGGTGCTTTAGCAGAAGTTGTTTTCTCAGATTCTCTTTCACGAAATCTCATGTCTACACGATGGCAAAGAGAGATCAAATCTTCTAGTGACGAAGGAAGCTCTTGGGTAGTCAGTGCATCTTTAATTTTATCGGAGAGCCCCTGCCAGAAGGCGGCAACTAATGCTTCAGTGTTCCACTGAAGTTCAGAGGCTAAGATCCTAAATTGGATGACGTACTGGCCTACTGTATGAGAACCTTGTCGTAAGCGAAGAATACTGGAGGCAGCGGAGGTCACACGACCTGGTTCATCGAACACACTTCGGAACGTGGAAATGAATTTGGCACTATCTTGTAGAATTGGATCGTTTCTCTCCCACAGAGGGGAGGCCCAAGCCAGGGCTTGTCCAGAAAACAATGAGATAAGATAGGCCACTCTGGAACGATGGGTAGAAAAATTTTGAGGTTGAAGTTCAAAATGGACTGAACATTGGTTAAGGAAACCTCTACAAGTTTTGGGGTCCCCGTCATATTTTGACGGAGTAGGCAGGTGAAGCGTAGAAACTGTAGACACCTGGGATGGCACTGGGGAAACGGAGGAAAGCACAGGAGCTTCAATATTAGCTGTAACAGTCTGTCCAGATGTTCCTTGGGAGGTTAAAGATTGGTAACATTGAAGTAACAGCTGTTGGCGAGCATCCTGTTGCTCCACACGGCTGACCAGATGCTGCAGCATCTCTTTAGCGGTAGGTTCCGTATCTGGGTCTGTCATGGCCTGATCTTACTGTCACGGGCACTAGGAGTCTTTACCCAGGGATCACCAGGTGATAGGCTTACCAGAGCAGTATAGGTGGTAATATGGTACTCTGGTAGCAGGGTGATCACGGAACAGGAAATAGCAGATGATGAGATGCTCAGGAAAGTCTATGACTAGCAGCACTGGCAATATGGAGGTAATAATACACGAGGAACTGTATGGACAAAGGACACGTGAAGGTAGTCAGTGGTCTGCGGTAGCAAGTTGTACCACTGCTATAGTGAGGAGGAATGTCCAACAGAAACGAGGAGGTGATGAGAGTCAGCGGTCTGCGGATAGCAAGTTGTACCGCTGTCTGAGTGAAGGAATGGAATCCAAGTGGAGGTATCCGGGGAGTCAGTGGTCTGCGTTAGCAAGTTGTACCACTGCTATGTGAGAGGATACTGGAACAGGTGAAACTGTAAACAGGAGTCAGTGGTCTGCCACTAGCAAGTTGTACCACTGAATATATATGTGAGGAGGTGCACGGGGAGAGACTGCAACACAATATATACACGGGCACCTTGACTTTGATCCACAGTAATATGCACAATATAAATGTATAAATGACTGAACAACACTGCCAATATAGAAAGTCTCTTGAAGTAATCCGGCATGAGATAACACAGTCAATGATGGCAGTAGAGTCAGCAGATAGTACACTCCAGAGGAGAACCAACACAGTCAATGATGGCAATAGACTCAGCGGATAGTACACTCCAGGGGAGAACCAACACAGTCCAGCAAGGTATGCAATACACAGCACAGTCAATGGGAAGTATGCATACCGTGGTTCAGGAGAAGGCAGTCAGACAGGAGTGCAGAGATACCTGAAGGGCAGGAGGCCAGCAGGATACAAGTCCCTGGATGGGTGAAGCGGGGGTCTAGCAGGTGCAGCGCACAGGTAGGTGGACCAGCAGGGAACACAGGAAGGCGTGGAGAGCGGATCAGCAGTAGATGGATGAGTAGCGCTGAGAAGTAACAGCAGCGGGTCTCTGCGGGAACACGGAGGTAACCAATAGCAACCAGCAGGTGCAGTAACGATGGGACACCGGAGCAGAGTTGAACTGGAACAGTTGATCACGGAGAGTAGCGGGTAGCAATAGTGGCAGCAGACTCAAGGAAACACGGTAGAGTTGACAAGGACTGAAGACTGAAGCGCACAGAGGCAGCGGATAGGAATCAGCTAAACAGTCACGATGAAACACAGACGAGTTGCAGGTTGAAGACTGTAGTGCACGGAGGCAGCGGATAGGAATCAGCCAAACAGTCACGATGATGAAACACAGACGAGTTGCAGGTTGAAGCCTGTAGTGCACGGAGGCAGCGGATAGGAATCAGCTGGCAGTCACAATCATGAACAGGTGAGTGGATGTGGATGAAGGACTGTAGTGCACAGAGGCAGCGGATAGGCATCAGCTAACAGTCCCAATGATACATGGTAGAGTTGAAGTGATTAGAAGACTGTAGTGCACGGAGGCAGCGGATAGGAATCAGCTCACAGTCACGATGATACAGAAGATGGTAGAAGTGGTATGGGAACCACAGTAGTAGAAGTGGTTTGGAAACCACAGAGGTAGAAGTGGTTTGGAAACCACAGGAATCAGCTGGGCTGAATAAACAAGGAAACACAGGAACACCTTCAGAGACTCATGGGGAATGAGACTCCAAGATCAGGCAACGTGGTGTTGACCACAGGTGCTTAATATAGGGAGGTTGCCTGATCTGCCAATTTAGTTAAAGGAACATACACTGGAGGTATGGAAAGGGCTGCGCATGCGCAGTCCCTCAGGATGGAGGACGGCCACGGTTCCTAAATGTCCGGGAAGAAGCACTCACAGTCCGGTGAGTGACAGGTACACTGTAGTCTGTTCACATTATGCACTTCAGTAGGGAATATATGTAAATCATGTGAAATACATTAAACAGTTCCCGGATCTCTATCTCAAAACAGTCCTTTTAGACTGGTGCAAGAGTTTTTAACTTGGTGGGGAAACAGTAACTGAATAAAATAAGACCATTAGCTTTATGCTCTCACCATTCTACTGCAATTCCTAATTGATAACTGAACTTAATACAAATGCTATACTAGTTTAAAGAACTAGTCCCAATCCCGAATTGCATCATTGCATTGTTACAGCTCACCAGTAATCAGCAGCAAAGTAACGGAATCCAACATAAAAGCATTTGCAATCACCCGTTTCATCACTCCTTTGACGATTTAATCACCATAATGTATTCTCTTATTGCGTTAAGTATGGTATACATAATTCTTGGAAATGGGAAGTTTCTCAGGACTTCCTAAATCCTAAATCTAGATGGAAGCCAGTAGGTGGGGCGTGGTCTCATAACCAAGGTCATCACTTTCACAGTCCTCCATACAATACACACACATAGTAAAGTTATAGGTAACTCTAGAAAAAAAGAACATTTCTGTTTATTGCAACCATATTGACATCTTAAATATATCAGTATATAAATATAAAAAAAAATATTAATGTAAAAAATGTGGTTTGAGACTTTGGGGTTTTGTTTGAACCTATTTGATGTGCTGTTTTGCTTAAGCAAATTGCACAGCAAGGTGAAACTTGGGTCTCATTTACCAAGCACATGGATGTGTACTGCAAAGTTTCCCAGAGTGCATTATAAAGTGTGCCTACCCTCTGTTCACTGAAGATGGCTCTACATATTAGAACCCCACATACAATGCATGCAGAGAGGCAGAACAATGTAAATAAGTGCACTGTGCAACAATGTAAAGTACACATCAATGTCCAACCTCCTACCACTTTAGAAGCACTTGTATTAAAAAATAATTTTCAGTATATACTGCTATTTAACTACTTTGTTTAACCTAATTTATGGCTCACATTAATCATGTAATTGAGTGGCCGTTGGGACTAGACTTATTAGGTCTCATTTTTTTTGTGTTTGAAGGTTTTTAATACATTGCTGAAACGCACCTAGAAATACGCATTTCCTCTGAAGCGAAACATGAGGGAGTAAAATGTGTTCCATTAAAAGTATAATTGGAGACCTGAAGGCCGCCAGCTCTGAGTTGGTGCAAAGTTGTAGACTTTTTGCAGAGTAAAAGTGGCCAATGTGCCTGCTCCATACTTAGCAGGAAATTTGACCAAACTCTGCACCTTGGCCTGTGCACACTTTTGTTCCTCCACAAATTCCCCGATCTTGTTCCATAAACCTATTAACTTTGGCATACTTGGACAAATCATGGCGCACGGTGGGACAAAAGCTAATTTTGCTCTGTGCAGTTTTGTCCTTGGTATATAAACCTCTAACGTTGCACTGCATTACTTACATGTGAGCAGTGTAGCATTACATCATTTTCCTATGGTAGAGGACAAAGGACCGTGTTTGCAAATACAAATGATGACATGATTCACATTTCAAACAGTGTATGTGGTCAGGCCAATTTCCTATTTTAAGTTTTTACAGATTTGGGCAGTTTCAGGGAATAAAACACCCGATTAAAGAGATATAATACCGATTTGGAATTAGTGTTACCTGTTGTGGAATACATACGGTTACCCTTTTATATCAGACCAACCCTGCTTAATGACCATAAGCAATTTTTATTTCACTGTGATGATATTTTGAATATAAGTCCATTGTACTGTGATATATTAAGTGGACACAAAAAAAGTTTCTTGGTGAAAAACTTCTGACAATCTTATAATATTCTTCTACCACCCTCTTAATCTCCCTAGGTTACCCTATTATCACCCTCTACACAGCTAACACAAGACAACAACTCTCTGACCAACATAGTTGTGTGACGGAGCATACAGCCCACTAAATAGATTGTAAGCTTGCGAGCAGGGCCCTCTTACCTCTACGTATGTATGTATTACCCATTATTATTGTTTTATTACTGTTTGTTTCCAATTGTAAAGAGTTACGGAATCTGCTGGCTCTATATAAATGATGATGATGATACTGAAGATTTTCTTGCACAAATGCTTATTTGCGCTGATACGGAGGAATTTAAATGATAGAATAGTTGGATAAGAAATTAACACAATTTAACAAAAAAGAGACTGAATCCCATGTGAAAAAAGATTAATTAGGATATAAAAACTACACCAGTGGCTTGTGTATGTCGCAAAAGAATGATCTGCAATGATCATCATCATCATCATCATCATCAACATTTATTTATATAGCGCCAGCAAATTCCATAGCGCTTTACAATTGGGAACAAACATTAATAAGACAATACTGGGTAATACATACAGACAGAGAGGTAAGAGAACCCTGCTCGCAAGCTTACAATCTATAGGACAATGGGAGTTTGAAACACAAGGGCATGTGCTACATCATATTGCACAATGGACCAGCTAGAATGCAAAGGTAAAAGTATTGAGTGGGCTGTGTGTGTGGCAATGTTGGTGAGAGGTTTGTTGTCTTGCATTAGCTGTGTAGAGGGTGGTAATAGGGCAATCTAGGGAGATTAAGATGGTGGTTGAGGAATATCATAACCTTGTCTGAAGAGGTGGGTTTTCAGTGAACGCTTGAAGGTTTGAAGACTAGAGGAAAGTCTTACTGTGCGAGGGAGGGAATTCCACAAAGTGGGTGCAGCCCGAAAAAAGTCCTGTAACCGAGAATGAGAGGATGTGATGAGAGTGGAAGAGAGACGTAGATCTTGTGCAGAACGGAGGTGTCGAGTTGTGTGATATTTTGAGACAAGTGAGGAGATGTATGTCGGTGCAATTTTGTTGATGGCCTTGTATGTTAGTAGAAGAATTTTATATTGGATTCGTTGAAATACAGGTCAATGTAGAGACTGAGAGAGTGGCTCAGCAGAGGAATAACAGTTTGCAAGGAAATTCAATCTAGCTGCTGCATGCAAAATAGATTGTAGGGGTTCGAGTCTGACTTTGGGAAGACCAGCAAGGAGGGAATTGCAATAGTCGATGCGGGAGATGATGAGTGCATGAATTAATGTTTTTGCGGTGTCTTGTGTCAGATATGTGCGTATTCTGAAAATGTTCTTTAGGTGTATGTAACATGATTTAGATATAGAGTTGATGTGGGGAATAGACAGCTGTGAGTCAAGGATTACACCTAGGCAACGAGCTTGCGGGGTGGGATTTATGGTCATGTTATCAACAGAAATAGAAATGTCAGGCAGGAAACTTCTGTTTTTCGGTGGGAATATTATTAATTCAGTTTTTGAAAGATTGAGTTTGAGTTGGCGAGAAGACATCCAAGATGAAATGGCAAAAAGACAGTCAGTAACGCGAGACAACACAGATGGTGAGCGATCAGGAGAGGATAGATAGATTTGTGTATCATCCGCATAGAGATGATACTGAAATCCAAAGGAGCTTATTAGTTTTCCAAGAGAAGTGGTGTAGATAGAGAATAGCAGAGGACCTAGGATTGAGCCTTGCGGTACTCCAACTGATAAAGGAAGTGGAGCAGAGGTGGATCCAGAGAAATTAACACTGAAAGAACGATTAGATAGGCAGGATGAGAACCAGGATAGGACAGTGTCTTCAAGACCTAGGGATTGTAGCGTTTGTATGAGGAAAGAGTGGTCAACAGTGTCAAATGCAGCAGAGAGATCCAGGAGAATTAGAAGAGAGTAATAGTTATTACTTTTTGCTGTGATCAAATCATTGACAACCTTGGTCAGCGCAGTCTCTGTGGAGTGTTGAGAGCGAAAGCCTGACTGAAGAGGATCCAATAGGTTGTTTGCTGTAAGAAAGTGTGTGAGATGAGTATAGGCAATTCTCTCGAGAAGCTTGGAGGGACAAGGGACCTGAGAGATGGGGCGGTAATTCGCGAGAGTGTTAGGGTCAGAATTTAGTTTTTTTAAAATGGGAGTCCCATGTACCTTTACAATGTGCAATGTGTAATGCCGTCTTATAATTTGACCTTCACGTTGAGTTCTCACATGTTTCTATCCTTATTTCAATGATCAAAATACCAATGTAGGAGGGCTGTTGCCAATCCTGATACATCATGCCATATCTGCCTGTTTAAATGGATCATGTTTAACCAATGTCTTGAATTGTAATTCTTTTAACCACCCTATAAAAGGCACAAGGGAGGAATTTGGTACTTGTGATTCACAGATTGTGGTATTTGTAATCAAATATCCTTGTGGTAAGTAAGTGAAATGATTAGGAAGTAAAGGTGAACATAAGACCAGTGTAAGAAAATGGCAAAAGAAAATGGACACCCTTGCCTTCAAATTTAACCAAATTAACCTATAATATTAATTTCCCTGTGCCCCCTTCAGCTCTGCACCCTGGGCGGTTGGTTGCCCCTTGTGCACAGCCCTAGCTGCATGACCCTGGAACTTGGAATCATCTTCGGCCAGATACTCTTTCTCACAATGAAATTCCATTAGTCAATTAGAGTTCCAGGTTTAGGAAACAGTCCAAAGAAACAGGCAGAGATAAGAATGGGATAAATGACTTAAGATTTGTGAAGCATATTATTATTATTATGATTATTATTTTTTATATATCTATATACTATTTATAAGTATGAGAAAAGTCCTACTTTTTGCCTATTTGCCAAAGCCCTGGCCGGTGAAGACTATTACCGGCTATTGTCTGTGTTAGCCTTAACTGGGGCACCCCGCTAAGCTTCCCCATGCATGGGGACGCCTATTTGTAGCGCCGCTGTTCTTCTCTTGCTCTCATTTTAGGATGGCAATAGCAGAGTTTCTCCACTGGAAGAAAATGTTTTATTAATCAAATAAAGCATTTTTTTTTACTTTTTTTTTTATTATTTGTTTTTCTGTTTTGTACATTTTTTTTTTTTTTTACCTTATTAATTTTTTTTTTATTAACTGGAATTGGAAGCCCTGCATTTGCCTGGTGAGCAGTAAGACTCCCCTTACCGCTGCCAGCCAGAATCGCCATGCAGCTGAGAGTCACCCAGGAATGGAAAACCTTCCATATCTCCCAATATTAATAAATAAACCACTAAATGTTTAGTGGATTTTGCACTTGCACTTTGGATTTTATATGGCCATATAGTTATTAGGACTGTATATCACATTTTGTGAATCATTGTAGGTTTTGTAACCGAAACACTATATTTTTTATACTTTGCATATTTGTGTGATAGTAATATTTGTATCTATTTCTTTGCATTTACTGTCAGTCAGTAGCATTGCTGTTTACATATGTAAATGATGCAGGGGAATGTAGTGTGAAAAGTGTAGAAAACAAATCACCATCAATCACAATATATTGCATAATATAGAGACATGTTTCATTGTCCAAACTCTCTAGTCTAGAAAATTAAGATTTTCTTCTGAAATCAAGAGAATTATCGTGGTTTTAGTCTTTTTTTAATTTAATTATTGATATTTACTAGGGATGTGCACCGGCGACTTTTGAGGTCTCGTGTTTTGTGTTTTGGATCCGGATTTTCGTTATTTTTGAGGTTCGGATTTGTCTCGCAAAACACTTGACGAAAGGTCTCGGTTCGGATTTAAGGTTTTGGATTCGGATTTTTTTGCAAAAAAACATAAAAAGTTTAAAAATCAAGTTTTTGGGCTTATTTTCACTCCTAGGCTATTATTAACCTCAATAACATTCAATAACAAGCATTTCCACTAATTTACAGTGTATTCTGAACACCTCACAATATAGTTATTAGTCCAAAACGTTGCAACAAGGTATCTTTCTGGACTGCGTAGAGGAGTGGGTCACCACAATATATATTAAAAACCCTGAACTTTTATGAATCGCACCAATAAATGTACCTGGACTGCGTAGAGGAGTGGGTCACCACAATATATATTAAAAACCCTGAACTTTTATGAATCGCACCAATAAATGTACCTGGACTGCGTAGAGGAGTGGGTCACCACAATATATATTAAAAACCCTGAACTTTTATGATTCGCACCAATAAATGTACCTGGACTGCGTAGAGGAGTGGGTCACCACAATATCTTAAAAACCCAGAACTTTTATGAATCGCACCAATAAATGTACCTGGACTGCGTAGAGGAGTGGGTCACCACAATATATATTAAAAACCCTGAACTTTTATGAATCGCACCAATAAATGTACCTGGACTGCGTAGAGGAGTGGGTCACCACAATATATATTAAAAACCCTGAACTTTTATGAATCGCACCAATAAATGTACCTGGACTGCGTAGAGGAGTGGGTCACCACAATATATATTAAAAACCCTGAACTTTTATGATTCGCACCAATAAATGTACCTGGACTGCGTAGAGGAGTGGGTCACCACAATATCTTAAAAACCCAGAACTTTTATGAATCGCACCAATAAATGTACCTGGACTGCGTAGAGGAGTGGGTCACCACAATATATTAAAAACCATGAACTTTTATGAATCGCACCAATAAATGTACCTGGACTGCGTAGAGGAGTGGGTCACCACAATATCTTGAAAACCCTGAACTTTTATGAATCGCACCAATAAATGTACCTGGACTGCGTAGAGGAGTGGGTCACCACAATATATATTAAAAACCCTGAACTTTTATGATTCGCACCAATAAATGTACCTGGACTGCGTAGAGGAGTGGGTCACCACAATATCTTAAAAACCCAGAACTTTTATGAATCGCACCAATAAATGTACCTGGACTGCGTAGAGGAGTGGGTCACCACAATATATTAAAAACCCTGAACTTTTATGATTCGCACCAATAATTGTACCTGGACTGCGTAGAGGAGTGGGTCACCACAATATATATTAAAAACCCTGAACTTTTATGAATCGCACCAATAAATGTACCTGGACTGCGTAGAGGAGTGGGTCACCACAATATCTTAAAAACCCAGAACTTTTATGAATCGCACCAATAAATGTACCTGGACTGCGTAGAGGAGTGGGTCACCACAATATATATTAAAAACCCTGAACTTTTATGAATCGCACCAATAAATGTACCTGGACTGTGTAGAGGAGTGGGTCACCACAATATCTTAAAAACCCTGAACTTTTATGAATCGCACCAATAAATGTACCTGGACTGCGTAGAGGAGTGGGCACTGGGCACCACAATAAAATATATAAAAAACCTTCAACAGATCTGCATTACACTACACATACGGCTGCTCCTCCATCCTCTCCATCATATACATGTTGGAGTTTTAGCGTGTGACAACCTCTTGTTTTTGATAATGTCAGTGCATTTTGAATATTTTTCAATTTGCCCCACACCACTGAATGTACTTTATCTATGATACGCATCTATCTATCTTGACTGCGTAGTGTGGTGGCCCCGGTACACAATTTGGTACCGAGGCCACAATATAATTAAAAAACCCTCCACGTGTCAGAATTCCACCAAACAAGTATCTGGACTGCATAGTGGGGTGGCCCCGGTACCCAATTTGATACCGGGGCCACAATACCTCCTCCAAACATGGTACAGACAATTCGTCATTGAGATCCCAGACAGACAGGGTCAAAGTGTTATTGTTTGACTTTGTAAACCCAAAAAACTGTCCCTGTTGCACATAGTCGTGCAATGAAGACTGACTTTTTCATTTAAAGGCACGATCTTTCAAGTGTAGTGTTTGTAAGTCTAAGTCATATTATACTTTTGGTAAAATTGGTTTATTTTGTTCCTCTTTATGGTAATTAGTAATAGAATTAAAGTATGAAATAGAATTAAAGTATGAAATAGAATTAAAGTATTAAATAGAATTAAAGTATGAAATAGAATTAAAGTATGAAATAGAGTGGTATATAGAGTTGTAGTGTGGTATAGATAGAGTGGTCCACACAATATAATAATAATAAAACCCTCAACTGGTCTGAATTCCACCAAACAAGTATCTGGACTGCGTAGTGTGGTGGCCCCGGTACACAATTTGGTACCGAGGCCACAATATAATTAAAAAATTGGGCATCAACTGTCACCGTTGTTTAATATCTGATACACCTAAATATGGACTGCACAGTGGAGTGGCCCCGGTAGTAAATTTGGTGCCGGGGCCACAATACCTCCTCCAACTTCCAAGTGTAGTGTTTATAAAGACAGACAGCGTCGAAGTGTTATTAGTTGACTTTCTTAACCCTAAAATTGTCCCTGTTGCAAATATTCGTGCAATGGACAGTTACTTTTTTATTGAAAGACTCAAGCTTTCAAGTGTAGTGTTTATAAAATATAAACAACAATACAGTAGTTTTAGAGCACGTCAATACCTCTTGTTTTAAATTATGACACGGCATTTTACTTTTGGTTTAATTTCTTGTATTTTTTTAAATTTGGTTTTACTTTTTGAACATGGCAAACGACTGTTGATTGGTCATATAATGCAAAAAAAAAAGGTCCAAGATGGAATTGTCCTTGGGCCCTCACACCCACCCTTATGTTGTTGAAATAGGACATGCACACTTTAACAAACCAATCATTTCAGCGACAGGGCCTACCAAACAACTTTGGCTGAAATGATTGGTTTGTTTGGGCCCCCACACCAAAAAAGCTATTCATCTCTCCCTGTACAGACTAAACAGGCTCTACTGAGGCAAGATGTCGTCCTCATCCTCAACCTCTGATTCCTCTCCCCCTACAGTGTGTACTTCCTCCTCATCACACATTATCAATTCGTCCCCGCTGGACTCCACAACCACAGGTCCCTCTGTACTGTCTGGAGGGCAGTGCTGTACTTCATTGAGGAATTGATTATTCATTTTTATAAACATCATTTTTTCAACGTTCTGAGGAAGCAACCTCCTTCGCCGCTCACTGACCAGGTTCCCCGCTGCACTAAAAACTCTTTCCAAGTACACACTGGAGGGGGGACAACTCAGGTAAAATAGAGCCAGTTTGTACAGGGGCTTCCAAACTGCCTTTTTTTCCTGCCAGTAACAATATGGACTGTCTGACATGTCTACTTGGATGGTGTCAGCAAAGTAATCATCCACAATTTTTTCTATTGTGACAGCATCCAATGCAGCGAGAGTAGACATGTCTGCAATGGTTGGCAGGTCCTTCAGTCCGGACCAGATGTTATCAGCATCCCCGCCAGTGCCTCTTTTGGGAAAACTGAGCTTTTTCCT
This sequence comes from Mixophyes fleayi, assembly GCF_038048845.1. Lineage (NCBI taxonomy): Eukaryota > Metazoa > Chordata > Amphibia > Anura > Limnodynastidae > Mixophyes > Mixophyes fleayi. Next base: position 224,616,044 of record NC_134406.1, on the reverse strand, counting down.
CGCAGCCATAGATGTGGAAGAAAATGAGGGTGGAGCTGTTGGGATGTCACGGTCCTCTTCAGAGGACAATCTCCTGACCAGCAGGTCTTTGCACCGCTGTAGACTTGTGTCCGCCGGAAACAGAGACACAACATACGCTTTAAACCGAGGATCGAGCACGGTGGCCAGAATGTATTCCTCTGACTTTAAAAGAGTGACCACCCTCGGATCCTGGCAAAGCGTACGAAGGGCTACATCCACAAGAGCTACATGCTTAGTGTAATCGCAATGGCTTACCAGCTCCTCCCTCACTTTCTCCAGCTGCTTCTGCAACAGCCTGATCAGGGGAATGACCTGACTCAAGCTGGCAGTGTCGGAACTGACTTCTCGTGTGGCAAGTTCAAATGGCTGCAGAACCTTGCACAACACGGAAATCAGTCTCCACTGCGCTTGACTGAGGCGCATCCCCACTCCTTTGCCTATGTCGTAGGTGGCTGTGTAGGCCTGAATGGCCTTTTGCTGCTCCTCCATCCTCTGCAGCATATAGAGGGTGGAGTTCCAGCGCGTCACAACCTCTTGTTTGAGGTGATGGCAGGGCAGGTTCATGCTTTTTTGATGTGCCTCTAGTCTGCGGTAGGCACTGGCTGAATGCCGAAAGTGTCCAGCAATTTTGCGCGCCACCGCAAGCATCTCCTGCACACCCCTGTCACTCTTGAGGTAATGCTGCACCACCAAATTAATGGTGTGGGCAAAACATGGGACGTGCTGGAAATTGCCCATATTTAATGCCCGCACAATGTTACTGGCATTGTCTGACACCACAAATCCCCATGAGAGTCTAAGTGGGGTAAGCCACTGGGAGATAATTTCCCTCATTTTCTCTAATATGTTGTCAGCATTGTGCCTCTTATTAAAGCCTGTAATGCACAATGTTGCCTGCCTTTGCACGAGCCGCCATTTTGTAGTTGCTGCTACTGATGCAGCTGTTGCTGTTGCTGCGGAAGGGGATGCATCTACCCAGTGGGCTGTCACAGTCATATAGTCCTTCGTTTGCCCAGAACCACTTGTCCACATGTCCGTGGTTAAGTGGACAGTGGGTACAACCGCATTTTTTAGAGCACTGAGGACACTTGATCGTACTTCTCTGTACATTTTTGGTATCGCCTGCCTAGTGAAGTGGAATCTCGACGGGATTTGGTACCGGGGACACAATACCTCCATCAACCCTCTAAATCCCACTCCACTGATGGCGGACACCGGGCGCACGTCTAACACCAACATTGCAGTTACAGCCGCAGTTATACGCTTTGCAATAGGGTGACTACTATCGTATTTTGTGGTCATGGCAAACGACTGTTGGACGGTCAATTGTTTTGTGAAAGACTTAGCGGTCTTACGACTTCCCCTCTGGGAAGATGACCGACTAACAGCAGCAACAGCAGCAGTGGCAGTAGTAGGCGTACCGCTGCAGGATTCCTCGGATGAATCCCGTATTGAGGAGGACTCAGTCTGGCTGCTGACTTGGGCTGCAGGACTGAATCTGATGGAGATTGTGGAGGAAGTTGACGAGGAGGGTGTTGCTGGTGTGTATCCAACTGGACCACGGGATTTAGGTGTCCCTGTACCGATGAGGGTCCTAGCCCCAGTTCCTGAACTAACCACTGAACTATGAAGGTTATTCAGGTGACGTATAAGGGAGGATGTTCCTAGGTGGGCAAGATCCTTACCCCTGCTTATTTGAGCTTTACATAAGCTACATATGGCCATACATTGGTTGTCTGGATTTGGATAAAAATAACTCCAGACCGAAGAGGTGCATTTTTTGGTCTTCTGACCAGGCATGACGATGGGCTTTTTCATCCCATGGACATCAGCTGTTTCCCCCCCTGGTGCCTCATTTACAATAACCACATCACCATCCTCATCATCAAGTTCCTCCACAGCGCCAGCTACATCATCAATAGCCTCCTCCCGAGCCACCTCTTCCCGTACAGTGATGGGAAGGTCAGGCTTGACAACCACCAACATCCTTGGACTCGCCTTGTGGATTTGTGATAATTTCTCTTTAGAAGGCAGAGTTGTTTGCTGTTTTGTTGCTGACAGCATAACTCTCTTCAATTTTTTGTAGGGGGGGAGGAGGAGGAGGGCTAAGATCCGTGGGTGAAGCTGAACCACTAGTCATGAACACGGGCCAGGGCCTAAGCCGTTCCTTGCCACTCCGTGTCGTAAATGGCATATTGGCAACTTTACGTTTCTCCTCAGATGATTTAAAGTTTCTCTTTTTGCTACTTTTTCTTAACTTGGGCTTTTTGGATTTTACATGCCCGGTACTACGAGATTGGGCATCGGGCTTGGAAGACGACGTTGATGGCATTTCATCGTCTATGTCATGACTAGTGGCAGCAGCTTCAGCATTAGGAGGAAGTGGGTCTTGATCTTTCCCTACTTTATCCTCCAAATTTTTGGTCTCCATTATATGTAGCACAAGATACTGCAGAATGTGTGAACTTGGTAATATTGCAGTACCAATGGACTTATACTGCTGGATTGGTTTTGCAAATTTGGTTATAATTATTATATATTTTTTTTTTTTTACTTTTTTTTTTTTTTTTACTTTTTTTTTATTTTTAAAAAACTTGGGAATAGTGGGGAAATAACTATGCCCTTAGAAGCACAGAGCACAGGACACAGCACCACTGGACTGAACAGGACACGGCACAGGACCCAGCAGCACTACGGACCTCAGCAGGACAGAGCACAGGACACAGCACCACTGGACTGATACTGCAGAATGTGTGAACTTTGTAATATTGCAGTACCACTGGACTTTTACTGCTGAATGTGTGAACTTGGTAATATTGCAGTACCAATGGGCTTATACTGCAGGATTGGTTGTGCAAATTTTGTGGTAATTAAAAAAAATTAAAGTAGTTTTTGGTATTTTTTAAAAAAACTTTTTTTTATTTTTTTAAACACAGGGGAATATTGGGGAAATAACTATGCCCTTAGAAGCACAGAGCACAGGACACAGCACCACTGGACTGAACAGGACACAGCACAGGACCCAGCATCACCACTGACCTCAGAAGGACAGAGCACAGCACACAGCACCACTGGACTGATACTGCAGAACACAGCACAGCACAGCACAGCACAGCACAGCACAGCACAGAACTAAACAGCACAGAACTAAACAGCACAGAGGACCACCTAACACACCCTCCCTCTACCCTGATCAATGCCCGAGTGAAGATGGCGGCGACTAGCGGGGAATTTATAGGATCCGAGTATCGCGAGATCCGACAACGGGATTATGAGTCAGAGCCTCAGTTTCACATTTGAATTTGGCGCCAATACCCGGATCTGTCTCGGATCCGACTCGGATCCGCAACGTTCGGGTGGGCTCGGATTTCATAAATCCGAGTGCGCTCATCCCTAATGGAAACTGGTGCAATACCTAGAAAAAGTGGTTCCTATGATGGTGCCATAGAGAAAAGTAGCTGGTAGATAAAGAACAATGGGGATAATTGCTAACCTCACAAAGCACAGTGAAGATACTAATCCCAAAAAATCAGCACTATAAAAATAAATAGAGTACAATTTGAATACATCAGGCTGATGATCAAGCCATATCTAAAAGTGTAGCCAAATTCCCATCATATGTCAGTTAATATACACTATATGGACAAAAGTATTTGGCCACACCTGTTAATTATTGTGGTGTTTCAATCAGACCTGTTGCCAGAGGTGTATAAAATCAAGCTCCTAACCATGCAGTCACCATTTGCAAACATTTGTGATACAAAATGGGTCACTCAGTGACTACAAGTGGCTCGCACAAAGCCCTGACCCCAACCCCATCGAACACCTTCAGTATGAACTAGAACAAGAATTGCGAGCCAGGCGTTCTCATCCAACATCACTGCTGACCTCATAAATGCTCTACAGAATGAATGGGCACAAATTCCCACAGAAACAATCCAACATCTTATAGAAAGCCTTCCAAGAAGAGTGGAAGCTGTTATAGCTGTAAAAGTGGGACCAACTCCATATTAAAGTATATGTATTTGAGAACAATGTCATTATAGTCCCTGTTGGTGTAATATTCAAGTGTCCAAATACTTTTGTCCATAGAGTGTATATTTAAAACCTACCTCCTAAATAAACAAGCATATTCTAATAGGCTAAATGAAAAGACATATTGCAAATAAATCAAGCCTAAAATCATACACCGTGTTTAAATCTATAGAAATCTTATGTCATTCATATTTTGATCCAGGCAGATTTTATAATACTTTGATAACAATTAGCCCCATGATTATATTCAGTGAGTCTCTATGAGCAGGGCAGCTAAACTCAAGTATGTTCCTGCTTTTGGCAGGCCCACACAAGATAGCCAAGTCTCTAAAATGACACTGCTTGTGCAGCTGGATACATGTAAGCATCTGTTTCTACTACCAGCACCTTGGTCCAGAACTGATCAGTCACACTTGGACAAGATGTCTCAGTTTGGACTCAGAAACCCCTGGATTTTTCCACCCTTTGCATCCTATGTTTTGGGATCAGTTTGTTTGGGCATTAGACACGATTAGCTGGGGTTATCGCTATCTCTCTGGACTGGCTATGATGTATATGTATGATGTATGTGACTCCCTTATTCCCCTTGACTTGCTACTGGGACAGGCTACACTGAGCCAGAAAGTATCTGATAATGGGTATGGATAAACCAGCTATACTCCCTAATGTACAGCATAACAGGCTTTACTACATGGAAATTAAGAACGGCAGTTATCTATACTTATATTAAGTGAATAGGAGTTCTGGGCGGAATAAACCTTTATTACCAGTGACCACAGTTCAACACAGCAACACACAGGTTGCTAAATTAGATGACATACAAAAGGTTTACGACAGATAGAGTAGAATGTCTGACCAGCTTAAGACATTTTCATTGTTGCTAAAATAGTAATTCCAGCATGAAAGCTATGTGACTTCATCTACACTCTTACCAGCTATCACTGATTGCAATGAACTGTATTGCGATTTCTTATTATAATAGGCATATTATGATGTGTTATATAATACTATAGTATTGTAATGCTGTACGCAGAACTCCTTACACCAGGATTTCTGTGCAGTATGGTGTATACCTGCCAACACTCCTGCTGGGAAAAAATCATTGCAAAATATTCCACAGTGCAGAGTTACCTAAATCATTCCAAGGTCCAAACAAACCAAGTCCATCTATGGCAAAGCTTGCCAATTTCAGCTTCTAAAAACCTGTTGATAGTTCAGTATGATCAGAGGCACTGGTCAGCCTTGGACCACGGTAACAAGATCAGCATAGTTACTGCCTCCTAGTAAAATATATTAGTCTTTAATAGCATTTCTCTTCCCCTTATTGTTGTACAGCTGGCGGAACTAGAGACAGAAGCTCAGTTATCAATATAAAGCGGCACAGGTGCAGTGTACACAGCCATAATTTACAAAAAAAGAAGAGACAGGGAAAGAGGAAATTGGGCATGTTTGTCTTTCCCTTGTATCTGCTCTGTGATCCTCCTTGCTTAGATGGTGCAGTGATCTCTATGTGAGATTCCAGCTCTCCTCCGGAGAGACAGAAATTATTAATGTCCGTGTACAAAGACCCTTACACTGGGAGGTGGCGAGGGAGAGGGGAAAATGTGGAGAACCCTTGTAAAATATTATGCCATATATACCAGGTTCAATATTCTTATTTTTGTTGCTTATTTCCTTTGCCTTGTTTACAAGCTCTACAGTTCAGCTAGCTTACCAGATGCAGCATCATGAACACCGCTACAGAAGACAAATCAATAATGTTCATTTAGATTGTAGATATGGCGTTGTCACCATGGCGGTCTTTAATTAGACAAGTTGTTACACTCTATGTCACTTTGAAAGGAATGGAACTCTCAGATCACAAAGAGCATCAAATTACCCAACTTCATATACACACATCCTGCTCATTTCAATGTATTCTTACAGACTGTGGATAAATAGACTTAGAGTAAAGAGTGCTGAACACTACAGAAGGCAGTGGATGGTCAAATCTGACATTCAAACCTCATTGACATGGTACGATACACATGAGCTGCTGTGCTCAAATGTCAATTCATATTAAAAGTCAAGTACATTCGATATTCTGTTTTTATTTGCAATTATCTTTCTTTTGAAGACAATAAAATAGTATCTAATAATTGAATTCTAATAGCTAAACCTGAATTTCTGAAATAATCTTCCTTTATCAGAAAATTAGCCTTTGGGCAAACGATGCTTCCTCTTACTATACAAGTGACTCATGAAAAAGACAATAGAATGTAATTGCATAGTATTTTGTCACACAGGTAACCATGTGACCTAATATGCACTTTCCCACCATTTGTTCTAGTTCAGTTTACTGGAGGGAAGACCAAGAAAAAAGCAGGTAGATAATTGTATAAAGTGAGTAAGGTAGTATTGTTTTTTTTTTAATAAAAAAAAACAAAGCAAAAACAAATATATTCCTACAGTGGTAGTGTCACACTAGGAATTATTCAGCTGTACTTTTGCACACAAGAGATTTTCCTCTGCCACCAATAGCTGCCACAAATTGCTATTCCATGCTCCAAAGGAGAGGCTGGATCCCTGTGGTGTTACTGCGATCTCTTAGTGCAGTTGGAAGATGACTACATACTGAACAATTATCTTCTGATCAAATTTTCCAATATGCCAGATAATAATTCAATCAACTTTGGACTGACTCTCATCATGCTCATGTTGGACCCATACACTCTGCATTGGCAGTGCAACAACAGATGGGAGAATGATTCTGCTGGAAACAAACTGGGTATAAAGTAAGGTTGTAAGGAAGACAGTAGGTAAGCTGTCATGTGCATCTAAAAATACACAGGTGCTAAATTTTCATTACTATTGGTTAAAATAGTAACTCTTACAGGGAAGCCATCAGGTAAAGGCAATTTACAAGGCGTTAGCTTGCCATAGCTGCATACATTTATTCTGGGGAACGATTGCTGTAATTATATATTAAGCAACAGTAGTATTAAAGTATTGACGTAACCTATATATGGACTGGTGGATGAATAAGATACCTCCGAATAACGGTAGAATGTTGAGACAAACATTTAATTTGCAATCTTTATATCTCTATTCTCTAGATACATGTTTATCTGTTTTGAAAGGTGTTTCCACCTCAGTACTCCTCAATACTTATCTTTTGAAGAAAGGTACCAAATATCACTTTCTGGTGAGGCGGCACTGAAGAATTTCAATCAGACAACTGTGTTGAAAAGAAGGTTTTCTAATCTATTTTGATCCAACGTCTCAGTTTACAACTTTACTCAGGACATCGTGATCGCAAATACCCAATTAACCTAACATTTATAGTGAGTGAGCTAATTAACACACCTTACACCTGTTAGGATATAATTACAAAGATCTGTGCAGCTTGTAGCTGAGAAACACTTCCAGCCTGTAATACCTGAAGAAAACATTACTGCACGATCATGTCATCAGTAGAAAAACCAGGGTAATGTAGCGTGTAAAACTTGGGCGAACTAACGCCATCACCATAGCAACCCAAAACATATACTTATTAATAAATATCCTGCATACATTTAAAGATTAAAAACAATAATGCAACGAAAGTGTAAACAAACATTTAACACCTACATACAATGTTAGAAACATGTGACAATAACATTTATACATTAAGCCTAGAGCACCTGTAATTCCAAGGTGGTCTCCCATCAAAGTGCTAACCAGGCACAACGCTGCTTAGCGTTCAAGATCTGATAAGATTGGGCTTGTTTAGGGTGGTGTGGCTGCAGGGCCGGTGCTAGGGTCCTTGGCGCCCTAGACACATTTTCAAAATCGGCACCCCCTGCCCCGCGACCCATTTTCAAAATCGTCAAACCCCCCTGTCTTTTCTTACCTTAACTTGCCTCTTCTCTACTCCGTCTGCTCCCCTCCACTCACTGACACTGTCGGGCCGTGATGATGATGTCACAGCCCGACAGTCAGTGAGTGGAGGGGAGGAGACGGAGCAGAGAGGCGGCGGTGGTGATGACCAATAGTCCCTCCCCCCCTCCCTGTGGATGTATCTGAAGCTATGCGGCGGCCGTGAAAGATATGGTCAGCGGTCGCCGCACAGTTTTAAATAAATTTTTAATCTGTGGCGCCCTCCAGAGCCCGGCGCCCTAGGCAAGGGCCTAACCTTGCCTAATGGGAGCGCCGGGCCTGTGTGGCTGGTATAAGATCAAAGACTTGGGAAATAACATCACTGGTTGTACCAAAACCCTTACATTGCTGATATAATAGTGTGACAGCATATCATAGGATCTGAAATAACAAATAAATCAATATCTGATGAGTTAATTATTATATATATTATAATGCATTGATCAGCCACAACATTAAACCCTTCGGGAATTTGGAGGTCACGTCAACACCTTGAACTCTTTGTCATGTTCAAAGATTCTTGAACAATTTTTGCAATGTTGCAGTGCACATTATCCTGCTGAAAGAGGCTAATGCCATAAGTGAATACCGTTGCTTTGAAGGGGTCTACATGGTTGCAAAAATTTTAGGTAGTTGGTACTTGTCAAAGTAACATCCACATAAATGCCAGGACCTAAGTTTTCCCAGCAGAACATTGCCCAGAGAATCATACTACCTCCTCCGGCTTGCCTTCTTCCTATAGAGCACCCTGGTGCTATCTCATCCCCAGTTAAACGACCCGCACGCACCAGGCCGTCCTCATAATGTAAAATAGAACATGATTCATCTGACCAGGCCACCTCCGTTCATTTCTCCATGGTCCAGTTCTGGCGCTCACTTGCTGATTGTAGGTGCTTATACATTTATATATATATATATATATATATATATATATATATATATATATATATACATACAACTTAAAACACAGGTGCAGGTGCACACTTTAAGTAATAAGAACATATAGAACATATGTACACACATTTAGAGACATATTTATGTTAAACTCTACAATAAAAAGGACGTTCTTAGTGTGTGTGTGTATATATATATATATATATATATATATATATATATATATATATATTTATATATATATATATATATATATATATATATATATTTATTTTTTTGGGGTGTTTTAGCCTCTTTCCAGTAGGCTGACCGGCTTTTAGCGCCATTAACATGCTCCCTCTTTGTAAGAACTCAGGTGATCCCTCACCTAATTAACCCCTTCTAGATCACGTAGGACAATGTCGTGGGAGAAAAATACTTCCATTCCCTGTCACCATCTCACAATCTTTCAGCTGCTGTTTACCAGTTTTACACATCAGAAAATTGCTGACAAGCAAAGAAAGAAGAGAGCTATAATGTTCTTGTCAAAAGGTTGCACAATGCTTTTCGGGATTTATTGCAGCTGTTGGCTTTGTATAATGATACTGTACTGTAGTATATGTACTATCTTCTTCCAGCAGAATGTATCTATGTGTTCCAGTAACACACTGCAGTTTTCACATGTAGCTGACTAGCTGCCCAAAGACTTACAACATTCCTACACCTTTGCCAGACTGTTGACGCGCTGGTTTTAGTGGTGTAAACATAAACTGTGTGCCGTAATGATATGAAGCTGTTGTTTTTTTATTGATTTACGTTTTTTGTTTAGTTAAACATGGAGCATCCTGCCAAGTTGATGAACTTAAGCTCAATGTTTATCATACTATTGTATACGACCCATGATGGTTTTTTTATTTGTATAACATAGGCTGAATACTACACTGTTCATACATTGGTAGGGGCTGATTCAGCTGTGGTTTTCCACAGCAGAAAATCGTTGTTTATTTTGATCAGTGTCTTACCGACAATTCGGAGGTTTGACAGGCAAAAAAGAATACAGCTACCAATCGCTTATTTAAAAGTGATATGATCTGATTGTCAGCTACCATTGATTATTATAGAGCTGTATTTTCCAGTAGTGGTTTATTCACTAGGCTATATTACTGTTTGCAACAATTGCCAGTGGATTATTAGAGGAAAATCCCTTGTGAAACATCTTCCTCTATCCTCGATAACCATAGGAAACATATTTGCAGATTTTGACTGTGACTTTTTATTGGCATAATCACTGCTGAAAATTTGCTAGAGTGACTCTACCCTAAATCACACTCGTTATTGGATAGAAATGTTCCTGACATAAAGATTGCACAATACTTGTTTGGAATTTATTGCAGCTGTTGGTTTTGTATAATGAAGAGACACAACACTCCTCTTGAATTCTGTCACAATATGTATTACCTTCTCCCATCAATATGTATCTTGTTTCCAGGATTACATTGCAGTATTCACTGACTAGATGCAGAGGTACTTGTTACATTCCTAGTGTTAAATTTATCAAGCTGTGGGTTTAAAAAGTGGGGATGTTGCCTATAGCAACCAATCAGATTCTAGCTATCATTTATTTAGAGCATTCTATAAAATGACAGCTAGAATCTGGTTGCTATAGGCAACATCTCCACGTTTTCAAACCGCAGCTTGATAAATTTACCAGTTAGACTGCTGACGTGCTGGTTCTGATCTGGTGTTCTGTGGCGTAATGACGTGACGCAGAATGTTTTAAACAGTTTAAGTTTTTTGTTTAGTTAAACGTGGAGCAATCCGGCAAGTTCATGAACTGAAGCCCAATGTTTATTATACTATTGTATACTGACCCCTGACATTATTTTTATTTCCATAACATTATTACTCAAAATGATCAGTTCTAGAAGGAACACTGCACTGTTTGCATTGTCTCAAAATGAGTGTGTTCACTGATGTAATAATGTTTTAGTGTACGCACTTTATTATATATGATGGATATGAAATCTTTATGCAGCAGAAGATTATGACTGTGTATTTGGAGCACATCCCAACTGCAGTCTTCCTGTGTTACACAGTACCCACCCACCCATTGTGCTCCACCTCATAGCACTGCTCCAGCGTGTCCACAGGCGTGCTGACTTCCTTGGCATTTCCCTCTGTGCATGTCTGCATCATTTGGTTCTGTATTTCACAAACTCTGAAACCCGATCATTTAATAGTCAATAGTCAACTTAAATTGAACCAATATTTTAGACATCAATATCCTCATTCTCCTGCTGCTACCCAAGAAAAACCCACTGGGTGGTAACTGCTGAAGAGAAGACTTAAAATAAAGGAGACATGGGGTAAAGGATTTGTATGATTTTTGGGTAGTAACATCCAATACTTTACTCGTTCAACGCCATTGACTGCTGTACATCAAAAGTTTAGATTTCATTAAAAACTAAATTATAATGAAAGTCCCCCTCTTCTAACGGTCTAGGAAGGTAAGCATCATTAAACACAATCTAGAAAACAACAGGCATCACTTTCTGCCAACTGAATTAATTCAATCAATTATTCCTTCAAAAGTTTACCTGCAACCTTCTTGTACAATCCTCAATCCTACTTCCATCGACTCCTGAAACAATCATTAGACCCCCTTAAGTGTCCAGAATGCACTGGTACCCACACTGGTCAGCTAGGGCTAAAAGTAAATACAGGTAAAAGGTGCCCGCATTGCACCATGCCACCTCTTGGGACATTATCACCAAGGGTAAGGTTACTGTGGAGCCTAGAACCTTGTACTATCTCTACCTCTATTCCTCTTATATTATAAACCAGGTTGAACAGGTTTCTGCCATCTGTATTTGTATATTTATGTAAGGCTTTTGTGTACTATTGAATATGCTGATACATTGTAAAAGCAAATAATAAATGTCAAAATAGATGGCATACTTGGTGCTTTTCTGTTTACTGCTTTTGTTTACATAGTGCAGTAGGAGCAGTATTCTAAGCTATATTAACTTAGAAGGAGGCAATATAAATAAATATATATATATATATATATATATATATATATATATATAATAAAAACAGTGAAAAGACAACGGCGCTCAGTGTAAACCGACAATCACGTGAATATGAACGTGCTAAGATAATTGAAAATCACAATCAGTAGGCTGCTTCACTTTATACATCAAATGCAGATGTGATACCTAGATAAATACAAAAGAAAGAAAAGCTCCAAACATAGTGTGATAAAATCAGTGCCAGACAAGGTGACCATAAAGTTCAAATTGGCCTTGTACCAAAGATAAAGAGTAAAATCGCTTATCTGGGAAATAATATCCCTTCTGGAATCCCAAATTCCTCCTAGATTTAGACCTTCTTCATTGAATTCCAAACTAAAACTCAATAAGAGGATAACAGACAATAGTGTAGTGCGTTCATAACATATGAGCAAACTTCTTCATATATAAAAATTTAATCAAAACATGCCGTATCCATAAATGACAATAAAATGTCCGTACCTAGGGTATAGTAAAACAGGCTTATCTGTAAGGTAGATTTATCCAGAGTCCTTAGAAAGCCCCCTTGGCCGCAGGTGACAACAGTTCTTATACCGGCAAACACACAGGTACCACGAGGAGTGAATAACTCCTAACACCTCCCTGGTCACAGAGCCTCCTTCCAGATAACCAAACAGAACAATAGATTATATGTCTCAAGACACCAACACCAAGTATTCTAATATAGTGAAAATATAATATACGTGTCAGTGTGTATTACTGAATATTGGCCTGGTCTTCATTATAACAGAAATTCACAGTCCTCTGACTCAAAAATATTAAAAAGTAATGGTAGCCCACTTTATTATGCAGTTCTCCATACCTCCAGTACCTCTGATAATGGATGGATTCATTCAGTAGCTATGTATAAAGTACTGAGCTATTGTTCTCAGCTTAAAGAACATATTTTCTTTTGCCTATGTGTCGGCTCAGATTTTTTGATATCTACAAAGGGCTCACCTTTGCTATGTCTAGCTTGTTCTCGGGTTCTATATTTCATCTTCTCTAATCCCTGTAAGGTCTGTGCAGTTATTTGCCCTTTCTCATTAAAATCTTCCAAACTCTTTACTTTTTTCCCTTACAGCAGCCAAATCCGTGACTTACTCCCACCTTAACAAGCCTAATATTTCCCAAACACCCGTCAGCCTGCTTAGTTATTAAATGCTGCTTTTTACCTCGAAATACATAAATCAGGATGTTCTTGATGCGTACTGTACATACATGGCCTGATTCATTAGAAAACGTAGAGTCGTTACGTGCCATATGTTCCTTTCAATTGCTCTGCGTATGCCCAGAAACGAACTATATGCCACAGAATGCAAGTGTATGCAATTCATCTTTGAACGCAAAGGACAATTATGACATCCTACGGTTTCATGGGTGGAAGGGGAGGTGAATGGGTGTAGACATGTAGTCAATTTATAGAACGTGCGTGTCAAGCTCGAGCACATGGAGCAGCGCCCGTTTCAAGAGTTTTGGCAGCTTTAAGGTACGTGTTTTTCTGTTGTATCACTTGCACCAGCTAGAGGTCAGAAGTAAGTGCCGAGTGCAGAGTTGTAACTAGATATTTTAGTGCCCCGGGCAAGAGAGAATACTGGCATCGAACCTCCCATCTTGGTAGATGCAGTCTCTTAGCAGCGGCTCACCAATAGATGAGGTGTACCCATCCTACGGTGGGGATGTGCCTAACCCTTTACAAACCCAAGATCATTCTCATACCCTGTGCTGCACACTCCCACCTGTTCTTGCAGCTTTGGAATACCCAGTGCTGCTGCTGGTGTTTTAATTTAGTTGCTGCTGGTCAAGTTCCTAGCATATTGATTGGAAAAGAGATAGTTACTATTCACCACCTGGAAAGCTGAACAGTAAGAGAACACTGCAGGCCTTGCTTTCCCCCAACCAGCCCGACATTAAATCAGTGGTATTCTATGTCTAATAAACAGGCCTCCTTCCACCCAATTACCCCTAGTATTAAATTAATAGCCTTAACATTTAATAAATATACAAAGCCTGAAATTAAATTAAATTAACAGCACCCATGTTTAATAATTAGGTCTCCTTTGCCCTAACCAACTGACATTATACATTAATGGTGTCTATGTTTAATAAATAAGCCTCCTTCCACCCATTATTAAATTAAGAGCATTCACATTAAATAAAAAGGCATATTTCCCCCACCAGCCCCAAAATCAAATTAATAACTTAGAAATGTTCCCCACATTCAATACAGACAATATTTGCTAATAAAGTCATAAACGCCTTTTGAATATATTACTTAGTATGGATAAATAAGGGTATCAACTCATCCCGCTATAGCAATCTGCTTTACCACTCCCTCACTACAGAAATATCACTAGCACCCCCCCCCCCCTGCACTACAGCAATACTATCAGCACCAACCCTGACTACAACAATACCACCAGCACCACCCCCGCACTACAGCAATACTACCAGCACTACCTCCGACTACAGCAATACTACCAGCACCACCTCCGACTACAGCAATACTACCAGCACCACCCCTGCACTACAGCAATACTACCAGCACCACCCCTGCACTACAGCAATACTACCAGCACCACCCCAGCACTACAGCAATACTACCAGCACCACCTCCGACTACAGCAATACTACCAGCACCAGCCCGCACTACAGCAATACTACCAGCACCACCTCTGACTACAGCAATACTACCAGCACCACCTCCAACTACAGCAATACTACCAGCACCACCTCCGACTACAGCAATACTAACAGCACCACAGCAATACTACCAGCACCACCCCTGCACTACAGCAATACTACCAGCACCACCTCCAACTACAGCAATACTACCAGCACCACCCCTGCACTACAGCAATACTACCAGCACCACCTCCAACTACAGCAATACTACCAGCACCACCTCCGACTACAGCAATATTACCAGCACCACCTCTGACTACAGCAATACTACCAGCACCACCCCAACACTACAGCAATACTACCAGCACCACCCCTGCAATACAGCAATACTACCAGCACCAGCTCTGTCTACAGCAATACCACAAGCACCACCTCCAACTACAGCAATACTACCAGCACCACCTCCAACTACAGCAATACTACCAGCACCATCTCCAACTACAGCAATACTACAGCAATACTATCAGCACCACCTCTGACTACAGCAATACTACCAGCACCACCCCCACACTACAGAAATACTACCAGCACCACCCCCGCACTACAGCAATACTACAGCAATACTACCAACACCACCTCCGACTACAGTAATACTACCAGCACCACCTCTGACTACAGCAATACTACCAGCACCACCTCCGACTACAGCAATACTACCAGTACCCCCTCTGACTACAGCAATACTACCAGCACCACCCCCGCACTACAGCAATACTATCAGCACCACCTCCGACTACAGCAATACTACCAGTAACACCTCCGACTACAGCAATACTACCAGCACCACCCCCGCACTACAGAAATACTACCAGCACCACCTCCGACTACAGCAATACTACCAGTAACACCTCCGACTACAGCAATACTACAGCAATACTACCAGCACCACCCCCGCACTATAGCAATACTACCAGCACCACCCCCGCACTACAGCAATACTACCAGCACCACCCCCGCACTACAGCAATATTACCAGCACCACCCCTGCACCACAGCAATACTACCAGTAACACCTCCGACTACAGCAATACTACAGCAATACTACCAACACCAACCCGGCTCTAAAGCAATACAACCAGCACCACCTCCGACTACAGCAATACTACCAGTAATACCTCCGGTTACAGCAATACTACAGCAATACTACCAGTAATACCTCCGGTTACAGCAATACTACTAACACCACCCCCGCACTAAAGCAATACTACCAGCACCACCCCCGCACTACAGCAATATTACCAGCACCACCCCTGCACTACAGCAATACTACCAGTAACACCTCCGACTACAGCAATACTACAGCAATACTACCAACACCACCCCGGCTCTAAAGCAATACAACCAGCACCACCTCCGACTACAGCAATACTACCAGTAATACCTCCGGTTACAGCAATACTACAGCAATACTACCAGTAATACCTCCGGTTACAGCAATACTACTAACACCACCCCCGCACTAAAGCAATACTACCAGCACCACCCCCGCACTACAGCAATACTACCAGCACCACCCCCGCACTACAGCAATATTACCAGCACCACCCCTGCACTACAGCAATACTACCAGTAACACCTCCGACTACAGCAATACTACAGCAATACTACCAACACCAACCCGGCTTTAAAGCAATACAACCAGCACCACCTCCGACTACAGCAATACTACCAGTAATACCTCCGGTTACAGCAATACTACAGCAATACTACCAGTAATACCTCCGGTTACAGCAATACTACTAACACCACCCCCGCACTAAAGCAATACTACCAGCACCACCCCCGCACTACAGCAATACTACCAGCACCACCCCCGCACTACAGCAATACTACCAGCACCACCCCCGCACTACAACAATACTACCAGCACCACCCCCGCACTACAGCAATACTACCAGCACCACCCCTGCACTACAGCAATACTACCAGTAACACCTCCGACTACAGCAATACTACAGCAATACTACCAACACCACCCCGGCTCTAAAGCAATACAACCAGCACCACCTCCGACTACAGCAATACTACCAGTAATACCTCCGGTTACAGCAATACTACAGCAATACTACCAGTAATACCTCCGGTTACAGCAATACTACTAACACCACCCCCGCACTAAAGCAATACTACCAGCTATCCTTAACCCTGTCTGTACCTTTCCCTGGGGAATGAGTCCTGTTCTGGTTACTAAACCGTGGTAAATTACCCTCTTATCCACACAATACTATACCAATATATAGTAATATTATGATAAAGCCATAAAACTAGTAATCCACATGATTCCTCATTTCATCAATTTACATCATATGATGGTGTGAATTAAGGTACTATCATAAAGTATATATTATATAAATATGGACAGCTTTCGTGGCATACCTGCATAGCACCATTGAGCCTCTGTATGTGCTGGGAGACCATGTGGGATGAGGTATCTTCTGAGGGACCTGTAGGATACACTTGAGCTGCTGTATTTGTGGAGTCTTACATTGCAGACAGCCGGCACACAAATAAGAGATTGAAGGACTGCCTGTTGCCCATCACTGCTGTAAACTTGAGCCTCTAGGGCTCCCTTAGTTTATTGTAATTAGAGATGGTCACTGACCCCCGTGTTTTGGTTTTGGATTCGGTTTTGGATCTGGATTACCGTCGTGTTTTGGTTTTGGTTTTGGTTTTGCAAAACCGCCATTGCGTGTTTTGGTTTTGGTTTTGGTTTTGTTTGGTTTTGTTTTGCTATTTTTTTGGAAAATCCATGTTTTTGGGCCTAAATTAACCCAATTTAGTGCTCCAACTGTTTTAGAGACAAGTAATCTAATTGTTGAGGTAATAAATCATCCAAAAAAACAGTTTAATTCTTCGTTGGTAGGCCTATTCTACACAGAAAACAGATTGTCTTCCTCTCCATCTATGCATATTGGCAATGCAGCCATCGTCTTTGAATGTATATTACACCCTACACTTATAGTTAAATATGTAAAGAAATGGAAAAAGCCAGTTTGGTTTCTGTCTCTCAAGGCCCCCCTCCACTTGTATAAAATACCAAAAAATTCAGCCATTATAGACTGTACAATATTAATTGACATGGAGAAAGACAGTTTGGTTTCTGTCTCTCTAGGCCCCCCTCCACTTGTATAAAATACTAAAAAATTCAGCCATTATAGACTGTACAATATTAATTGACATGCAGAAAGACAGTTTGGGGTCACTCTGTCTCTCTAGGCCCCCTCCACTTGTATAAAATACCAAAAAATTCAGCCATTATAGACTGTACAATATTAATTGACATGGAGAAAGACAGTTTGGGGTCACTCTGTCTCTCTAGGCCCCCTCCACTTGTATAAAATACCAAAAAATTCAGCCATTATAGACTGTACAATATTAATTGACATGGAAAAAGCCAGTTTGGTTTCTGTCTCTCTAGGCCCCCCTCCACTTGTATAAAATACCCAAAAATTCAGCCATTATAGACTGTACAATATTATGAAAAATGGACAAAGCCAGTTTAGGGTCACTCTGTCTATGACACCCTACCCTTAAGGATAAATTGCCCTAACAGCAGCCTTTCAAGATGGTATGTGATATGGAAATGCCACAAGTCCCTTTCCTCTTTGGGGGTAGATTGCACCCTACACTTACATAGAAAGTTTTAAAAAGATGTTATCGGCATCATCTTCAGCTTAATCCTCACCCTCATCAGTGTGTACGTCATCATCACAGACTATCAATTCATCGCCGCTTGAATCCGCCATTAGAGAACAGTCAGTGCTTGGATGTCTTGGATGGTGAAGGCCTTCCTCGTGGAAGATGTAGTTCATTTTTATAAACATCATTTTCTCCACATTTTTGGGAAGTAACCTTCTACGGCGATCACTGACTAAGTTCCCTGCTGTGCTGAACACTCGTTCAGAGTACACACTGGAGGGTGGGCAGCTTAGGTATTGCAAAGCAAGTTTGTACATGGGTTTCCAAATGGCCTGCTTTTCTTCCCAGTAAGGAAAGGGACTGTCTGACATTTCCATATCAACTACCTCTTGAAAGTAATCCTCCACCATCCTTTGCATGTTTATACTCATATTGGATGGAGTTATGGGCAAAGTGACACATTTTTTTGAAAAATCCTTCAAACCAGCCCAGATGTTAAATTGTTCTGGTCTGCCCCCTGTGTCTTCCCTGCTTCTTTTTTGGAAATTTAATTTTTTACGAGCAACAGCTTGAGAAAGTGAAGGAGGACACGTCGTCAAGCCGAGGCCCAGTTCAGCGGCCAACTTGCTGAGCAATAGCTCCTTGCAAAAGTTCACATCTCGCTCATTTACAAGTAAAGACTCAATGTAGGTTTTAAACCTTGGATCAAGCACAGTGGCCAAAACGTACTGATCCGAGTTCAAGATCTTAATAACTCGAGGATCATTGTGAAGCGAATTTAGTACTTGATCGACAAGGCCAACATACTTTGCTGAATTGCTTGCTTTCAGCTCCTCCTTCATTTTCTCAAGCTGCTTTTCCAATAGTCTAATTAAAGGAATGACTTGGCTCAAACTAGCAGAGTCTGCACTGACCTCACATGTCACAACTTCAAATGGTTTCAGCACCTTGCACAGCACTGAAAGGATTCCCCACTGTGCAAGAGTGAAATACATCCCCCCTCCTTTCCCAATGTCATGACTTGTGCAATATGCTTGGATGGCTTTGCGCTGTTCCTCCATCCTCTGAAGCATGTACAGGGTGGAATTCCACCGAGTTACCACCTCTTGCTTAAGTTGGTGGCAGGGCAAGTTAAACTGCTCTTGGAGCTGCTGTAATCTCCTACATGCTGTGGCTGAATGCCTGAAATGGCCTGAAATTTTACGGGCCACCGAAAGCATCTCCTGCACCTCACGGTTATTTCGTAGGAAGCTCTGCACCACCAAGTTGATGGTGTGAGCAAAACAGGGAATATGTTGGAAATCACCCAGCTGTAATGCTCGCACTATATTGTTGGCGTTATCTGAAATGACATACCCTGGGGAGAGTCCGAGTGGTATAAGCCATGCATCAATCACATCTCTCAGTTTGCGTAACAAATTGTCAGCCGTATGCCTGTTAGTGAAGCCGGTGATACAAAGAGTGGCCTGCCTGTGACAAATGTTACGTAGTGGTGTACATGCTGCTGCTGTTCCTGCTGGTGAAGGTGAATGACCAACCCAGTGGGCTGTCACAGTCATATAGTCTTTGGTTTGGCCACTTCCACTTGTCCACATATCTGTGGTTAAGTGAACAGTGGGCAGAATGGCATTTTTCAGCGCAATCTCTACATTTTTACACACTTTTTGGTATAGTTGTGGAATAGCTTTACGGGAGAAATGGTGTCGCGATGGAATTCTGTAACGCGGACACAAAACCTCAATTAACTGTGAAAAACCAGCTGCGTTTATTGTGGAGATTGGACGCAGATCTAACACTAACATTGCAGCCATGGCGTCTGTGATTCGCTTGGCGACTGGGTGACTGCTGTCATATTTGCTTCCCCTCGCAAATGATTGTTTCACAGTTAATTGCTGAAATGTAGGACTGCTCATTTTATTAACCTGCCTCTGGGATGACGATTCACCCCCAGCAGCAGCAACAGCAGCAGCAGGACTAACGCTTTCTTCAGAGGAATCAATAATAGTGCCGGAGTCATCCAGCCTTAAGTGGGATGCCGGGCTAACTCCGAGCGCTACTGAGGATATTGATGAGGATGGTGTGGTGGGTGTATTTTGTAGCCGTCACCCCAAAAGCACTGAGGTGTGCTAAAAATTATTTAGTAGATACTGCTGACAGAAATGACTTTTGACAGCCAGAAATATTAATGCACAATTAGGGAGGACACCCCAAAAGCACTGAGGAGTGCTAAAAATTATTTAGTAGATACTGCTGACAGATATGACTTTTGACAGCCAGAAATATTAATGCACAATTAGGGAGGACACCCCAAAAGCACTGAGGAGTGCTAAAAATTATTCAGTAGATACTGCTGACAGATATGACTTTTGACAGCCAGAAATATTAATGCACAATTAGGGAGGACACCCCAAAAGCACTGAGGAGTGCTACAAATTATTTAGTAGATACTGCTGACAGATATGACTTTTGACAGCCAGAAATATTAATGCACAATTAGGGAGGACACCCCAAAAGCACTGAGGAGTGCTACAAATTATTTAGTAGATACTGCTGACAGATATGACTTTTGACAGCCAGAAATATTTATGCACAATTATGGGGGACACCCCAAAAGCGCTGGGGAGTGCTAAATATGAAGAAAAAATAATAAACCTCTATCCTACTCTCTGCACTAGCGATTTTGGTTAGAGCAATTGCAAGAACAATATTGTATTCTCTGTCCCTGCTCTAATTAGCCTATGACTACACCCTGCTCTCTCCCTCTGTCAAATGGCGATGGATTGCTGTGGAGG
Organism: Mixophyes fleayi; assembly: GCF_038048845.1. Taxonomy (NCBI): domain Eukaryota; kingdom Metazoa; phylum Chordata; class Amphibia; order Anura; family Limnodynastidae; genus Mixophyes; species Mixophyes fleayi. The sequence continues at coordinate 224,595,031 of NC_134406.1, read as the reverse complement.
CGTGTATTTATAAAGTTGAAGTATCGCGAGAACCGAGCCCCGAGATCCGACGACGTCACAATGACGTTCGGCCTCGATTTGGATTCGGAATGGGCGGGAGAGTACCGAGCTGCTCAGCTCGGTACTCGGATACCCAAAGTTCGGGTGGGTTCGGTTCTCGGAGAACCGGACCCGCCCATCTCTAATTGTAATACATGTATAGAGCCATTTAGTACGCTTGTTATAACAAAGCACTGATGTAATACAGATGCTGCAGTCACAAATACATGGTACTAGTAATGAGGTTATCCACACCATATCACAGGAAGCGTGTCATCAACTGGTAAACACATTTATTCACCTAGACACAGACAACATGGATAAAAGGCAGCATCAATTCTTACTGTATATGCATAGTGAATAACTAGAAGAATATAAACAGGTCACGACATGCTAGTGGAGAGCTGTCTGCAGGGAAACCAGTAACAGCATTAAACAAATATGAAGCCATCCACACAAAAACATTCTTATATGGCAGAAGTTGTTTTCTGAAAAGACAATAAAGGACGAATTCATCAAAGGGTGAAAGGCCCTATTGCAATTTGGTTTCTTTTCATTCCATCCTACACAACGGAGGATTACTGCCAGGAATAACACTGCTACAGCCTTTCTGTATCACTGCAGCGGCACAAGTATCACTGCGGTACTTGAGCTGCCACGGCAGCAGTTGTTCTGTTATCACCATCTCAGGAATATGACAATCATTAAAAATAATGTATTATTTGAATAAAACATTTTGAAAACCTTTTTAATAATTCTATCTATTTTAAAACTTTTTCTTTTCTTTTGACAAGAGGAAACCTTGGCCTTCAGTTGCACTGCACATGTGTGGGCTGGCTTACACATGTGCATATGGGCATAAATTAAACTGGCGAAGCGTTACCCTTTACCACTCCAGTATCACCAGGGCAGCTGCCCCATTAATATTTTTTGATAAAGTATGACGATAAGGGATTTTTTTAAAAAATAAAAATAATAATCAGCCATATATCTGCAAATGGGGACCCCTTGATAAATATACCCCTTAGTCAGATGAGTCAATAAGAAGTCAATGTTTGCTTAAGCTACTAACTCAGACTACGGGCCTGATTCGGTAAAGAAAGGAATGCAACAAAAAATGAGTAACTTTGCACCTTGGCAAAACCATGTTGCATTGGAGGAGGAGGTAAATTTAAACTGTGATGGCAGATTTATGGTTGAGATAGAGTCTGTCCTAGATCAGCTTTATATTTCAGTGTACAAATAAAGCTATCATGTATTTGTGTGCTACATGAAAAAACAACCAGTATTGTGCAAAATAATAAACTCATTTGCACCCCATGCATTATAACATGGTTTGTCCAGGGGAAAATTTACTCCTTTTTTTGCCTTGCTTTCCTTAAAGAATCAGGTACTACATGTTTAAAGATACAGACAATATAATTAAGGGTAATATATTATTTGGGACTAACTAGAGATGAGAAACATTTTCATAATTGTTCACCTTAATATTCACTCCGTAAAATACCATTAAATATGAAGCTACATACAGGTATAATGGGAATTACATCAGAGGTGGGGCAGGAGGGCATCGGTCCCCCGGGCCGCTCGGTCTAACCACTGTTAGGGCCGGCCGCCCAGCCCTCCTCCCCCTGATACAATATTTCCGCGTAATAACCAGCGCCCGCATCACATAACATGTGATGCGGCCTCGTCAGCCCACAGGCGGCCGCATCACATGACATGCGATGCGGCCACGTCATCAATGACACGGCCGCATCGCGTGTCATGTGATGCGGCCGCCTGTGCGCCCCCCCGGGCTGAAACCTGACAGCCCGCGCCTGAATTACATCTACCTAAAGTGGGTCTGTTATGTTTAGAATCTACATTTTGTTATTTGAGAATGTATGCTCCTCTAAGTAGTTATTTTACTTATATTTTACTATGCATGTTTTTCTTGACTGTTATATTTTAGTATTTTAGAATTTTGTGCAATTTTTCCTCTATTGCATGATTACATTGTGTTCCTCATCACTCTATTTACTGTATATGCTGTCAGTTGAGTTTATTTCCTCTGTCAGCTGATTAGCACCTATTTTGTGTTTCCTGGAGATTCTGTCTGAATGAAATCAAGTGCACCTTAAACAAGAAAAGACTGCTTCTAAGCGTTTCTATGGCTTTCTATTTCCCTCATCTGACAGCTAAGCATTGCACACACTTGTTTGTGTAATTACTCTTGTGTACGTCCATGCAGATCTCATGGCTGCTAACAGATAACCACAGGTGTGAATATGCGGTGAGAGTAGGGTTGTCACACTGTTGGGGGCTCAGTGCCAATGTTATTAATAGGGCGGAAACATAACAGAAATAACAAATTTGCATTTTTTTGTGTGGTGGGAGTGATGGTCTGTAGTCACGTGCAATACAAACTATTTCATTTGTTTCTGGACACAGGGCTGAAATAGGCCCACGCTTTCCCCCCATTTAAAGAGCTATCACAAAGCTGAACTGAACTGGAACACATTGGTGCTAATTACAGTCATATCACAGTGCACCATAGACTTTAACACTCCAGAAGATAAAGCAAAGGGATGTACAATTAGTTGCCCCCATGATCCTTTTGTTGTCCTCGAGATAAGCCTAAGCAATTAAATCAGGGTGACTGTCAACCCGAAAATATTTCAATTGTTATCATCCATATATTATGCAATAGGCATTACAGAGCGTAAGACTGCATGTTCCACAATTGATAGTACTTCTCTTTGTGCTATCTGTGGTCACTTATTCTTTAGGGGGTGGTGTCTCAGTGGCGCACGCAGGGGGGGTTTCTGAGTCTCTAGAAACCCCCCCTGTGCTAACTAAGTGGCCACTGTCCTATACAGCAGCCGCGGCGCTGTCAAAGAAGCGTCCGTGGCGGTGCTGTATTGTATACAGCACCGCCGCAGACGCTTCTTAGACAGCGCCGCGGCTGCTGTATAGGACAGCGCTGGCGAAAGGTTTTTTTTTTTTTGGGTCGGCGGGAAGAAACCCCCCCCCCCCTTCCCCCGACAATCCTCAGTGCGCCCTTGTGTCTGGTGACAAGTCTGGTGACAAGTACGACAACATCTGAAGGGTACGCGGTCGATTAGATAGATTTCATTTGGTTGACATTCAGAGAGTTGACAACATTAGATCGACAATTCAACTGATGACAGTATCATTAGGATGACAATTCGAATATAGACCGTATTATTAGGTCAATTCAAATGTAGGCAGTATTATATGGTTAGGGATAGGGATTGGGTTAGAGATAAGGTTATAAGGTATGGTTAAGGATATTATTGTCGACCTAATAATAATGTGTACATTTAAATTGGTGACCTAATAATACTGTTCACATTTCAATTTTCGACCTAATGATACTGTCTACATTCAATTGTCGACCTAATAATACTGTCAGTGTCATTATTGTCGACTTTCCAGCCCTGTCTATAGTATGGTTGTGACACAGGGCCATTTTTATACACATTCTGACACACATTAGCCGGGGGTAACACCACCTCTGATCCTAGATGGCTCTGCAAAGGCTGATAAATCACATTCAATAATCACCATTAGGATGTAATATATCCTTTAACCATGGAGCTAACGCAATTTGAGATTTAACAAAATTTACATCAATCTCTTAATTTCCTAAAACTGGGTGTTAAGTTTCTAGTATTACTTGCATCCTATGTCTACATTGTCCAGACAGGTTCCAAGATACTGGAAGAAAACCTACACAGGAGAGAAAGGTAATGACCTCCTGCTGTGTTGGTCACTTCACATGAAAAGACTTAGCATGATTAGTCGGCCTTCAGAAATGAACAAAACAAACAGTGAATTTCCTCCCCTGGCACTGTCTCAGAAATAAATACATTTCCTATACAAAAGTGCAAAACAATATAATAAAAATCAGTACATTTGCAATGATATAAATTAGCACACTGCGCTAATAATTTAAATATATTTATACAATAAGTTATTTATAAGTGATCCAGCCACAATGGTGTCAGCCATATAAATGTCAATCATGTAACTGTCTGTTCTAGACACCACAATACAGGTAGGTATTTAAGAAAATACTGGTAGATTCCATAATGAATTAGACAAACTTAAAACAGGGACCTAACATACGTCAAAAAATCTCCCCTGCCTCACTATAATACATTATATTGTTGGATGACTGAACCTCTAATGAAACTCAAAGAATGCTGTGCGTACTCTGGGACTCATTTACGGAAAGCAAAATGGTCAGATCACAGCGAAATGTCCTCTTTGATAGTGTCGTAGGCCTCGAATTGTGCAAGTATACCTAGATCTCTGTTAAAGTGCACAGGTTTGTGCAGCAAGTTTGCAACAATGGGAGAAGTTCTGTGTAGTGAGGCTGTCCTTTGCACAGCATAGAAACAGCAGCGCACCTTGTTAAGCAATACGGTGAGAAAACAAACTTTCTGCACCAGCTTTGAACTGATGGAGATAAGGTCTTGAAATTGCGCTAGGTATTTATTCTTTATCACATGTATACCTGATGACTACATATATAAAATTGACATATTATGGGGGATATTCTATAGAAAAAGTAAAATGGACTTTGAGGTTGTCCTTTGTAGAACTCCATATTCTATAACATTAATACTGCCATTTTCCCTGCTGCTTTAATAATATTTTTAGACTACATCGATTACATTATTTTTAAGTATTGATTATAAATAGAGACAAATAAAGTCATTTTTTTCCTAAATTGAATAGTTGTTACACCGAAAGCATTTCCCGGTTCTTTTACTTTTATACAATATATAAATACAGGTTTGCTACTCATTAACATTAATCATGTAGCTTTTTAATCTTTTTGACTACATTTTTGTTATTATAGGTTTAAGTGTTGGTATATTTTTTACATTAAGCCATGCATGAACCTGTCTATACAACCTTGTTCAATCATTTTAACATAGAGAGGATGTTACCGATTGAAGACTATAGAGCTACGATCAACATTTTACTACTTAAGTCATTCAAACAGGTTTTGTTTCCCTACTCCTGATTATTTGAAATGAACAATTTCTCTTATAGTATATTAGATTTTTATGTATCTTTAAGTTATAGATGTGGCAAATGTTTTAATATATGAATAGACTTTGAATGAACTGTTTCCTATGAGCATTATTGTAGCACTTCTGCCATTGTAAGAACGCACTAATTGTCTTTCTTTGTATATATTGTGCACATATCAATTGAATCTTTCTTTTAGCATTAGTTTTCTAGTGGGATTTGGCAATATCCCTCTATACAGCTGCGATCACTCTCTATTTTATTTAGCTGCAGTTCGGTGCTGGACTTTTCCTTTACTATTAACCTTGTACAATTGGGCAAAAAACAGCTTTTGAAGTGAAGTGCGGGGCAGCATTTTTTTTTTTTGAAGATTCCTAGATGAACCTTTTGGATTGGTCTTTTTCTTTTGTAGACAATCTATCAAGCCCATTGTTTTTGTATATTAATGGCTAATTCTCAGGATAGTGTATACCAAATATGTTTGTTTTTGTAGTAACAATAATGTATAATTCGATCTGTAGAAACATACAGTATATAACTCTGTCCATGCAATGACATACTGTAAAATCTCCCAATTTTGTACCCATGTTCGTCATCATCATCAACACTATTTATTTATATAGCGCCACTAATTCCGCAGAGTTGTACAGAGAACTCACTCTCATCAGTCTCTGCCCCATTGGGGCTTACAGTCTAAATTCCCTAACACACAGACAGACAGAGACAGACACAAACACACAGACAGTCACTGTCCTTGACCAATAGTTGCTCTATAGGACGTTCAGTACTTGAAAGTTGGGGAATTAAAACTTCAGCAGCAAAGCAGACCTCTAAGCGTTACAAAACTGTCTGTATTTGAATTTGAAAATAAATTAGTCTATGCCTTGAAGAGTGGCAATCACACCCTTTGTTCTTTCATTAGATGGTGTTCAGAGAAAGCAACGAATTGGCAGCGGATAGAGAAAATTCTGGCAGCAATTCATCTCGAGTCTATCCAATTATGGGATGAGAAATGAAAATGGGAAGAATAAAGTAGTAATTTTTTGATAACATCTGTGTCTCGTAGGATCTTTTTCTTGAAGACCTTGTATGCCAGAGCGGGGGAGGTGATGTGAAGTTGTTCACATGTTTCATTTCCTGTGAATTGATGTTCACAGGCTGATGTTTCTGTGAATGTTCACAACGCCCACTATGAATCAAGTTAGCTTGTGCTTGTTAGAGGGAAAAGCCAGATGTGAGCTCTCATTTTAGGAAGGTGTCGAGAGTTGCTGACAAACCAGTAATACAAGATCTTCCTTACTTTTCCTATATATCATTGTAATAATCAGTAAGAAACATTACTAGCATCCCATCATCATCATCATCACCATTTATTTATATGGCGCCACTAATTCCGCAGCGCTGTACAGAGAACTCACTCACATTGGTCCCTGTCCCATTGGAGCTTACAGTCTAAATTCCCTAACACACACATACACAAAGACACACAGACTAGGGTCAAATTGATAGCAGCCAATTAATCAACTAGTATGTTTTTGGAGTGTGGGAGGAAACCGCAGCACCTGGAGGAAACCCATGCAAACACGGGGAGAACATACAAACTCCACATAGATAAGCCCATGCTATATAAAGCATAGGTACCCAAGCTTCATGTAGAGTCAGACATACGACCGACTTGTAAGTACAAAAAAAGCTTTTTCAAACTACACAAGCGCACTGGCTCTGTCTCATTCTGCTCTCAGACTAAGACGTGGTCTCCTTCGTGCCTCTCTATACTTAGGGAGGCGGAATGGGGGCAGTAGTGGGTGAGCCCAGTAAAGTAAGGGAGTGATAACACTCTTGCACTCTATGCTGAGTTGGAAATAGCATCAGATTGCGCCTCTAGGAGGTATATGTGTTAAGGCTGCAAAATCTGTGCTGATGATGTCCATCAACAGGGACCTTGCAGTAGTAAAGATAAATAAATAATGGGGAAAAAAGCACCCCCCCCCCAAAACAAATAAACAAAAAAAACAGCTTAATCAGCCCTAGTATTCCCAGCCTAGGCTGGTACTAGTAAATTTGAGGGAACATAAAGCATTGGGCCCTCCCAAATTTACTAGTACCAGCACTAGCCTTTGGTGGCACTATAGCAGGGAGGGGTCCAGCTGCCACAATGCCAAAGCCACCCTAGGCTGGTCAGCACAGGGCTGGGTTACCTAGGGAGATCGGGCCCCCTGCCTAGGTATAATCAGCAGGGCCTGATTAGGAGCTCAAGCTGCCCCAGGCTAATACTCTTGTAGTGCCCCCTCACCTTCACAACAGGCTAATACTCTCGTAGTGCCCCCTCACCTTCACAACAGGCTAATACTCTCGTAGTGCCCCCTCACCTTCACAACAGGCTAATACTCTTGTAGTGCCCCCTCACCTTCACAACAGACTAATACTCTCGTAGTGCCCCCTCACCTTCACAACAGGCTAATACTCTCGTAGTTCCTCCTCACCTTCACAACAGGCTAATACTCTTGTAGTGCCCCCTCACCTTCACAACAGGCCAATACTCTCGTAGTGCCCCTCACCTTCACAACAGGCCAATACTCTTGTAGTGCCCCCTCACCTTCACAACAGGCTAATACTCTTGTAGTGCCCCCTCACCTTCACAACAGGCCAATACTCTTGTAGTGCCCCCTCACCTTCACAACAGGCTAATACTCTTGTAGTGCCCCCTCACCTTCACAACAGGCTAATACTCTCGTAGTTCCTCCTCACCTTCACAACAGGCTAATACTCTTGTAGTGCCCCCTCACCTTCACAACAGGCTAATACTCTCGTAGTGCCTCCTCACCTTCACAACAGACTAATACTCTCGTAGTGCCCCCTCACCTTCACAACAGGCCAATACTCTTGTAGTGCCCCCTCACCTTCACAACAGGCTAATACTCTCGTAGTGCCTCCTCACCTTCACAACAGACTAATACTCTCGTAGTGCCCCCTCACCTTCACAACAGGCCAATACTCTTGTAGTGCCCCCTCACCTTCACAACAGGCTAATACTCTTGTAGTGCCCCCTCACCTTCACAACAGGCCAATACTCTTGTAGTGCCCCCTCACCTTCACAACAGGCTAATACTCTTGTAGTGCCCCCTCACCTTCACAACAGGCTAATACTCTCGTAGTTCCTCCTCACCTTCACAACAGGCTAATACTCTTGTAGTGCCCCCTCACCTTCACAACAGGCTAATACTCTTGTAGTGCCCCCTCACCTTCACAACAGGCTAATACTCTTGTAGTGCCCCCTCACCTTCACAACAGGCTAATACTCTCGTAGTTCCTCCTCACCTTCACAACAGGCTAATACTCTTGTAGTGCCCCCTCACCTTTACACCAGGCTAATACTCTCGTAGTGCCCCCTCACCTTCACAACAGGCTAATACTCTTGTAGTGCCCCCTCACCTTCACAACAGGCTAATACTCTTGTAGTGCCCCCTCACCTTCACAACAGGCTAATACTCTTGTAGTGCCCCCTCACCTTCACAACAGGCTAATACTCTTGTAGTGCCCCCTCACCTTTACACCAGGCTAATACGCAGTAGGTAAAAACAAATTTGTCCGTAATTTAAAATCTGTCTTCCTTCACACCCCTCCACCAATGGTTATGTTCCCATGTTTTCGAAACTCAGCTTCCCTTTGCATTTTTTAAAGTGTCACAGCATTTTGTTTTCATTAATATCAGACGTGTATAGCAGATCAGAGGCATGAACTGATTACTGAGGGTGAAGATGGGAGGTTAGAGGGGACCATCTCTATCTCTCCTAGTTACTTATCCACAAGCACCTATCAAAGGATGACTCCTTGTCTTCAGCCTTCACCATGCAAATATGTCAAGATTAATATCTTACTACATTTTTATTTCATGCTTTCCTATTACGTGGGAGAACAACTATTCTCTTATATTTTACAATGAATTTCAGTTTATACCTCTCCCTCTCACAATTTTGCACCCCAAAACATTTTTGCACCCCCATCCCCCAAAAGCCGTGAAATCTAGGCTGCAACCTAGTCTATCTATTGGATAATCAGGACCTGATAATCAGCCCCATACTGAAAAGCACTAGGGCTCTTCCCACACCCCTGGTGCAGTGGGTGTGGGATAATTGTTTAAAAATAGATAAAAACAAACACTTTGTCTGTGGTGCACTATAGGTTCCATCATGCCCAGGCTGCCAATAAGTGTTTGGGCATGTGGTGCTTGTAATTCTACTAGTATTAGTGGTATTAGTAGTACTACTAGGAATTCAAAGTAAATTACAGGATGCAATCTATACTTATGCTGCAAGCGTAAGTTGATTCCAAGTCCACATGGCACCCAGAGCGGCTTCAGCCACCTGCAGATATGATATGCTGGATTTGTAGCTCAACTATAGCCTATGCCTAGACTAAGCTATGGCTAAATTAAAAGTATATATATATTATATACACACCGATAAATAAATCTATGTGATATTATTCTTTTATTCAGGTAATTAGTCTATATGTGTTTAATAAAATGTTCTGTATTTTGGAGAAGAGGTGGCTTGTGTGAATGCCTTAAGCCTATCAAGCAGAATGGTTGAGTTCCCACTCTTAACACCACCAATTCCTGGGATACTAATACCTAGAATTGTAATTTTCCAGGTCTTATTGCCTGGAGAACTGACTGGATGGCTGAATACACTCAGCGACATCAGTATTGAGAGAGGCCGTGAAGGCCAGTGCCTTGGGTGGCGGAATGCAGGGGTTGTTCCCTACTCACTTTGTGCTTGTGGGGTTTTTAATTAATTAAAGTTTTCTAACTGTAATTCATTTTTAAAATGTACCCATGGCTTGAACTTATCTGAGTTACGTCCATTTATTTATTTTACACAGATATGATGTGATGTGTGTTTTGACCAGGTGTTATGCCAGAAAAAGCTAATTAAATAATGGTTACATTAGAAACTAGCGTAGTTTAAGCACAATGCATTCCACACTGTGCTTTCAGTATTCTGTATTATGTTGGATTTATAGTCTATAAATAGAGTTGAAATGACAATGGAGCCAATTCATTTTACTCTGTCACATTGTAGGGGTATAACATGGGAGAAATCTAGGCTTTTACACACACTAAAGCAACCAGTGTATTGGACATGGCTCCAATCAAAACGTAGGCAAATACATAAGACAACTTTTTAATAAAAATAAAACACATTTTAGGCAAATTGGGTTTTGTTACAGTTCAAGAACGTCAGATTTTTGCAAAAATAACATCATCAAAGTCATCTTGTCCAACCCAACCTTCAGCTGTACAAACAGATGATGCATAATAATGTATTTACAGTCACTGAATTTTTTTTTAACAATTATAACTGGCAGGTTTATAAAAAAAAAGGATGAAAATAATGAAATATAATATATTTAAAGATGTGGTGAACAAAGATTGGGGAATCTTTAATTCAATTAAAGTTTAATTAAAAATTGTAATGTTTGCAGACACATACACACTGTTCTGATATAGGGAGGGGGGAGTCAGCACAACATTATATTTTGCAATATGTCAGAACAGGCAAAATGTAACAATATTTTATGTTATAGTGGCTTACATGTAAACACCTCAATCATTCGTTTAAGATCCCTGTAAACACGACACATCATTACATTATTACACACAGGGTGCACACACCAGCACAAAGGTATATTTTACACTTTCACATATTCAAGTTTTCCTGCAGTTACCTGACCGACATAAGGGGTAAATTCTGATGAAGTTATCAGTTATTGTCACCTACTATGTGCCCAACAGACCCACAGATCAGTGCTACAGTATCTACTGTATGCCCATCTACTATGCACCCAATAGACCCACAGATCAGTGCTACAGGACCTATTGTATGCCCATCTACTATGCACCCAATAGACCCACAGATCAGTGCTACAGTACCTACTGTATGCCCATCTACTATACATCCATTAGACCCACTGATCAGTGCTACAGTACCTACTGTATGCCCATCTACTATACATCCATTAGACCCACAGATCAGTGCTACAGTACCTACTGTATGCCCATCTACTATACATCCATTAGACCCACTGATCACTGCTACAGTACCTACTGTATGCCCATCTACTATACATCCATTAGACCCACTGATCAGTGCTACAGTACCTACTGTATGCCCATCTACTATGCACCCAATAGACCCACAGATCACTGCTACAGTACCTAATGTATGCCCATCTACTATACATCCATTAGACCCACTGATCAGTGCTACAGTACCTACTGTATGCCCATCTACTATAAATCCATTAGACCCACAGATCTGTGCTACAGTACCTACTGTATGCCCATCTACTATACATCCATTAGACTCACTGCTACAGTACCTACTGTATGCCCATCTACTATACATCCATTAGACCCACTGATCTGTGCTACAGTACCTACTGTATGCCCATCTACTATACATCCATTAGACCCACTGATCACTGCTACAGTACCTACTGTATGCCCATCTACTATACATCCATTAGACCCACTGATCACTGCTATAGTACCTACTGTATGCCCATCTACTATACATCCATTAGACCCACTGATCAGTGCTACAGTACCTACTGTATGCCCATCTACTATACATCCATTAGACTCACTGCTACAGTACCTACTGTATGCCCATCTACTATATATCCATTAGACCCACTGATCACTGCTACAGTACCTACTGTATGCCCATCTACTATGCACCCAATAGACCCACAGATCACTGCTACAGTACCTAATGTATGCCCATCTACTATACATCCATTAGACCCACTGATCAGTGCTACAGTACCTACTGTATGCCCATCTACTATACATCCATTAGACCCACAGATCAGTGCTACAGTACCTACTGTATGCCCATCTACTATGCACCCAATAGACCCACTGATCAGTGCTACAGTACCTACTGTATGCCCATCTACTATGCACCCAATAGACCCACAGATCAGTGCTACAGTACTTATTGTATGCCCATCTACTATGCACCCAATAGACCCACAGATCAGTGCTACAGTACTTATTGTATGCCCATCTACTATGCACCCAATAGACCCACAGATCAGTGCTACAGCACTTACTATGCACACAATAAATTACATTAAGCTGATAAAGTGTAAGTTGATATGATAGACCACAGATGAGCGGTGGGCCGCCATAGGTCGTCCAAGACTTGACCTGTGGCCCACGCACCCAGCTGCCTCGATGTTATCAGAATGGGGGCAGCCGACCTCTGCATCAGCGATAAGTAGGAATAGAAAATCTTTATTATTGCCGCATACCGGTAAACAGGCCTCACAGTTTTTTAAAACAAACACTACATGCTGCATGGCCAGTCCCAGGATAGTGCGGGAGAGACTTGTACCAGATCTGTTTTGTTTGCTAGCTGTACTGGATCCATGTAAACTGGAAGGAGCTCTAATAAATCCAAGTTACACTAAATCCTTCAGTGCTGGTATGAGAGACTCATAAAAATAAGAATAAAAAAATACACAGCTTAAGCCCTACACTTACATACCTATCATTACGTCAAAATTTTAAATAAACTGCACATGTTTGGTATCGTTATACTCAGGAGAACAAGCTAATTACAGTATTAGGATTGCTCTAGCTGTGTAAACTTCACAGAAAGCAGAATCTTGAAAAAGTTTTCAGTAAGTTGCCTATTTTTCCATATAAAACACACTGGAGAAACATGCTACCAAAAGAAAAATACTTTGGTAAGTGTAAAAAAAAAAAGATTAAAACCATTTCTGATGAAACCCCAAACTTCATTAATATGCTAGGTCATGATGGGAATAAACCCTCCTAAAAACTGGTTGAAATAATTTGTCAAAGAAAGAAATATTTTTATGAATAATATTTAATCTACTGACTCCCAGTTAAGGAAGACAGTTTGTCTTCAAAACGTTTATTTTAATACTATTTATTATTACTTTGTACCAAATAAAATAGCAGCTCATTATTATCAAAACATGAAGACAAACAGGCAACCTATTATATAAATATAATTTACATTGTGTAACCCACCTTGTACACAACTTACACACTGATTTATGGTGTCAAGCACTTCTCTTGACAGTTTGCTTTTACATTTTACATTTTCTGCTTGTGTCTTCTTATTGTGTATGATTTGTTCCAAATGCTAGAAGATGTTTAGAGCTTGAATATTTCATGAAGAACATTTTAAACAAATTGCGATTTTTAATTTGTTTTAGAATGCACAGAGGAGCTAGAGAATATAATTGCATTAATGCAATGGGCATACTCTTAAGGCTAATCATTCATGTGGCAGGCTGTATGTATGGAAAGATGTCCTAAATACACACATTAAGGGGGTTATTCAATTGACGGCGGGAAAACCGTTAATACAATAATTTACTCGCTGGATTTCAGCTCGCTGCTCAGGGAGCTGCAAGCTGAAATCCAGCGAGATATTACCGTATTAACGGTAATATTTTTCGAGCGCGGGATTTTCGGCGATCCCGCCGTCAATTGAATATGCCCCTAAACATACTTTCTCAGGCATTACGCGGGATAAACATGGTTGAAAATAAATAACTTTACACTCTTCTGGGCAGTGGTGTGTCCCCGTAAGGGGGTAACCTGAGGCAGCTGTCTCAGGCATCATGTTTTGTGGACAGTAAAATTAAGGAAATTTAAAAAAGCCACTTTTCTTACTGTAAAACATTACACTTGTGGTATTTACCTGGTTAGTGCACAGAGTTTATACACACGTTACTAGTGTATAAGGGATCAGAAGGCAGCCATTCATAGTACTATGGCAACCAGTAGTCATGTACAGCGGCGGATTGGCCATAGAGACTACCGGGACTTTTTAGGAGGTCGCCTGATATTTGTTTGAGGGAGTTTAAAAAAAAATAAAAAATAATACTAAATATTCTAGCCCCGCCCCCCTCGGACCGGGTGTCGGCGGAGGGGAGGGGTCAGTGTGGTGCTAGGTGGCTTGTGCTTCCTTTGTGGCCACGGGTCTATAGGTCCTTCCCTCCCTCCCTCTTCCAATCCCTGTAATGCTAGATGTCACATGGGACGTGCACCATGTAACAGGTGCCGTACCATGTGAGAAAACAGAGAATTTTACTGCAGCTCCTGTAAGTTAAGGTAAGTGTGTGTGACCCTGCTATACTGTGTGTGTGACCCAGCTATACTGTGTGTGTGACCCAGCTATACTGTGTGTGTGACCCAGCTATACTGTGTTTGTGACCCTGCTATACTGTGTGTGTGACCCAGCTATACTGTGTGTGTGACCCAGCTATACTGTGTGTGTGACCCTGCTATACTGTGTGTGTGACCCAGCTATACTGTGTGTGTGACCCTGCTATACTGTGTGTGTGACCCAGCTATACTGTGTGTGTGACCCAGCTATACTGTGTGTGTGACCCAGCTATACTGTGTGTGTGACCCTGCTATACTGTGTGTGTGACCCAGCTATACTGTGTGTGTGACCCAGCTATACTGTGTGTGTGACCCAGCTATACTGTGTGTGTGACCCAGCTACACTGTGTGTGTGACCCAGCTACACTGTGTGTGTGACCCAGCTACACTGTGTGTGTGACCCAGCTATACTGTGTGTGTGACCCTGCTATACTGTGTGTGTGACCCTGCTATACTGTGTGTGTGACCCAGCTATACTGTGTGTGTGACCCAGCTATACTGTGTGTGTGACCCAGCTTTACTGTGTGTGTGACCCAGCTATACTGTGTGTGTGACCCAGCTATACTGTGTGTGTGACCCAGCTATACTGTGTGTGTGACCCAGCTATACTGTGTGTGTGACCCAGCTATACTGTGTGTGTGACCCAGCTATACTGTGTGTGTGACCCAGCTATACTGTGTGTGTGACCCAGCTATACTGTGTGTGTGACCCAGCTACACTGTGTGTGTGAGACCCAGCTATACTGTGTGTGTGACCCTGCTATACTGTGTGTGTGACCCAGCTATACTGTGTGTGTGACCCAGCTATACTGTGTGTGTGACCCAGCTATACTGTGTGTGTGACCCAGCTATACTGTGTGTGTGTGACCCAGCTATACTGTGTGTGTGACCCAGCTATACTGTGTGTGTGACCCTGCTATACTGTGTGTGTGACCCAGCTATACTGTGTGTGTGACCCAGCTATACTGTGTGTGTGACCCAGCTATACTGTGTGTGTGACCCAGCTATACTGTGTGTGTGACCCTGCTATACTGTGTGTGTGACCCTGCTATACTGTGTGTGTGACCCAGCTACACTGTGTGTGTGACCCAGCTATACTGTGTGTGTGTGACCCAGCTATACTGTGTGTGTGACCCTGCTATACTGTGTGTGTGACCCTGCTATACTGTGTGTGTGACCCTGCTATACTGTGTGTGTGACCCTGCTATACTGTGTGTGTGACCCAGCTATACTGTGTGTGTGACCCAGCTATACTGTGTGTGTGACCCAGCTATACTGTGTGTGTGACCCTGCTATACTGTGTGTGTGACCCAGCTATACTGTGTGTGTGACCCAGCTATACTGTGTGTGTGACCCAGCTACACTGTGTGTGTGACCCTGCTACACTGTGTGTGTGACCCAGCTATACTGTGTGTGTGACCCAGCTATACTGTGTGTGTGTGACCCAGCTATACTGTGTGTGTGACCCAGCTATACTGTGTGTGTGACCCAGCTACACTGTGTGTGTGACCCAGCTATACTGTGTGTGTGTGACCCAGCTATACTGTGTGTGTGACCCTGCTATACTGTGTGTGTGACCCAGCTATACTGTGTGTGTGACCCAGCTATACTGTGTGTGTGACCCAGCTATACTGTGTGTGTGACCCAGCTATACTGTGTGTGTGTGACCTAGCTATGCTGTGTGTGTGACCCAGCTATACTGTGTGTGTGACCCAGCTATACTGTGTGTGTGACCCAGCTATACTGTGTGTGTGACCCAGCTATACTGTGTGTGTGACCCAGCTATACTGTGTGTGTGACCCTGCTATACTGTGTGTGTGACCCAGCTATACTGTGTGTGTGTGACCCTGCTATACTGTGTGTGTGACCCAGCTATACTGTGTGTGTGTGACCCTGCTATACTGTGTGTGTGACCCAGCTATACTGTGTGTGTGACCCAGCTATACTGTGTGTGTGACCCAGCTATACTGTGTGTGTGACCCAGCTATAGTGTGTGTGTGACCCAGCTATACTGTGTGTGTGTGTGACCCTGCTATACTGTGTGTGTGACCCTGCTATACTGTGTGTGTGACCCAGCTATACTGTGTGTGTGACCCAGCTATACTGTGTGTGTGACCCAGCTATACTGTGTGTGTGACCCAGCTATACTGTGTGTGTGACCCAGCTATACTGTGTGTGTGACCCAGCTATACTGTGTGTGTGACCCAGCTATACTGTGTGTGTGACCCAGCTATACTGTGTGTGTGACCCAGCTATACTGTGTGTGTGACCCTGCTATACTGTGTGTGTGACCCAGCTATACTGTGTGTGTGACCCAGCTATACTGTGTGTGTGACCCAGCTATACTGTGTTTGTGACCCTGCTATACTGTGTGTGTGACCCAGCTATACTGTGTGTGTGACCCTGCTATACTGTGTGTGTGACCCAGCTATACTGTGTGTGTGACCCAGCTATACTGTGTGTGTGACCCTGCTATACTGTGTGTGTGACCCTGCTATACTGTGTGTGTGACCCAGCTATACTGTGTGTGTGACCCAGCTACACTGTGTGTGTGACCCAGCTACACTGTGTGTGTGACCCAGCTATACTGTGTGTGTGACCCAGCTATACTGTGTGTGTGACCCAGCTATACTGTGTGTGTGACCCTGCTATACTGTGTGTGTGACCCAGCTATACTGTGTGTGTGTGACCCAGCTATACTGTGTGTGTGACCCAGCTATACTGTGTGTGTGACCCAGCTATACTGTGTGTGTGACCCAGCTTTACTGTGTGTGTGACCCAGCTATACTGTGTGTGTGACCCAGCTATACTGTGTGTGTGACCCAGCTATACTGTGTGTGTGACCCAGCTACACTGTGTGTGTGACCCAGCTATACTGTGTGTGTGTGACCCAGCTATACTGTGTGTGTGACCCTGCTATACTGTGTGTGTGACCCAGCTATACTGTGTGTGTGACCCAGCTATACTGTGTGTGTGACCCAGCTATACTGTGTGTGTGTGACCCAGCTATACTGTGTGTGTGACCCTGCTATACTGTGTGTGTGACCCAGCTATACTGTGTGTGTGACCCAGCTACACTGTGTGTGTGACCCAGCTACACTGTGTGTGTGACCCAGCTATACTGTGTGTGTGTGACCCAGCTATACTGTGTGTGTGTGACCCAGCTATACTGTGTGTGTGACCCTGCTATACTGTGTGTGTGACCCAGCTATACTGTGTGTGTGACCCAGCTATACTGTGTGTGTGACCCAGCTATACTGTGTGTGTGACCCTGCTATACTGTGTGTGTGACCCAGCTATACTGTGTGTGTGACCCAGCTATACTGTGTGTGTGACCCAGCTATACTGTGTGTGTGACCCAGCTATACTGTGTGTGTGACCCAGCTACACTGTGTGTGTGACCCTGCTATACTGTGTGTGTGACCCTGCTATACTGTGTGTGTGACCCAGCTATACTGTGTGTGTGTGACCCAGCTATACTGTGTGTGTGACCCAGCTATACTGTGTGTGTGACCCAGCTACACTGTGTGTGTGACCCAGCTACACTGTGTGTGTGACCCAGCTATACTGTGTGTGTGTGACCCAGCTATACTGTGTGTGTGTGACCCAGCTATACTGTGTGTGTGTGACCCAGCTATACTGTGTGTGTGACCCTGCTATACTGTGTGTGTGACCCTGCTATACTGTGTGTGTGACCCTGCTATACTGTGTGTGTGACCCAGCTATACTGTGTGTGTGACCCAGCTATACTGTGTGTGTGTGACCTAGCTATGCTGTGTGTGTGACCCAGCTATACTGTGTGTGTGACCCAGCTATACTGTGTGTGTGTGTGACCCTGCTATACTGTGTGTGTGACCCTGCTATACTGTGTGTGTGACCCAGCTATACTGTGTGTGTGTGACCCAGCTATACTGTGTGTGTGACCCAGCTATACTGTGTGTGTGACCCAGCTATACTGTGTGTGTGACCCAGCTATACTGTGTGTGTGACCCAGCTACACTGTGTGTGTGACCCAGCTATACTGTGTGTGTGTGACCCAGCTATACTGTGTGTGTGTGACCCAGCTATACTGTGTGTGTGTGACCCAGCTATACTGTGTGTGTGACCCTGCTATACTGTGTGTGTGACCCTGCTATACTGTGTGTGTGACCCAGCTATACTGTGTGTGTGACCCAGCTATACTGTGTGTGTGACCCAGCTATACTGTGTGTGTGACCCAGCTATACTGTGTGTGTGTGACCCAGCTATACTGTGTGTGTGACCCAGCTATACTGTGTGTGTGACCCAGCTACACTGTGTGTGTGACCCAGCTATACTGTGTGTGTGTGACCCAGCTATACTGTGTGTGTGACCCTGCTATACTGTGTGTGTGACCCAGCTATACTGTGTGTGTGACCCTGCTATACTGTGTGTGTGACCCAGCTATACTGTGTGTGTGACCCAGCTATACTGTGTGTGTGACCCAGCTATACTGTGTGTGTGACCCAGCTACACTGTGTGTGTGACCCTGCTATACTGTGTGTGTGACCCAGCTATACTGTGTGTGTGTGACCCAGCTATACTGTGTGTGTGACCCAGCTATACTGTGTGTGTGACCCAGCTACACTGTGTGTGTGACCCAGCTATACTGTGTGTGTGTGACCCAGCTATACTGTGTGTGTGTGACCCAGCTATACTGTGTGTGTGTGACCCAGCTATACTGTGTGTGTGTGACCCAGCTATACTGTGTGTGTGACCCTGCTATACTGTGTGTGTGACCCTGCTATACTGTGTGTGTGACCCAGCTATACTGTGTGTGTGACCCAGCTATACTGTGTGTGTGTGACCTAGCTATGCTGTGTGTGTGACCCAGCTATACTGTGTGTGTGACCCAGCTATACTGTGTGTGTGTGTGACCCTGCTATACTGTGTGTGTGACCCTGCTATACTGTGTGTGTGACCCTGCTATACTGTGTGTGTGACCCAGCTATACTGTGTGTGTGTGACCCAGCTATACTGTGTGTGTGACCCAGCTATACTGTGTGTGTGACCCAGCTACACTGTGTGTGTGACCCAGCTATACTGTGTGTGTGTGACCCAGCTATACTGTGTGTGTGTGACCCAGCTATACTGTGTGTGTGTGACCCAGCTATACTGTGTGTGTGACCCTGCTATACTGTGTGTGTGACCCTGCTATACTGTGTGTGTGACCCAGCTATACTGTGTGTGTGACCCAGCTATACTGTGTGTGTGACCCAGCTATACTGTGTGTGTGACCCAGCTATACTGTGTGTGTGTGACCCAGCTATACTGTGTGTGTGACCCAGCTATACTGTGTGTGTGACCCAGCTACACTGTGTGTGTGACCCAGCTATACTGTGTGTGTGTGACCCAGCTATACTGTGTGTGTGACCCTGCTATACTGTGTGTGTGACCCAGCTATACTGTGTGTGTGACCCAGCTATACTGTGTGTGTGACCCAGCTATACTGTGTGTGTGTGACCTAGCTATGCTGTGTGTGTGACCCAGCTATACTGTGTGTGTGACCCAGCTATACTGTGTGTGTGTGTGACCCTGCTATACTGTGTGTGTGACCCTGCTATACTGTGTGTGTGACCCAGCTATACTGTGTGTGTGTGACCCAGCTATACTGTGTGTGTGACCCAGCTATACTGTGTGTGTGACCCAGCTACACTGTGTGTGTGACCCAGCTATACTGTGTGTGTGTGACCCAGCTATACTGTGTGTGTGTGACCCAGCTATACTGTGTGTGTGTGACCCAGCTATACTGTGTGTGTGTGACCCAGCTATACTGTGTGTGTGACCCAGCTATACTGTGTGTGTGACCCTGCTATACTGTGTGTGTGACCCAGCTATACTGTGTGTGTGACCCAGCTATACTGTGTGTGTGACCCAGCTATACTGTGTGTGTGACCCAGCTATACTGTGTGTGTGTGACCCAGCTATACTGTGTGTGTGACCCAGCTATACTGTGTGTGTGACCCTGCTATACTGTGTGTGTGACCCAGCTATACTGTGTGTGTGACCCAGCTATACTGTGTGTGTGACCCTGCTATACTGTGTGTGTGACCCTGCTATACTGTGTGTGTGACCCAGCTACACTGTGTGTGTGACCCAGCTATACTGTGTGTGTGTGACCCAGCTATACTGTGTGTGTGACCCTGCTATACTGTGTGTGTGACCCAGCTATACTGTGTGTGTGACCCTGCTATACTGTGTGTGTGACCCAGCTATACTGTGTGTGTGACCCAGCTATACTGTGTGTGTGACCCAGCTATACTGTGTGTGTGACCCAGCTATACTGTGTGTGTGACCCTGCTATACTGTGTGTGTGACCCAGCTATACTGTGTGTGTGACCCAGCTATACTGTGTGTGTGACCCAGCTACACTGTGTGTGTGACCCTGCTATACTGTGTGTGTGACCCAGCTATACTGTGTGTGTGACCCAGCTATACTGTGTGTGTGTGACCCAGCTATACTGTGTGTGTGACCCAGCTATACTGTGTGTGTGACCCAGCTACACTGTGTGTGTGACCCAGCTATACTGTGTGTGTGTGACCCAGCTATACTGTGTGTGTGACCCTGCTATACTGTGTGTGTGACCCTGCTATACTGTGTGTGTGACCCAGCTATACTGTGTGTGTGACCCAGCTATACTGTGTGTGTGACCCAGCTATACTGTGTGTGTGACCCAGCTATACTGTGTGTGTGTGACCTAGCTATGCTGTGTGTGTGACCCAGCTATACTGTGTGTGTGACCCAGCTATACTGTGTGTGTGACCCAGCTATACTGTGTGTGTGTGTGACCCTGCTATACTGTGTGTGTGACCCTGCTATACTGTGTGTGTGACCCTGCTATACTGTGTGTGTGACCCTGCTATACTGTGTGTGTGACCCAGCTATACTGTGTGTGTGTGACCCAGCTATACTGTGTGTGTGACCCAGCTATACTGTGTGTGTGACCCAGCTATACTGTGTGTGTGACCCAGCTATACTGTGTGTGTGACCCAGCTATACTGTGTGCGTGACCCAGCTATACTGTGTGCGTGACCCAGCTATACTGTGTGCATGACCCAGCTATACTGTATGTGTGACCCTGCTATACTGTGTGTGTGTGACCCAGCTATACTGTGTGTGTGACCCAGCTATACTGTGTGTGTCACCCAGCTATACTGTGTGCATGACCCAGCTATACTGTATGCGTGACCCAGCTATACTGTGTGTGTGACCCAGCTATACTGTGTGTGTGTAAGAAGGGGGGGGCCCTGCTATACCGTATGGGTGTGTGAAAGAAGGGGGGGCCCTGCTATACTGTATGGGTGTGTGAAAGAAGGGGGGCCCTGCTATACTGTATGGGTGTGTGTAAGAAGGGGGCGCCCTGCTATACTGTATGGGTGTGTGAAAGAAGGGGGGCCCTGCTATACTGTATGGGTGTGTGAAAGAAGGGGGTGCCCTGCTATACTGTATGGGTGTGTGTAAGAAGGGGGGGCCCTGCTTTACTGTATGGGTGTGTATAAGAAGGGGGGGCCCTGCTATACTGTATGGGTGTGTGTAAGAAGGGAGGGCCCTGCTATACTGTATGGGTGTGTGTAAGAAGGGGGGGCCCTGCTATACTGTATGGGTGTGTGTAAGAAGGGGGGGCCCTGCTATACTGTATGGGTGTGTGTAAGAAGGGGGGGCCCTGCTATACTGTATGGGTGTGTGAGAGAAGGGGGGGCCTGCTATATTGTAGCTCAAAATCTCGGCCACTTTTGTGTTGGCCACACCTACCATTGTTTTGGTCCCGCCTACATGAGGCCACTTCAATAATTTTTTCCAGGGCCACTTTAATTTTCCAATCCGCCCCTGGTCATGTACCCTCCTTGACAATGATTTAACTACAGTGGTTGGCTCACTGTACTGATTAGATGTGATTAAGTCACAAGTGACACCATTAACATACTCTTGCTGCTTACTTACTACTTACTTTATAAGTGATGGTAGCAGTGACCTACATTAAGATGTTAGGAACACAGTCTGTCTTATGCTATTGAACTGAGAACTGTATGAGGGAGCAGAATGAAGGGTAGAGATAAGTTTAAGTGAAGCCTTAAGCTGAGGGCAATTAAAATATTGTGTTATAGCTGGCAACACAAGCCTTTTAGAGTTAAAATTCTATCACTGCCAGCCAATCATAGTTATAAGGGGAGTGGCCTAGATAAAATAATAAATCTTACTGTGTGAGTGGGCTGGCTCTCTCTTGGTTCCTGGTCTGCGGATACCCCCTCCCGCCCTGAACAGTTGTATTTATGTTCCTGATAACTTCTTTTTCTTCAGACAAGGCGCAGTTGGTAGGAGAGCAGTGCAGTCAGTGACTAATCGAAAGTGCTACCGTTGAGTGGCCGCACGTCTCTGCCCTTTTCGTAGCAACCCGACTCTTGGTCCTCTTGGGTGGAGGGTCCCTTGGCGCGCCTTTGGGCAGGCACGTCATTGTGAGTCCAGAGGGGGGCAGTTGTGATGATGCCAAGTTTGGCTCCGGCCATTGGTAAAGACTTGGCTATGGTAATGTCTTGGAACAGCGGTAGGTGAAGTTTACAGTACGCTGTATTGGTTTCAAGATTGGTTGTTAACTTACTGTGTTGCTCTCGTCGTCATCAGAGTTCAATAATATGTTAATTTAATAAGCTGCGACCCCTTTTGCCAAATATATATACTGTGTCCGTGTGGTTATTTTATTTAAGTATTGTGTTGAAATTTAACAAAGAAGATAATAAAGTGGTGTCAAGGTATTAACACTGAACTGAGGAGGAACAAGGGTAGTTTTTACACTGGAACTTCAAGGCTTTTAAGTATGTGTCTGCTTATGTGTCCGATCCTGGTTTTTTTTATTTTTTATTTTTTTTATTTTTTTTATATTTATCTGCCTTCCTTCCATGTGAACTGATTTTCATTAGCAAAGCGGCCTTTACTTCCTCTGTGGAGGAGTGAAGTAGATTGCAAAGAAAAACAATTAGTGAGTTGTTGTGCCTTTGTTGTGCCTTTGTTGTGCCTTTGCTGCCTTTCATGCACTGAGTTTTAAAGAATGAAGAGAAAGCAATCCAAATTGTTTATTACCCCTCAGGACTCGAAAGCATTCACATTGTTAAATCACCCTGTAAATAACTAGTACACTAGAAATAACAATAAAATATATGTTTGAAACAAATCTCTACATAAAACAAAGTTCATACACCTATGTACTATATATTTATCTCACAGTGATTTATCTCCATGGCACAGTCAGTCTAACCAGTAGCATATTAAAAAATGGGTGACAGAGGTTGCAGCTAAGAGCTAAGGGTCTGCTGTACGTCAGTTTGTTTTAACTCTATAACATGCTGGACAATATGTTGCTCATGTTATTAGAGAGGAAGGAAAGGAAACAAGTTTAGATTTTGTATTAGGAACCAGGATTCTAGCTCTGTCACTGCAATCAATGCTAGAGTTCACTTCACCATGTTCAATGATTATGATAAGTTCTAAAGAACTATCGAAAGAGCTAAAGAGTTATGTACAGATATGATCTGATATCCCTGGATCTGTCAGTAACAGCATGCAGCATAACACAGCCATGCATTCTGCAGCTACCTAACTCCAGGTAACTTTAAAGCTCACAATTCCTATGCGGGGGAATATGCGATATGTGACCATTTACAGTATATGAGATAATAAGTGGTATTTTAAGAGATATGTATAGTTTCCTCTGCATTTCTTTGCATGCCTCCAGTTGAGAAGAATTTTTGCTAGGATCCTTGGAAACTACTTAAGTATCCCAATGTGTATTTAACAGGTACATTATTAATGCGGTGGTACACGCTAATGTAGAGTGACATTAATATCACTGCACGGTAACAGAAGCCTGACGGGATTTGTCTTACAGCATATACATTGCACAATAAGAAAATAATATTTTACTTTTAAATAAATTTTTAACACTGTACATATAGAAAACATTTTATTATCAATTTTACTCTTTAAAGTCATTTGACTGAAATATAACAATGATATAACTTGACTGGTATAAATTATTATTTTCACATTTACAGTATTTCCTTACTAGCATCACACATATAATACACAACTACAAAGATAATATGCATATAATTATATCTCATATAATTTAATTAAAGGTAATAGTACATAATATATGTGGTGTATATTAATAATGATATTTCAACAAATAACCATGCTACAAATTTATCTATTTATGCAGAATTTTATACACAATGGGGGTATATTAAACATAAAAATAAAGGTACGAACACCACAAAACAAAAAACTCACAATAGACAATAAGTGAATTAACTTAAAAGACCATCAAAATTGAAACTTATTAAGCTTAGGAAAAATTCATTGTCCGATGTTAAGTTGACATTTCATTGCAGCCCTGCTAATGAATGAAATTTAATGGGATACTATCTCCCAAATATTGTGCCTTTCTGCAAAGCAAGTTTGCAATCCTGACATTTAAATAGAAAATGAGAGCACTATGGACATTTTGTATTAACAGTTT
Organism: Mixophyes fleayi; assembly: GCF_038048845.1. Lineage (NCBI taxonomy): Eukaryota > Metazoa > Chordata > Amphibia > Anura > Limnodynastidae > Mixophyes > Mixophyes fleayi. Next base: position 224,570,195 of record NC_134406.1, on the reverse strand, counting down.
AGTTAGATTGGGTATATTGTTCAGCTCAGTAATACACACAGCACTTTATATCCATTTACACATATGTATTTTTACTTTATTTGCTATTTACATTCAAGAAACCAAATATTATTTTAAAATTCATCATGACTTTATGGTTTTTTTTGCAAGGTGTGCTAACAAGAATTATTTTGGAAAGGCAAAACATGCAGTCATATGTTGAAATGTGTAAGATGTGTGATTATAACGTTATCAGTATGAACTAGGTGACACAAATGGATGATAGAATCTCCATTTGTTTGAATTGTTTCACACATTTAGTGGATGAGGCAGAAAAACACTTTTTGCAAACATTACTCAATTTTTGTTATTCAGCAATGCACTATGGGCCTGATTTTGAGCAAAGCAGAGAAAAGGAACAACTTTGCACCTGGACAAACTATGTTACAACGCAAGGGGTACAAATTGACTTTTTTGCACGCAAGGAAAATACTGGCTGCTTTTTAGTGTAGCACACAAATACTTGATAGCTTTATTTTTACACTGAAATTAAAGTTTATCTATGATATGCCGTATCTTAACTATACATCTGTCCCTACATTTTAAATTTACCTCCCTCTCTAATGCAACATGGTTTTGCCAAGGTGCAAATTTGCTCCTTTTCTTTGCTTTGCTTCTAACTCAAAATCAGGTCCTATGTATGTAAGTAAATCATTAACATTTTTATGCAAATTTCTGCTTTTTTACTTCTTAACAACCTCCATTTTATAGAAGCCATGATATAAATACGTGGAATTTAGAAGCCAGTTAGACGTTTTCACAAATCAATAGATGACAAGTGTATTATTATTATTATTATTATTATCATTTATTTGTTAGGCGCCACAAGGTTTCCGCAGCGCCGTACATAATACAAACAGGAGACCATACAGGGTGACATAGTACAGAGCAATAAACACAAAGTACCAATACTTCAGAACTCTGGGCAGACATATGAGCGAAGATGGAGTAGAAGAACAGGTATGGAGACAGGAGGGGAGAGGGGCCCTACTCATACGAGCTCACATCCTAAGGGAGGGTGGACAAACAGGCACAGGAGGGAGCCATTAAAGTAAGGGAGAGAAAGGCGGGGCTGGTGGAGAGAGGGGAGAACGAGAGAAGGATGTTTGCGAAGGTGCAACAAGGTAAGGGTTAAGTGGATTGTTGTATCCATGGAGAGCTATGGAATAGACTTAATACAAGATAATAAAAGAGTAATTGCCTATGCTGTGCCTATATTATATGTATGTAATTATTTACTGATATATAAAACTCATGTTTCGTGGTTTTCTTAAGATGATCCTGGATTTTGCCATCAGTAGGGAAAACTTATTTTCACAGAATATAAACTTTTGAAACAAATACAGATTCTTACAGCAGTAAACTAAATTTGCCAAGTTACTGACTGGTACCTATAGAATAAGATAACATCAGTTCACTGAAGTGAGCTGTCCTATTTCTAAGTTTAAAAACAAAGAGTAAGTCCTTCAAAAACTCTTTTACTTTTCTTCCACCTTTTTATATTATTCTGATTTTTATATGTTCTGAGGCAGCAAACACAATTGTATTTGCATCATGCTAGCAACATCATTTCTGACAAGTCAATATTTTACATTATTATAATATTTTAAATTAATATTTTTTATAGCACAGCAACATATTAGATATAAAAACTTATACAATTGTGTTTTAGCAATATAAAATGTTATAGAGATTTGCATTTAAGAGAAACTTTGTTACCCATGTCTTTCCAGTTTAAAGTAGAAATACATACGTTATAATGAGTGAAAGTAACAGAAATTATTCTTTACAAATTAAATGAACTAAAGTGTGCTGATAATTTAAAAAAAAAAAAAATCAATATTCTGTTGACATTTTTTCTACATATTAAGCAATTGAGGAATGTCGTATGTCAGTGAAATGGAATTTTGTTCTCTAATACTGCTAAAGTATACCTGTTGACAGCAGACAGTGGAGGCAGCCTTATTATACCTGTTGTATATATGGCAGACTTGCATGCTTTTCAAACTTCTCCTCTGGGAGATGACGGAAGAGAAGTCATGTGACAAGGGGTAGGAGGGTAGGAGGGGACATGGTGATGCAATTGCATCACCGTAGCTCTGCCCCCTGCTATACCAAAATTTGCGGGATTTCATAGCAGGGGCGGGGGCATTGCATCTGGGAGGTTCCCTACTCTTCTGGGAGTCCAGGAGCAGCCCCTAAATTTGGGAGGCTCCCAGAAATTCCCGGGAGAGTAGGCAACTATGTATATGAGGGCCTATCAATTCTCAAAGAACTAGTGATATCACTGAGGCATGAGACACGTTGCAAACTAATGTTCTTGAGAAAGCAGCTTATCATTATTTTCTCTGGTCTCCTTAAAACAAGACCCAGCACCCCCTACCCCAGACACAAAATCTTTTGTTGCCAAGCCACAAGAGAAGGTTGGAGCCCCAGTGAGTTTGTTGAGACTGGCCAGAGTCTGCTACTGCTTTCACTTAGGTGCTACCTGAGTGGTCTATTAGTTGAGCTGACTGATCGCTTAGTGAAGCATCTGTAGACTAGATAGGGCTCTGGTTTCCACTCCTATTCTCACAGAATCAAACTTGCTTTATGGCTGATTCTCCAGGTGGATGCTATGGGTGGTGCAGAGTTAGCCTAAGGTGGATCTGCTATACTGGGACACAATCACTGACAGATGGTGCAAGGCTTATTGGATGGTGAACATGCCTGGGTTGTTTGGCCGTCATTGCCTGAGTCGCTCACTCTGCATCTCCTGAGAGGGCTAGTTGTGTAGCTGGGAATATCAAAATAGTTGTCAATTAGGTTGAAAGCAGCCAGCTGCATGGTCCCTTCAGGGAATTCTCCTAACTGGATTCAGCTGGCTGGGAGACATGAGTAGGTGAATGTTTAGAGTTTTATGCCCTTCACTAAAGTCATACACCCCTCCCCATGGAGGCCTTCCAAAGCTGGAATTCGGTCACTAGCTCTTCATCTTCCAATTCTTCATAGTGGAATAATGTGTGCTCCCCTTTTGTTATAAGATGCACCTCGATTTGATTGCTGTTTAGACAAATATTGGGTCGATCTTCCATCTTGGACAACCGGCTCCTCTATCTTATATCCATCTGGAGTTCTAGTATCTTGACTTGGTCCCTGGCCTCTTCAATTACTTATGACAGCAATTCTGGATGTTAGAGTCAGTGTGAATAATTATTATTATTATCATTTATTTGTTGAGCGCCACAAGGTTTTCGCAGCGCCTTACATAGTACAAACAGTAGACCATACAGGGTAAAATATTACAGAACAATAAACACTAAGTACCAATGCTTCAGAAACTCTGTGCAGACATATGGAGTGAGGGTGGAGCAGAAGAGTCGGTATGTAGACAGGAGGGGAGAGGGGCCCTGCTCATGCGTGCTTACATCCTAAGGGAGGGTGGACAAAACAGGCACGAAGGGAGGCAGTGATGCAAGGGAGAAAAAAGGGACCAGGGGAGAGGGGGGAGAACAAGCAGAGTGGATGAGGGGTTAAGTGGATGGTTGGTAGGCTTTCAGGAACAGGTGAGTTTTGAGTGCCCGCTTGAAGGAGCACAGATTCGGAGTGAGACGGATGGAGCTCGGGAGGTCATTCCAGTGCAGGGGGGCAGCTCGGGAGAAGCCTTGGACTCGGAAGTGGGAAGAGGTAATAAGAGTGGAGGAGAGGCGATGGTCATTTGCCGAGCGCAGGGAGCGGGCGGGAGTATGAATGGTAAGGAGGTTGGAGATGTGAGGAGCAGTAGACTGGGAGAGAGCTTTGTAAGTGGTAGTAAGGAGTTCAAAGAAGATTCTGTAAGGGAAAGGGAGCCAGTGTAAGGCCTGGTAGAGAGGGGAGGCAGAGGAGGAGCGGCGTGAGAGAAAGATGAGTCTAGCAGCTGCATTGAGTACAGATCGGAGCGGGGCAAGATGGGAGAGAGGGAGGCCAGTGAGGAGGAGGTTGCAGTAGTCCAGGTGGGAGATGATGAGTGCATGGATGATGGTTTTAGTGGCGTCTTGTGAGAGGAAGGGTCGGATGCGGGCTATGTTGCGCAGTTGGAAGCGACAGGCTTGAGCAAGGGATTGGACGTGGGGGGCAAAAGAGAGAGAGGAGTCAAGGGTGACACCCAGGCAACGGAGTTGGGTGACAGATGAGATGGTTGTGTTAACAACGATAGAGAGGTTGTGACAAATAATAGTGCAGACTGTAGATATAGCCAGATGGTAAAAAGAAGACCCCAGTTAATCCGTGAACTCATAAGACGATAGGAGCACCACGTGTGAACAAGGGTTAATAATTAACCCCTAAGGGGTGCGCACTCACCAGACGATATAAGTAATCAAGCCTATAATACAGCCAATTAATCGTCCCATGCAAGAATAATCCTCAAAACCGGAGTTCCACTCAATCGTTAGCAGATCCAAAAGAAAAAACAGAGCTCCATAGTGTAAAACCATATATAACAGCTTTATTCACAAATAAAAACTACTCAGCGTCAGAGAAGTCCTGAAGATAAGGAATAGATGTGCCCTTACCGTCCTTCCGATGGAAAAAGCGTGTCCAAGGTAGAGAAGAATAGCGATACAGTCCCCGGGTGATTCTCACTCTTAATCTCGGCTTGGAGCACACACTCTAAGAACCGGCATGGGGTCTTCTTTTTACCATCTGGCTATATCTACAGTCTGCACTATTATTTGTCCTTTTTTCTTTTTATATTTTATGCCTGACCTACGAGGGACATTGAATTCCTTTGGAGTTTCATCAGCAGGTTTATCCTTTTTTAAAAGAACACAGGACTTTGAACTTTTCCATCATTGTTTCATCACTGTGTTATGAGTATAGAGAGTATGTTATTGACATCATTTTATCTCTAGATTGGCGCTTGTTTGCAAATTTAATTGTTTTTGTATATGTATTTAAAGGGCTTGGTGTTACCTAATTTATTTGCTACAAGCTGCCTTTCGGTTTGCTGCATTGGGTGTGCCTGTGACCGAGACATTATTTGTTATTTTTGTTTGATTTATCCACTGTCAAAGTTGACAGGTCGATTCAGACATTTGAATGGGTTACCTTTCGATCTCTGGGCCAGGGTCCCCCTCCTAGCTGCCATGGATTGGTACATTCTGTAAGTGTCCAATGAGCAACCTGGCCAAATCCTGTTCATCCAAACTTGCCTCTTTATCCATCTTACTATAGTGCCAGGTAGTTAGCTTCATCTACATCCTCCAGGTATAGAATCTCTGTCTGCTTGATCCTAGCCTCCCGGTCACAGAGAGGGTACCACCTGATCAACAGATACCAGCAGAAGATGTCTAGTGAGTCCACCTCCTATTGCAGCAGCCAAGTCTGCGGTGGTTCCAACATCATGGTAGAAGGTCTTCTTGTTGTAGTTGCAGGACTGTATTACGTCTGCCTGAATAATCTTTTCAGTACTGGGTGATCGCTCGAACATTAGTGTAGACTATATATAGTAAAATAATATATATAGTGGCTTGGTACTCTTTTTCTCTTTAGATACTACCATATGTGCACAAAGATCCTCTTTTGAAAATATGCCTTTTGAATAAATGTCCTCCGTTTTGCTCACTTACCTTGCCCTGGAAGGTGCGATGTCTCTTTTTTTTGGTCCTGCATCACCATGTGACAATATGGAATTTTGGACCCAATGCAGAGCTAGCAGCATCTCAGTCATCACAGAGAAGGTTATAGAGATATTAGTGACTCTGATTGCAAATGCTCATAGTGATATGAGCATTTAAAGTATAAGAAAGACGCTCATAGTCCTGAATGAGTCCAGCAACTCCATCTAACCATGTGGAAGAGGAGGCATTACTGGTGCTACCATACCCACTGGGCCTACACCTCAGTGCAGCCAATTTAGGGAAGACGGACCTTGTTGTGTAGTATGCAAAGCATATTTGCTATCAAAGTAAGGAATTGGAGGAACCTAAGGTGATGCAGCCTTGTCTCCTGTTCCTCTGGTGTCCGGTTGTTGTAGTAGCTGTTTTGGACCCTATTACGCCACGGACTTTTAAGTTTGTGGCCTAAGTGAAAAAGTTATTAAACACGTAATGCTCTCTGTGTTCTTTACTTAACCATACTGACAGTCAGCGTTTAAGTTTGGGGCATGAATATTTACATTTCTCAATATGTGAAGGATCTAAAGCCCTGAATCTTTATAAATTAAAATGAGCATAATGAACATCACAACATTCCTTCTGACTCGTTTGCAGATGTTGATGCTATTGACAGTCAGTAACCAGTCATTAAAGTTTTTTGTATTTGAATTCCTGTTTTCCATTCTTTTTAAATAATTCTAGCTTGATTACCGTAGGCAATTCTCGTTCGCAGATCTAGGCACTTATTAGAAGCTCTTTTCTCCATAGATTCACTCCACTGCATTTTTTGGAACAAAAAAATAACTAAATACCACTTTTTGACAGATAGCTTAATGTGGACTGCATCTGTTTGCTAGTTGCAATGCTCTTTAAACAGCATACATTTCAGATCATTTTTCTTCAGTTTTAATTTTCTCTAAAGCAGTATAAGATATTTCATTTTTCAAGTGGGAGTTCTACATAATGACACGTTATTTTGATCTGACCAACTGTTCGTGTTTTTTTTTATACTCTTCTAAAGATGAAAAGTAGATAAGAAAAATAAATGGCTGAATATTCAATCACCAATTGTAATACTTTGCAGATGCTGGTAAAAAGTTTGTTAAAAAATCTATATGACAAAAAAATGACAATATGTTCCAGAACAAGTTTGATGAATATTCAAAAGAAGGTGCCATTTCCAAAAATAGAGTGAAACATTTAATGTCGTAGAACTAAATTATGTGATCTGCTTTCATTTAAAAACTGTACAGTAATTTGCATAGATTATTAATAAATCCTGGTAATATTTAAGAAAGAGTCTAAAAGTTGCAGCAGAGACAATGTTAGAGAATGATAAAGGTCCAAGGTAGGAGCCCCTAGACATCGTCCCCCCCCTTGGAGGCTGTGCTCTGACCCTTCCCTAATTGATTCTTACTGTAGCAGGCGGGAGAGAGTGGAGATGCATCTTCTGTTCCCGTCACCCATTCAGTGTTGTAAGTGCCCCTTAGGCAATACCTAGTTTTGTAAAGATAACGTCGGACCTGCTATGTGCCAATCCACAGGGGCACATTATTACTGAGTTCCACAATCCAACAGGTAGTAATCCCTATCAGGATATTAAAAATCAGGAGCACAAGGGGTGAATCGCGTCAATAACCCCCACATCCACCACGACCCGGGAGGAAGCCTACTCTTCTTATGCCTCCCAGAAATTTCAGGAGAATAGGCAAGTATGTATTATACATTATTGAGCATTATCTATGATAAATCTGACTTTACTATAGACTAATACTAGAAAAATAACTGACCTTACAATAAAGTAATGAAACAGAAGATATCACCATGCATAGCATAACCATTAATGCATAGATTCCAGGTTCTCCACAATAGCTGATTGACACAACCCCAATCTAGAGAGGAACAACTTTGCCCCACTACGATCATGTTACACTTTTGCTTTACCATTCTGTGGAATGGTCATTGTGCACTGTATTTGTACATTCTACCATTCATCTATAAATAGAGCTGGGACAACAATGGTGTCAAATCTTTCAGGTATGTGGTGTGAGTTGAATTCTGAGCAGGACAAAAATGACAGCTGGAATGTCACTCAGAACACGTCAGGCTGGGAAAACATGCAAAATTCGGCATCCCAATGCAGATTTAGTTTTGAAAATGCCACTCATCTCTTTAAGCATAAAACAATGTGATTTGGGATCAGTACTATACTCCTAGGACTGGGCATGGCACCATGCGTGTGACCATTTCAGCTGTGGCTAGAATTCTTATGTTCTTCTTCAGACACTTTATCTTTACTACACTGCTTACTGTTATAACTAATAGTTATTCGCAAACTAAGGGGCTTGTGGTAGCTTCCACTTCACCGGCTCTATGTCTTTTTCAGACATCTGGACTTGACCATGCTACCAGTGATGTCAGTCTGCCCCTGGCAAAGCCCTAAGCTATTTTAGAATTCAGAGAATTGTCTTATATCTATGAAACTGACAAGTGTTTTGGGATGTAATAAGGGGATTATGTAAGAGACTAAAGCAATTACTCTGTAGGCCAGCTATGTTCTTTCTGCACCATATACAACATTTTTAGCTAGAAAATGTCTTACAGCAACATTCGAAAGTCATTATGTTAATTATTACATTAGACATATAGTAAATGTAATAATGAAGAGCAGTGCAGTAATTTATATCTGCCTTGTGCTTCTCTTTAAATTTTAGGATGACTAGCAGTTATTTTGTCCCACCTACATTATAGGGGGGAATTCAATTTGGAACAATGCTTTTCTGGGTGCCTCCGGAATGGTTTGAGAAAACACTCCACGGTGATATATCTACACTCAATTTTCCTTGGACCCTATACTATTGCGCATGACAATGAGCGCCGATTCCTTACCATAATAAGCAGTATAATATTGCGGTGATAAAAGGCTGTACACCGTTCCGAACTGAGTGGCACAAAACAAGGCAGTTTATTGATACTGTCATGTTGTACACAATGAGGGGCATAAATGTCAGAAGGATTATTATTGAAAAATGGTGTAGACATGTTTCTGATATGATGGATGCCACATATATGTTACGTTGGATACTTCTAGATTTCTCTCTACTTTCTGTTGCTGTTAAGAATTTATCAGAATAATTAATCACAAGGCAGCATGGCCTAAACCATGACTTTGAACACCAAATTTATGGATTACCATTCCCCCTCCACGCACAATACTCCAAACTGATGCATGTAATACATGTGACCGGTGGCCATCTGTTAAGTGCTGATAGTATGAAGACAGAACACAAAGGGAAAACATACTCACCAATTATCCCAATTTAACTGGGACAGTTTTGATTTTGGTGATAGAAAAGGGGGGGAGTGGAACAGTATAGGGGTGTATCCTTAGGATCCAGCAGCATGGCTTAGACAGATTGTATTCTATGGCCTGATTCATTAAGGATCTTAAATAAAGAGGTATCTTATTTCAGTCTCCTGGACAAAACCATGGTACAATGCAAGGGGTGCAAACTAGTTTTCTGTTTTGCACATAAGTTAAATACTGACTCTTTTTTCATGTAGCACACAAATACTTGATAGCTTATTTGTACACTGAAATTTAAAGTTGATATGAAAAAACAGTCAGTATTTAACTTATGTGCAAAACAGAAAACTAGTTTGCACCCCTTGCATTGTAATATGGTTCTGTCCAGGAGACTGAAATAAGATACCTCTTCATTTAAGATCCTTAATGAATCAGGCCCCTAATCTCTAACTTGAAAATATTGTAATAGCATGGGAAAACTCAAACAAAGAAGATAAATTTGGCACACTTGCCAGCAACTGTATTGAATTGTATTATCAAAGGTCCTTCTTGCACACTGCATTGATAAATGTCACCCAACAAATGGGGTTTCATATAGTCTCAATAAATTGATGACAGTGAATAAATGATTTATTTTTACAATATTGTATGCAGTGGTCGAAATTGTAAGTGAAGGGAATTTGGCAATTTTTACAATCAAAGCAGTAGTAGAGTTCGTAGTATGGCGGCACCGTATACCGGCTCACTTCGGTCACTGCTTGTATGCATACTACAGGTTAAAATGAAATTGAATCATTCATTTGCTATGTATTTCGATTCAATGGGCCATGTAAATGAATATACAGTATTATAATATCCCACTGTACTGTCTGAAAGTTTTATCTTTGAACTGAACTTAATTTGGCAGCAGGTCAAATTACAATATATTGTATACGTAA